>NC_140970.1:88292991-88537991 GCF_056783735.1 Eptatretus burgeri | reverse complement strand
TGCTTTTGGTGGAATTGAATATGTGTGCTTTCCGTTCAGCGCGAATAAATGTGCTTTGTGTTGAACTGTTTCCCGCTTCGCTTCGTCATTTCCTTCATTGAATCCTCATCTTGCTTCACGTAAAGGGTTGGTAGTGGGCTGAATACGCCCGATAATTAATCGAACCGTCGAGGTCGACGATAACACCGCTCGGTTATCCCGATAGTACGGAACGGGTCGCTTAAGTGGCCCGTGTCCGAAGTCGACCTGCGGCGAGGTGCGATCGCCCGGTCTACCCTCCGCGTGGGTACTTAGGTAGGTCGAATTTGGCGAGCAACCCTATCCCACGCGGGGGCTGATTGGCTCGATCGCGGTGAGACCGAAAGGTCCACCCGTGACTGGTTCCCGGCGTTAGTCCGAGAGGGTCACGACTGGATTGTCCGTCCGGTGGGCGACGTGCCGCGATTCGAGTTACGTGGCCGTCAGCACGCCGGCGGGCGCGAATCCGTAACACTGGTGTCAGGTCTTGCGATACAAATTCATCGCCCTCCTCGCGGCACTGGTATCGGAGAACAGGAAAACGGGCTCTCCTGTCTCCGGCTAAATTCACGGGAATCGGTCCAGGGGTGAGAGAAGCGACCCCCGATTCCCTCCAAATTACGAGCGAGCGAAATTAACCCTTTAAGAGAAGCAAGATGGCGTCTCAAGGCGAGCGGGAGCCGGGGGTATTAGAAATGGATGTAGAATGTGTAGGATCCATGGCCCAGGATGGAATGCCCGTGCAGGAACACGGACTCGCCCAACTGAACCCAGAGCCCGAAATGGGTGCGGCAGCGGCCGCGGTGTATGACACCTCCCCCCCCCTCTCCACCAAAACCCTTCCCCAACCCTTGCCGAAACGGCTCAGCTGAGTGCATCCGACATGGCCCAGCTATGCGCCATGCTGGCGGCAATGACAGCAAGGATGGATGCAAATACAAACGAAATGAAAGAAATGAACGAAAAGATGGATGCGAATACACAAAAGATGGATGCGAATACACAACAAATGAACGAAAAGATGGATGCAAACGCAAATGAATTTATAAACGAAATGAAAAGCATGGGCAAGCAAATGAAAAAAGAAATGAAAGAACTACGGGGTGAGACGCAGAACATGGGCCGATGCCTGCAGGCGGGCATGAAGGCCGTGACCAGGGAGCTGGGAATGGCGACTCCACGTGTGGGAGCAAACGAGCTGGAAGGGGGTGCAACGGCTGACAGGCCCGCGGTGGAGGCGGGTAAAAAAATAATTCGGGGGGCGTGTTGGACGAGGGTCGTGACAGAGGAATCGACGGTGACCAAGAGGGAAAAATTAAATGGGGAGACCAAAACGTGTGAGACGAGACACGAGGTGACGACGACAGAAACTTATAAATGTATAGAGACACGGGAGACAAAAAAAATAGAGAGACAACACGATGAAGACGGGGTAAGTGACGCACACACACACACGGAGGTAGTGGAGGATAGTGAGGTTGAGCTGGCGGACTGGGTAGAGACCCAGTGCGAGCAGCTGGATGACCTCCTCCAGGATCGAGGGGAGGGAGGATGCCCCCTTGAGGCGAGTCACGACCAGGTGAGTTCGGTCGTGCTTTGCGAGGTTGAGGGGATGAGTGCTGTGAACGGGTGCACGGAGAGCTTGGGGGGTATAGAGGCCCCGGAGACCCTTGTGGGGACACGAATCCCCAGTGTAGTTGTCCCTGTGTGTGTGGTGCAAGGTGTGAGTGCGGCACCGTGTGTGGAAGCGACCCCGTGTGTGAGTGGTGTGGTGGCGATGGTGCCAGAGTGCGTGCTTCCCAGCACGCCGGGTGTGGATGGGGCACCGTGTGTGAGTGAGGCCGTGTGTGTGAGTGAAACGGCCAGTATGAGTGAGGCACCACGTGTGAGTGGTGTGGTGGCGATGGTGCCAGAGTACGTGCTTCCCAGCACGCCGTGTGTGGATGAAACGGCCAGTATGAGTGAGGCACCGCGGGTGAGTGCCCTCGCGTGTGTGGGTGAGGCACCGCGGGTGAGTGCCCCGCGCGAGTGAATGGAGCACCACGGGTGAGTGGTATGGGTTATGCAAGGGAGACCGTGTGTGTGAGAGAGCGGTATGTAAGGGAGATGTCGGTGGGCATGCGGGAGCACGCAGCCGCGTCTGCCGGTGTGAATGTGATGGAGTGGACTGTGAGCGTCGTAACACGCAGGTGTGCGTGGGTTGAATGGCGACGACGGCGACAGAGGAACGAAAGCCGAGTGGCGGCTGTAGTTGTTTCGCGGACCGTGCCGGGTTCACCCAGCAGTGAGCACGAGGTCCGTGCTGTGCAACGCACGAGACCACCACGTGCTCGCTTGCGAGAGTGAAGTCCCGGTCCGGAAACGCACGCGGTGGATTTGCCGATCCCGCGGACGGACAAAGTTTAGGCAGGACTACGGATTTGGACCGGACGGGTTCTCCACGCGATCGTGTGTGTTAAGCTCCAACGGGCAAAGCACATGTGTTCGCGTGGGGAACCCCTCGAGACGTGGGGCTTGTGTTTTTTTTATGCGCACGGTGACGCCATGGCTGCACGTGGGGTTGGAATCCGGCAGGAGGGGTATCTCTGCCGGATGGTACCGTCCAAGGAGGGACGAGGAACACGTGCAGCTGCATGACGTCACGGGCAGGTGCAAAGTGCGCGAGCTCTGAGTTGCCGCGCAGGTGCTGCGCATGGAAAAAAAAAAAAACAAAAAAAAAACAGTAAGCCTCACTTTCGGGTGCACAGGATTCCTGGGCAAGGGGTGGAAGACCCCCTTACCGGGGCACAGGATGGAAACTAGTTAGGGGGAAGGGTTAGCTTAGTTAGACCGACTTCATGGGGCAGGGGTAAGTCCTCATGGAGTCCGTGGAATGGATTAGTTAGAGGGATTGTAGCCAGATATAGGTTGGGAAATAAAATGGGATTATTTGAGGACATGGACAGACTTATGAATGTGTAGAGGGGACGTAGCTTAGCTACGTAGTGTTAAAAGGAACGTGCTATAGTTTAAGGGACGACGTGGGAGCACGAGTTAGTTAGGGGATGCAGTTAGAAGAATGGCAGAGTTCAGCGGTGGGTGTGTTGAAGAGTTGTTGGTGAGTTATGAGGTGGAGGCATGTGCTTGGTGAGTGAGTGAGGCCAGCGGGTCTGTGTGTATGGAGCGAATGGGGAATGCATGGTGCGATGAGTGATTGGGGGGAGGAGTGACTCCCGCCCAAGGGACCCCGGGGTCAGTGTAGATTGAGTTAGCTGGGTTAGTCAAATTGAAAAATGGAGGTCGTTTTGTTGTTGGTGGGAAAGTAGGCTCGAGACCCATTTGGAGGGGTGCAGGAGCCCTGTTGACGGGCTTGGGAGCGTGGCTGCGAAAGGTGAGTATCGCTGAGTGGGTACCCCGGGCACCAGGCTAGTCGGCCGCGGTAGGCCATGGGCCCATGGGGGCCGGGATAGAGTAGTGGGCACGGGTGCGCCTGCTTGGTGCGGGGGCCCGGGGCGCCATTAGCCACGTGGGCAGTGTTGTGGGCACGGGTGACCCTCGGAAAGGGGCCCGGGAGGCCGGCCTGCCACGTGTGCGTTTCAGGGGAGGTGCCATGGGGTCACTCCCCGGTGTTAGGGAGCTGGTAGGCTCGGAGGCAGTGTAGTGCCCGGGGGTGCCATAGCGGGAGATTCGGCAGAGGGTCGTGCCTGCCAAAGGGAGCCACGTGTCCCAGCCAGGAGACCGTGTGAGGGCACGGAGAGAAAATTGGGGGGCGAGGCCCGAAATTGTAAGGACACCAACACAGGCGACGGGAATCTGGGTTGTTAGAACCAATAGTTTAAGCGAGAGGCGCTTGTTGAAAGCCCCAGGGTAGTTTAACAGTTAAATGGATAGGGTAGATTAGTAAGTGTACCCCTCCGCACCATCCATCCCCTCGCTCTCGTTGTGGGCCGCTGGACCCACTTTGGTTATAGATCGCCGAACTCTGGGGAGGCCATTCTGAGGCTTCGTTGGGCCTCGACACAGGACGCTAGCTCTCCCTTATTCCCCTCCGGGAAGAGAACGTAGGGGTTGGGAGTAGGCTAGGTGACAGGATAGGTTAGCCGAACAAAGACGATAAAGGGGGTTAGGGGACGATTTATAGTGGGGAAGTAAAAATAAAAACAACAAAAAAATAAGTTGGGGCTAAATTGGGGTTTGACAAATTAAGGGAGTGGGTATGTACAGTGACAGGCAAAGGCGATAGGTGGGAGGGAGACAGGTAGGTAGGTCCGAGCCCGCCTTCCGAGTGGCCAGCACCACCGCACCCCCTCCACCAACCTCCACTGAACGGCAAAGGCTGGCCAGCTTCATCGGCTGGCTGTTTTTCTTCAAGGCCTGTGCCGGCCAACTTCATCGGCAGCTGTTGTTTTGCTGCGAGGCCTGTGCCGGCTGGATCGTCGGCAGCTGTTGTGTTGCTGTAAGGCCTGTGCCGGCCGGATCATCTGCAGCTGTGGTACTTCAAGGCCTGTGCCGGCCAGTTCATCTGCGGGCTGTGTTTGCCTGCAGCGGCCTTCTTCTGCGGGCTGTGTTTGCCTGATCACCTTTGCCATGCCATGCCCACTGCCCATGTTCACCAGCCCCGTTCAATTTTTGCTTTGCCCCCCCCTGTTCATTTCCATGTGCGCCAGGATCCGCAAGGCAACAGTTTGCAAGCTGCGAGAACTGCCCTGTTGGCAGCTACAACACGGAGACTGCATTTGTGCAGCCCATGCACCGTTGTGGTTCACTGAGTTCGATTCAAACCATCCATCCATCCATTCGTTGTGCTCATTGCGTGTGCCACTTGAGCTGGCACGGAGACTGCGTTGTGCGGCCCATGCACCGTTGTGGTTCACTGCGTTCAGTTCAAAAGGGAAGGCCTTGGATTGCGTGTGAGCAGCCAGCCACGTTCCCTGTCACCTGCATTGTTTGAGCCAGAGACTGCATGCGGGCAGCCTGGCTCCCCGCTAACTGCTTTTCTTTTGCAGAGTTCATTGATCCTGGGCCATGGTTTAGTGTAAAATTTGTAAGTTAAGGTTAAGATGTACTGTAAATATGAGTGCGCCCCCGGCATGTATGTCTTAGCGCCGGCAATTTTATTTAAGTCGTCCGTGTGAGTGAGTTTGTTTAGGTAGTTACGCAGCCCTCAGGTTATTTATTTTGGGGACACGAATACCATGAATGTCGCACTCAGGGATCCGTAGGTAAAATGTACTAGGGGAAAACTACACATGATGGCACACGAAAATTTGACGACTCGGGACGAGTCTGTAAAAAGGGGAGGGGGTAGTGTTGTGGTTACCAAATTCGCAAACCACCATTCAGGTCCCTTCGGTGAGGTATCTCGGTAAGTACATGTGTAGTTAGGCCCAAACCCGTTGTCTAGTGGGAATACATGTCATTTATGCGTGCTGCGACTCTTCAGGATAGCCGTTTTTCTTTTACTATCTTTATTTTGGACCAACCGCCATTGTTACCACCACCAGTCACAACATCAACCACCAACCACAACGCCGCTTCACCACAACCACCACGACCTTCACGTCACACCTCGCAACCGTCGCATCGCCACCGTTCTTGCGCCGCTTGTGGGTACCGGTGTTGGACTCGTGCAGGGCGCGCGCCGAACAGCGTGTACAAAACCACGGATTTTCTGCTTCAAAAACGGATCAAAAACGACACACGCCCACTTTTGTGCCGTCCAATCGGTGAGCGAGGGGCGATTTGGCCCCGCCTCCAGGGCGTTGGAGGGCGATCGATATATGCAAATTTATGGATCAAAAAGCATTCACGCCCACTTTTTCTCGGGCCAATGGGGAGCGAGGTGAAAGGTCGAAGGGAGGGGGTCAAAGCTGAGAGAGCGAAGCCACGGGGCTTATAAAAGCGACCGCGTTCGTCAGTCAAGTCGGAACAGAGAGTTAAGACTTCGCGGGCGGTGGAGTTGGGAAGAAGGAGCAAAAAGGAGCTGGTCGCCGTCGTGTGCGTTGGAGTCGGAGCGGAGGGGACGGAGCTGTGGAGAGGCGGCGAGGGCAGACGAGGGGGTGCTCGCGTCGTGCAGGGAGCTGCACCCCAGGGAGGCCGACAGCGCGACCTGGCTGAGGTGGAGACGCTCGTCGCGGGACTCGAGGCAGAATAGGAATCCTCTATACCCCGAGCATCAGCAACCCCCTCCTGTTTCCCCCCGCGCTGAGATAGTGCGACCAAGGGGGCCCCTTTCCCACCCCCTACCAGACACTGTCCGCGAGGCCCGCGGAGTTGAGGCACCATCGCCGCTCCGCGTCTCATCACCAGACGGGTAGGCCCGACCCGGTCTCGGCCTCAGGCCCGCCTCATCCTTGAGGGTTCTCTATTCTTTTCCTTGGTTTTGGGTATGTGTTGTCGGCGCCGTCTGTGAAGTAAAATTGTATAAGTGTTGCCGTGTGCTCGCGTAATCGGTATTAGATCTGCATTGTGTCTTCGCTTTTACATTTGCTTTTTGTGTAAATTGCATTGTGTTTTCCTTTTCTATGTGCTTTTGGTGGAATTGAATATGTGTGCTTTCCGTTCAGCGCGAATAAATGTGCTTTGTGTTGAACTGTTTCCCGCTTCGCTTCGTCATTTCCTTCATTGAATCCTCATCTTGCTTCACGTAAAGGGTTGGTAGTGGGCTGAATACGCCCGATAATTAATCGAACCGTCGAGGTCGACGATAACACCGCTCGGTTATCCCGATAGTACGGAACGGGTCGCTTAAGTGGCCCGTGTCCGAAGTCGACCTGCGGCGAGGTGCGATCGCCCGGTCTACCCTCCGCGTGGGTACTTAGGTAGGTCGAATTTGGCGAGCAACCCTATCCCACGCGGGGGCTGATTGGCTCGATCGCGGTGAGACCGAAAGGTCCACCCGTGACTGGTTCCCGGCGTTAGTCCGAGAGGGTCACGACTGGATTGTCCGTCCGGTGGGCGACGTGCCGCGATTCGAGTTACGTGGCCGTCAGCACGCCGGCGGGCGCGAATCCGTAACAATATATATATATATATATATATATATATATATATATATATATATATATATATATATATATATATATATATAGTTATGTATATATATATATATATATAGTTATGTGTATATATATATATATATATATATATATATATATATATATATATATATATATATATAGTTATGTATATATATATATATATATATATATATATATATATATATATATATATATATATATATATATATATCTATATATATATAATGTGTATATATATATATATATATATATATATATATATTTATGTATATATATATATATATATATATATATATATATATATATATATATATATATATATATATATATATATATATATATATATATATATATA
Organism: Eptatretus burgeri; assembly: GCF_056783735.1. NCBI lineage: Eukaryota > Metazoa > Chordata > Myxini > Myxiniformes > Myxinidae > Eptatretus > Eptatretus burgeri. The sequence continues at coordinate 88,530,599 of NC_140970.1, read as the reverse complement.
TATATATATATATATATATAGTTATGTATATATATATATATATATATATATATATATATATATATATATATATATATATATATAGTTATGTATATATATATATATATATATATATCTATATATATATAATGTGTATATATATATATATATTTATGTATATAGGCCTATGTATATATATATATATATATATATATATATATATATATATATATATATATATATATATATATATATATATATATATATGAAAATCTGTGGCATGACTTGAAGATTGCTGTCCATCAACGCTCCCCACGCAATTTGACTAAGCTTGAATAGTTTTGTACAGAACAATGGGCAAATATTTCCCAATCAAGGTTTGCAAAGTTGGTAGAGAAAAGTCTGATTTATTGCAATTTAATTTCAAGCTATAATGCAACAAAAGGTGAAAAATTTGAAATTGGTGGCGACTTTCTCTGGGCACTGTATATTGTCGTGACATATATATTAGGTTTTTTTTTCGCAACGTACAAACCTCATAACCATCGCAACACATTAACATGAATCATCCCAGTATAACTGACAAATGAGCATTATTTAATTTCTGTGTGGCTTCTCGTAAGCTTGTGCACTTGCTTTAAACTTACACAGTGTATGTGCTCATGTCCGTCATGTTCTCATTCCTGTGGCACAACACACAATGTTATTTTCTATTAGGGGAAACAAGACATACCGGCCACCATATGCATAGCTGGGACACCCACGTTGACCTGTGAGAATTTATCACATTGTGTGCATCTGATTTGTTTCACGTCTTAACTTGATATCATCAATAGACGCATGGTAGGGTTTTTGGGATGTGATGAGTACCAAGTAAAGACTCTACCCTTGTCCAAAAAAAAGCTAAAATAACTCAGGCACACACTCTGCAACGAATAGTCGAGAATCCCACCTCCACCCGATGAACAACTTGAAACAGATGTTACAGTGAAGTTCTAGACTGTGATTCTGGCTTTGGGAGGCTCTTGAAGCTATTAAATGGTCACATACCAACGGTTATTATGCATTTCTAATAACCTTTTGTGTTCTCTCATGGTTGGTAATGTGTAAAATCGAAAATAGTGCTTTTTTGTCGAAAACAAAAAGCAAATTTTGTCTAAAAGTATACATATATCGATTTTTAAAGTGGAGAATGACCGTTGTACTGTCGGACCCCAACATTCGCAGGGGATAAGTTCCTGAAAAATGCCGCGCATGTCAGGGCGTTGTTTCAATGGGAAAATGGGGAATAGGTTTCCGGCAGTTAGTGATTCATAAGGGAAAATCAAAAATCCCGTGAAAAACCACGAATATGCGAAGCACAGGTTCGCGAATGTAGAAGCAGGTCACAATTTATGAACCGCGAATATCAGTGTCCGACTGTACTGGATGGGTGAACACATTGATGTTCCTCTCTTCTCACCTTTCAGAATGCCAACGAGCGGATTGAAAAGCTTTTGGTCGAAGCGACGGAATCGAACAATGAGTTGGCTTTTGAAAAAGGCAAACTGCAAGTGAGTTTTTAACAATCTCACTGCATCACGCACAACTTGATCATGCAGAAATCAACTTGTTCTCACCATTGTGCAATTGTCTACACCTTGAAACCTGACGATGGATCATTTTGGCCAACACACTCCTGTAGTGTCAGATAAGGGAATTGAAGAAGCGGGTCATTTCTCTGTCGGAGGTGCAAGAAGAGCACACGAGGCTGGAACGCTTAAACACCGAGCTACATGCCATGAACACAAAGGTACCGCTGGTCACACGTAACGTGTATGGTTGTTGTATTCTCTTGTGATCTTGAGCACAATGCATGAAGCAGATTCCTTGTGACATTGTACCTGTACTGAGGATTATTTTACATTACATTCCCAAACAGGTATGTTTGGAGTTGAATTCCAGCAAAGGTTCCATGCAGCAGCTTGAAAAGGTGGTGCTGGAGGTAACTTATTCCGCATATCCAAATTTACTCTCAAACCTTTGGTGTGATTGATAAATAATCCATTTGTGCCTGCGTGATTAAATCCACCTACTTTCCATGATTTAATCACTCTTCACTTCCCTTTGCATTTTCCCACTCTTGTTACTCATCTTTTGTTGTATTTTTTGTTTCCTTCATCACCCATCTAATCTCACGTTTCTTTTGCTCTTCACACACATCAACACACCTTTTACACCCCAGCTTAAGGACTCCATGCAGCGGAAGGATGCGGAATTTTCACGACTCACCCGTTTACATGGAGACAACCTGCAGGAGAAGGAGAGACTTTTGGGACAACTCCATGATGTTGAAGGCAGGGAGACAGACAGAGTAAGGTGTCCAACAAGATAAGGCCGTTGTTTAAAGGCCAATTTCCATCACAAATCATTGACATCATGCCTGCTTAAAAAGATTTAACTTTGGAAGATCATAAGGTGGTAAGTTCATTTGTATACTGGATAAGGACTTGTGCTGTTTGTTGTATGCTATATATACAGTATCCATCCATCTATTCGGACCATACTCTGTGCAGAGCGTTGGTGCTGCCTATGCAGTCTCCTTGGCTATTGGACACAATCCTGGACGGGTCGCCACTCCGACACAGGATACCAGCAAGCTGGTACTCATTTTTGCCAACCTCAGAAGGATAACAGGCAGAGTCAACCCCACCTGGTATTAATTCAACAACCAAGTGGGATTTGAACTCAGGATATTAGGATCCTAAGCCCACCACCCTAACCATTAAGCCAACACCAGGCATATATACAGTATGTATCACGAAAAGAGTGTGAAACGCTGCTGCAATGCCTTTGAGACCCTTATGTGTCAGGCATGGTCCTGGATTGCCAAGCAACGATTGGATAATTTTGTCCAAGCGCAGACTATTTTCCCATATTTGCAAACAGCTTCGTCAAACCATCTTAATAGTGGGGAAGGAGGCATCTCCATGCAAAGGATTCAGCAAGAATAGACTTAATGTAATAGTAATAATAAAACACAGCACCACAATAACTACAATGGCACTCAGTAAAGCGCAAACTTCCGCAGGATGAAGAGTTTACGTTTTGTATCTCACCGATAGGGCCGGATCTGCATCCAGACCTGAACTAAAATCTAATCGGCTTGTTCTTGTCACCTACCAAACTCATCGACCAAGTTTTGCCATAAACCGTCTGCAACGTTTTTGAGATATCATGTTCAGACAGACAAACAGACAAACATGGGTGAAAACATAACCTCCGTCCATCTTGGGTGGTGGAGTTAATAAATACATTGGCCTGAGTGGAGCCCTGACAAGGTACGTGCATGTGCACGTGCACACACACCTTATATCTCTATGTATTATTGTAATGACACAAGCCTGATTACGACAATGGAATGAGGGAAGGGAAAGCAGGATTTGCAAATAAACAGAAAATAAACTTTTCATGCATTGGGAAAGAGATAATGAAGAGAACGAGGATAAGTAACAGAGGTCGGGAGTGTGGTTCGTGACGGGAGGACGTGCAACTACAGATAGACACAGGCTTATAAGATGGACATATTGCTTCCTGACTGAGAGGCGGTCTCATGTGCATCAATATGAAACCATGCCTGCAAAGGTAGGGCTGACTGTGTAGATAGATGGTGGCCATTCTTTATGGCACAAAAGACCATGAGGACTCCTACCCTTTCGCCTGCATGTAACAATGCATATTTAAAAAAAATAAAAAAATTCTGCACATTCATTCTCTCTCTCATTACCCTCTGCCCTGGGTGTAGGACTCAAAAAATAACATCTGGGCGGTCAAAAAAAACGAGTTTGGGTCGTGCAGGGTTGGATTTGGAGAGGAGACAATCGGATAATCACAAAACTGTCTGACATTTTGAATAATGGCTTTGTCTCCTGTGGAAACTGAAATATTAATTGAATTTACTAGTACATGCCCCCGTACGTGCGTGGCTGTACGTGCAAAAAAAAAAACAAAAAAAACTTTCAAACCGCGAGTTAGAAACAACAACCACACAGGCCGTTCCTTCGCTCTTGCGTGCCGGTACGTGCGTGGCCGTATGTGCGTGGCCGTACATGCAAACCAAAAAAAAAAAACTTTCAAACCGCGAGCCAGAAACAACAACCACACAGGCCGTTCCTTCGCTCTTGCATGCCAGTACGTGCGTGGCCGTACATGCAAACCAAAAAAAAAAAACTTTCAAACCGCGAGCCAGAAACAAACACACAAGCCGTTGCTTCGCTCTCGGGTGCCCATACGTGCCAACCCCCCCCCCCAAAAAAACTGTCAAACAACCACACAGGCCATTCCTTCGCTCTCGTAAACGACGACTGGATTGGGACATTGTGTTTATCTATAAATGCGCATAAGAAATCGGGAAATTATTAGAATACATTAAGTCATCACTATCCGGAAGTAGTGCGTGCCCGTACGGAATGTTCACATGCATTCCACGAATTATCGCTTGCATTGAAGTAACAACTGCTGTGATACTTACACACACAGAGTTAATTAAAATCAAGTTTACCTCCCTGTCTTTGCTTGCCATGACATTCGCAGATTCACTGCCATTGACCATTGCCACTCCTACGCCATGGTAACTAAGGCACCGATCCCCATCGTAACCGGCACGGCACGTGACGTCATCGTCGGCTGGCCGCGCATCGGCCTACGCAGCAACGTGTCCTTTCATTGGTTGGTAAATAAATGGCCATAACTTGGGAAGCACTTGTCCGATTAATATCAAACCTTGAAAAGGCACATACTCAGGTCCCCAGCAATATAGCTGGCTAGTTTCAATGAGATCGGACCAGTGGTTGTCGAGAAACAGCGGTCACAGACAGACAGACACACACACACACACACACACTGCTGGAATTATAGATAGATAATAACGTAAAAATGAAAAATGAATTTGGTTTAGTGCTTTGAGAAATAATTTAATAAATATATGCTGAGAAAACTAGTAAAGAGCAGAATACACACATTTCGCTGATGTCGTCGGTAAACAACCTTGTAAAATGTCCACAAAGTTCCATTTGTTATCCAGACATACCCTGGTAAAACTGTATATCTTCTTCTTCTTTCGGCTGCTCCCGATAGGGGTCGCCACAGCGGATCATCCGTATGATCCGCATAGTGATTTGGCACATGTTTTACGCTGGATGCCCTTCCTGACACAACCCTGGTCACCTCTTACGACACAGGGATATGGTACACCTATTTTAACCGGGGTATACACCGGCCCAGTATACTGGTACTCATTTCGCCGACCTCGGAAGGATGACAGGCTGAGTCAACCCCCTGGTGTATTAATTCAGTGGCTCAACGGGGCTTGAACTCAGGACCTTTTGGATCCCAAGCTGCTGCCCTAACCACTGCGCCAACACCAGGCTATCCTGGTAAAACTGTATATATACACTCAATATTATATGTAGAATTAAGTTTTCAGCTTGCAACGATGTAGCAAGTTGGGGCCTTCCTTCTGTGCACAGGAGTGTCTTGTATTTTACTGAACAAACAGCTTGTAGTGAACTAAAGTTTTTCTGTCTTAAGGTGGCTAGAAATTGCTTCCACACTCCCAATCTAATATTTGACTTTTAATTTTACCTGTCTATTATGTCGAGAACCATCTCAAGCTTTTCTTTTTTGGTTGTCTCCCTTTGTTCGTGTTAAGGCTTGTGATCTAACTCTGTCTTCAGCGGTGTCAGTGTGAGAAGCAGCGAAGTGAGCTATTTGAGGAGCTATCAGGTGCTCGGCGCAAGGTGGCACGTGTGGAGGGTTTATTGAGTCAGACCATGGAGGAACGCAACAAATCCTGTGACGAGCTGAAGAAAGTGCAGAACAAGGTCGCTTCCCTGCAGGAAAAGCTGCGAGAAATGGAATCACTACGGTAAGGGCCATGGTGATGGAGGAACAGGTACAAAAACAATCACTGTGGTAAAGGCTGCGTTGCTGGAGGAGTACCGGGAGAAATAGATGATTAATGATGGAGAAACATTACACGTGAAAGAAAAGAAGGAGATTTGATGAAGCACTATAAGTACTGATAGGAAGTGAAGGGAGAAAATGAGAAACTAGAATATAGGACAGACAAAGGTGACAATAAAAAGAGCAAAGGACAAAGAGGCACAAAGCATGCAGCATCTTTTTATTACACGTTTGAGATTGTCGTGTTCACGTGTGGATGTGCAGAAATAGGGACATGGAGGCCAATCGTGAGCAGGCTGGAGTTTTTGCTTCCCAGCTGGACTCCCTCGGGCGTCACTTTCGGGCAGAACAGGACAAAGCTCGCAAAGCAGCAGCTCGACAGATCGGTGAGGTATAACCTTCGCATACAAGATTCATTCACCATTGACTTGTCATGCCACAAATCACTTGCACATCATTAGTGGCCACGTGCACACTGATAGTCCGACAGGATGATTCAGAGGTGGTGCACTTCCCTCTGGGCGGCCAAGTCTGAATTTGAATCTTAATCCGAGCTGTTGGATCGGTGCTTCACGGGCAGAGCGTTTTATTGCAAAGTGTGCCGTCCATCGGACGGACGTTAAACTTGGCGTCTTGTCTGCCTGCATGAGTTTGTGCATGTTAAAGGTCCCACGGTGTTTCTCGCATAGAGTTGGTGAGTTACCACTGGCATCCTAGAACAGATTACAAATTCCTGCCCCAACCAGCTCCAATCATGTCAGGGCTGCCCGTCTGGTTTGTGAAAGACTTGGGGGCAAAAGCTTTCCCTGGCATACACCACAAAGTCAGAATATCTGAGGTCATTAAAGTGTTAATGGTAGTGGTAATAGCAATAATTGTAGACGTATTATTCTGATCACTTTAGTGGTTTTGCTATGCTGGCAGGATGGCCGAGAGGTACGCACACTCGCCTCTAAGCTGTCGAGCTGGGGTTAGAATCTCAGCCCAAATATAAACCGTCATCCCGGTGTTTCACAGGCAGCATGATTCTTCAGTGTGTGTGCTGTCCCTCGTCCCTCGGATGAGGGACAGTAATACTGGGCGTCCGTCTGCCGGTATTAGTTGGTGGACATTAACGATCTCACGGTGTCCGTTGCGGAGAGGAGGCGAGCTATCGCCTGCACCCTGAACAAATTCCTAATTCCTGTCCTAACCTACAGAGGGTTTGAAGCAGTGGCACTGCCGCACCGCTGCAAGAACTGATGCAAACCCTCAGCCTTTTGCTGCATACGGAAGAATAAGTGGTTTTGCTTTGTTAAATTTGGGACCTTTCGGAAAAGTGGCTCCTCCCAAGTACAGTATGTAATATAATATATCGTACTGGATGGATTTTGTCACGTGAACAATTAACCTTTTTAATGGATGTACATGTGAACCCATCTGTTCTGTTCTTGCGTGGTGTGCCGCTGATGCTGTGCCCCTCTACCAGTACACTGGTACTCATTTCGCTGACCTCGAAAGGATGACAGGCTGAGTCAACCCCCACCTAGTGTTCATTCAGCAGCCAACGGGGCTCGAACTCAGACCCTGGGATCCTAAGCCAGCCGCTAAGCCAACACCAGGCTTATGTGACCACACACACACACACACACACACACACACACACACACACACACACACACACACACACACACACACACACACACACACACACACACACACACACACACACACACACACACACACACACACACACACACACACGAAAGCTAAGTTGGTAGTGTGCTCACCTTTACTTGGTTCTGTGTAAGATGCTGCATGGTATTGAACTGAATAACGAAAATTGTGGAGCGAGCCATCTTTTAAATTGGACAGAAAGCAAGCTCTCTTGTTTGCTGTTGCCCGAGTTTTAAAGATCTCAAAGGTTGAGGAGGCACTTGGGCCAGTTACTTGGTTGTACAGAACCGGTCAACAATTTAAATGGAATACAGCGTACCAGCCATGGCATAATAGGATGGAAATCTTGAGTGTTTTTGGCAAAGGGGGTTTAAATGGTGTCGGAGTGTGCAATCATCAAATTGCACGAAATCTGAACCATGATGGTAGCTCCAGCCAGGTTCTTTCCCACGATTGCAATCAAAATTGCAATGAAAGCAGTATTATGTTCCCACTTTACCTTTGTATGTACACAGGAGAATCGAGTCGCAATCGTGAGCTATTGCCAAAGCTTTGTTTTTTTTTTTTGCAGCGACATCCACGAGACGCACACTATATATGTGAAAAAGATTTTAAAATGCATGTTGTTCAACAGAACAACAAAGCACCAAGTGAAAAAGGTCTCATTCTTTTTTGTTCTTGGTGAAGGAACATAAGACGTGCAAAATAACTGTCGATCTTTGAATACGTATTGTTACGGTTCTTGGAACCGTATGCATACAAACATACAGTTGTCCTGAAGTTAGTTATGCCATTCAGTATATGTGCAGATAGAACCCCCTCCTTGTGTGTTGTGGGAAAGCAAAAGGGGGTGCGTTGCGATGTTTTTTTTTTAGTTAGATTAATAAATCTATATATCACATCCATTACGATCCACGGTACCATAGCGCTTGCAGCCCTCGGTTCGCTGGCCACAGCGCACCAGTGTCCATCTGCTGTCTCCGGAGGCTCGTTCCGAGGCAGAATCTTCACGTCCGCAGTTCCTTTTCAGCTTCCCCAAACGTTCCGATTCAATCTTGGTTGTACCACCGTCCACCTTCCTCAAACACGCGTGGAGTGGGCGGGCTTTCCCCGCCTGGCCGAAATCCCGCCCAGAAAGGGCGGACTCCATGAAGGCCCTGTCCGATCAGGGCGGAGGGTGATGTCAGCTTCGCCAAGGCCCCTCCCCGACCTTGAAGATCTATAAATTACGACACCATCCTTCCAGAGTAGGGTGCTGAGAGAGTCGGGGAGTTCGTTGGTTGGTTGTGAGAGAGTGAGAGAGTCGGTGGGTTCGTTGGCTGGTTGCAAAGAAAGAAGGAAGGTCGTTGGTTGAGTTGGTCCCTTGGATGTTGGTTGAAGAAGGTCGTGATTACGGAAGGCCTGCCCGTGTCTCTCCTCGGCGGCCCGTCTGTTATTCTGGTCCAAGTGCACCCGACCTTGACTGGGTCTCTCGTTGGGTCCTGTCTGCTGCCCTGTTCTACCTTGGACTCCGCGCTCTCCACCCAGGCTCCTTCACAGACACGGTCTTCACTCATGCGGCTGTGGGTCGAACTGCACGACCTTTGTCAGGTGCCGCACCACGGAGCGTCCCTTCCTTTGGAACGTTCAGGTACCTCCCTCCCTGGCTGCAAAAGTCTGCCATTCAACTGGGTTTATTTTGTCTGAGTGTGTGGCACCTGTCCTATAAGTAGTATTGTATAAGTATTTGATCAATGTAAATCTTGCCTGTATTATTCTCGTGACAAGTCTGCTCTGTGTCCTCTTTTGTAAGTTGCTGTAAAATTGTCGCACTACATCTCTCTCTTCTGTCCCCTGCCCAACACACCAATAAACTTGTTCCTGTACCACATAAATTTCCTCGCCTTAGTGTAAATAAATGATTGTAGAAATGTTCCCAGTTCGTTTTTGTCTTTTCCTTCATTGGTCCAGCAAGGTTCGGATCTAAGTTTAGCCGGGTCTTTATCGCTGATAATCTGTTCATTCTAGCCGGTACGTTCTTGGCAGTTCCGCTCGACTGCACCGGATCCGGAGTTAGGAGTTGGTACTTTACCGTAGTTGGTAGAATGATCCGGTTCGGGCAAGGCGTACCGAGGGTGTGGTTCCCCGGTAGTCGAAACCGTGTGGTTAATTAGGTAAATTGATTAGAGACAAAAAGACCCCATGCCACGCGGTGAGGTATTGGTGCCCACGGTCAGTTAAGTGACCCGCCGCGTCACGGAATTATCCGTGAGCGACGGCCTACAATTCCGGGGAGTCTGGTGGGAGATGACGTAACTTCCCCCACCTCGTGGTCGCTCTCGCCACCGGACCGCCAGCCCGCAACAGTATTTTAATGCAGAAGGTCCGATTGAAATTTGACTCTTCTTCTTCCTCTTATTCCTCTTCTTCCTCTTTCTTACCTCCGTGTTTGCCTCCAAATCCCGAGTGTCCAACCCATCCCACGATGGCCTCTCATTACCACTTCGCACCAAGTGCCTTCTTGACTCAGTGTCCTTCACACCTGAAAAGGTAGAGAAAGCTCAGTCCAGCTTCAACTCTCCATTGGTGACAGGGCCAGATGGTATCAGTGCCAATATTGTCAAATCCTGATCTTCTGCTCTTGTTTTTCCTTTGTTTGCTCTATTCAGCCTGTCCTCCTCCCTTGTGCTTGGACATCCCTAAGTATCCCTCCCATCCATAAGAAGAGTGCACAAACGCATCCTCTCAACTAGATGGTATTCATAGAATACTTACCCTGCAGTCAATGGTTTGGGAGATATAGAGGTGCGACGTTTTTCGGTTTTTCCAAGATGGCACCTGTACCACATGACTTATGACATCATGATTATCATTAAAATATTCTACAGGAGGAGGCACTCCGATGTTGAAAATTTCGTGTCCTTCCGACCAACAGTTGCTGAGAAAAAATAATTCATAATGATCAGACAAGTGTACTTGTTGAATTATGACGTCATAATGAAGGCACCGATGACATCACCGTTAACATATCTTATTCCCCATGGGGAGTAGTTTTAACAATGAGCCAGGTCTCAATTTTTTCCATGGAGTGGTTTCAGACATAGAGGTCTGAAGTTTTTCGAAGATGGTGCCTGTACTACATGACCTATGACATGGTAATTATCATAAACATATTCTACAGGAAGAGGCAATCCAATGGTGGAAATTTTGTGTCAATTGGACCAGGAATTGCAGAGAAATAAAATTCATACTGGTCGAATCAAGCGTTGTACTTGTCGAATTATGACGTCATAATTAAGATACCGATGACATCATCATTAACCTATCTTATTCCCCAAGGGGAGCACTTGACAATAAGCCATGTTTCAGTTTTTTCCATGAAGCGGTTTCAGAGATAAAGAGGTGCAACTTTGTTCGATTCTTTTCCAAGATGGCGCCCGTACCACGTGACATATGACGTCATAATTATCATTAAAAAAATTATACAGGAGGAGCCACTCATTCTGAAAATTTCGGTCCGTCAGACAAACAGTTGCACAGGAAAAATGTTTTTTCATACTTATCAGATCAAGCGTTGTACTTGTCGAATTACGTCATAATGAAGGCACCGATGACATCATCATCAACATATCTTATTCCCCATTGGGAGTACTTGACAATGAGCCATGTTTCAATTTTTTTCCATTGAGCGGTTTGAGAGTAATAGGTGTAACATTTTTCCAAGATGGCGTCGTACCACGTGACCTATGACGTCATAATTATGAATAATTTTTTTTTTTTTTTTTACAGGCGGAGGCACTCCTACAGTAAAATTTGGTTTCAATCGGACCAATGGTTGCCGAGAAAATGAATTTGAAAAAATAGACATGCACGCACGAACTCGCGTACGCAACCGAATGCCGAACCCTGCTTTTCGCTTCGCGAGCGCAGGGTAACGATAGGCAAGTAAGCTTGCATCCAATTCTGAGTAAAATCGTGGAATCCATCATCACAGCAAATATCATCTTTCCTCTTTTCAAACAGTCTCATCTCTGACCATCATTTTGGATTTCATGCAGGTCACTCAACATGGATATGCTGCTGCTCGTTCAGAAATCCTCACAATTGTATCTTCGACATTTGCTATTCAGGTATCCTGCTCTACTTGTCAAGCTCTCCGAGTCTTGTCCATCATGTTACTAAACAACCTCTCATGCTCTGGCAAATGTACAGTACCCCAAGCCAAGGACAGGTGCATCACTGCATCACTCTCCTGATATGGAATTGATTAGTTGCCGGTTTGATAAATGGAACATCTTTCATTCCGAGCAAATGTAATAAATGGAAGCTGCCACACCCGCTTCCCATTACCCACGCCACCTTCTAAAAAATCACTTGTTTCCTTCTCTTTCCTCACATCCTGTTCATCCATTCTATTGTTTATTGTGTCCACCTGTTTTCTGATTGTTCAATTGTTTGTGTATTGTCTTTGACCCCCCCCCCCACCTTGCTCTTCAATGAGCCCATGTTTTTGTATACAAAAAGAGAATAATAAATTAAGACCTTATGGAGTTCAAGTTGCAGATTGTCATGAATATGTTCTCCAAAACGCATGATTGGCAAAAAGCACTTGAAGTTATGGCCTCAGCTGATCGTAGGGGTTCATGTGACAGAGTAAAAGGATGGCTGAAGATGAGCGTGGACGAACTGCTGAGTTGAGTCGTGCAAACCGTGAGCTACGGCAGCGCTTAAAGGAGCTGGAAGAAGCAGCTTTGGCTCAGAGTTCGCGGAGAGCACGGCTTGGAGAGTCACGCAGGATGAAGGTATGCACAAACGTGTGTGTCGTTTTCATACACTTCTCATACTCTTCCACATTTTTTTTTTTGAATAACTTGTTAATTTCAGAAGCTTGACATGGAAGATTGCTATTGAGTGTTGCTGTTATTATTTCATATGCAGCCTGTGGTTGTGGTTACATTTTTGCTGGGAGTGCAGCTGTGCCACTGATGCAGTGCCCCCTGTTTCCAGTAAGCTGGTACTCATTTTGCCGATCTCGGAAGAATGACAGGCTGAGTCAATCCACTTGGTGTTATGCAACGGCATGACAGGGGCTCAAACTCAAGACCCTAAGATCTTAAGGCAGCCACATTAACCGTTAAACCAACACCAGGCTGCGTGTTGCTGTTATGTCCTGTGATTTTGAGCAGGAGGTGGAGGCTGAGCTTGAAGTCTTGAAAAGGCTGCAAAAGGAAAACGAAAAGCACAATGCGCAGCAGGTACCGATCCAGCCATTCTCCTTTAATAGTATCCGAGTGTCCTGTTTAGTGTTTAATCATCCTTATAATTTGAGAAGTATTTGTTTGACTTCTATATGCACTCCTGAACCGCTGGATGGAATGATGATTTGTAAACTGGCGTTTGTATTTGTGGTGTGCAGAGAAAGATTTTAGGCGATTTAATAGTCCCAGGTGAAATTTGAGGTGAGAGGAGTAGGGGAGGGAGAGGGGGACAGATAGGGGAAGCAAATTTTCGATGCAAATGTGTATCGTATAGCGCCACTCCGAATGTGAGGGGGTATTACAGGTCATTATAAAATACCCTAATTCTCGAGGAATTGATCTGTTCGTACAGACAGAGGAATTAATGCATCCTCATGGATGGGGAAATTAACCCTCCGCAAAGATGGGAGACGTAAACCTGTCCTCACAGATGTGGGAAATTAACTCGTCCGCAAGGATGGGGGAATGGACCCATCCTCAAAGATGGGGCAACTGACCTGACTGCACTTCAGTGTTTAAATGTTTTATATTTATTTTATGTTTATTTCAGTGTTCACATGTCTTATATTTATTTTACATGTTTATTTCAGTGTTTAAATGCTTTATATTGATTTTACACATTTCAATGTTTGCATGTTTATTTCAATGTTTACATGTTTTATATTTATTTTACATGTTTATTTCAATGTTTACATGTTTTATATTTATTTTACATGTTTATTTCAGTGTTTAAATGCTTTATATTTATTTTACACATTTCAATGTTTGCATGTTTAATATTTATTTTACATGTTTATTTCAATGTTTACATGTTTAATATTTATTTTACATGTATATTTCAATGTTTAATATTTATCTTACATGTTTTTTTTCAATGTTTACATGTTTTGTATTAATTTTACATATTTCAATGTTTAATATTTATTTTACATGTTTATTTCAATGTTTACATGTTTAATATTTATTTTACATGTACAGTATATTTCAATGTTTACATGTTTTATATTTATTTTCCATGTTTACATGTTTAATATTTATCTTACATGTATATTTCAATGTTTAATATTTATCTTACATTTTTATTTCAATGTTTACATGTTTAATATTTATTTTACATGTACAGTATATTTCAATGTTTACATGTTTAATATTTATTAACCTCTGCCATCGAAGACCGGAGGTTACTGTTTTCACCCCTGTTTGTTTGTTTATTATCTTGCCAAAACGAAGTTTTTGCAAGATATGTTAGTCAGCTTGTATGTTTTTTTTGTTTGTTTGTTTGTTTGTCTGTAATCACGTATAAAAAATTCTGCAGAGCACAGTTATCATTGGAAATTTTTGTAACTTCGCATATCAGAGGCCTATAGAGGTCCCTTTCAGTGCACAAAATTTTGAAGGTCAAAGGTCAAGATCACTTTGTCGCAAATCAGGGGAGTCGACGAAACCCTTATTTTTTGAGTAATTTTGATCGGATCGTCTTCAAACTTCATGGGAATATAGTTCATGGTCTGGCACTCAGATGATTAATTTTTGGTGGCATTGGCCTTGACCTTCATGGTTAGCGCCTGAGGTCAAACATATTTGACCCCAAGGTCAAATTTTCACGTTTTAGGAACCATATCGTGTAGTACCTCAAATTGAACACCTCGGTAAGTGCTTTCTAGATATGTCAAGCTTGAGACATTATGATGTCATTTGGTGACGTTATGAGGCAAACGCATATTTTTCATGCTTACTCTGTAGAATGATTCTCATCGGAATCTCTCGTAGGCAGATATTCCTCAAGGAGTCGCTCCTGGTGGATAGCAGCTCTGTTCACCCTGCGGGTGACATTGTTTTTATTTGTTTGTTTGTTTGTGAACAGTATTACGGAAAAACTCCTCGACGGATTGACGAAACTTGGTGGGGGGATTAGGTATGGTCCAAGGATCATGCCATTAGATTTTGGATTTGGTCCCCAAAAAATATTTGAATTTTGTTAGATGAATGAATTTTTTTGCATTTCTCCATGTTTAAGTGATTTCAAACCCCCCCCCCCACCCAAAAAAAAAAATTGTTTGAGAAAAAAATATTTTTGCAACTTTTTTTTCAACAAAATTTAGATTTTTTTTTTGCATTTCTACATGTTATAAGTGATTTCCAACAAAAAACATGCCAAAACTATAATTGCGGCTGATTTTGGAACTTCAGGTGGATATACCCACGTAAAATCAATTTCTGTCTCAAGGAATCTAGTTATGACGAATGAATTGAGTATGTAAAAGTTAAAAGTAAAAGGGAGAGTTGCAAACTATAACTCTGTGAGCACTGTTGACGTAAAATTGAATGAATAGGATATCAGGTTCACTTGAGTGACCTAGCAGTATTGGCGGCGGAGGTTTTGCACTCTACCGAGTGCTCCCCCTCCAGTCTTACAGGTTTATTTCAATGTTTACATGTTTTGTATTAATTTTACATATTTCAATGTTTACATGTTTAATATTTATTTTACATGTATATTTCAATGTTTACATGTTTAATATTTATTTTACATGCTTATTTCAATGTTTACATGTTTTAAATTAATTTTACATACTAGTATGGGCCCGTAGGTGCGTGCCCGTAGGTGAGTGCCAGCATGTGCAGCCCTCTCTCGCGCCCCCTCTCTCGCCCCCCTCCTCTCTCACCCCCACTCTCATCCCCCCTCTCCCGTCCCCCTCTCTTGCAGATATTGGTTGACAGATAAATGGCCGTAACTTGGGAACTGCTCGTCCAATTAATATCAAACCTCGAAAAGGCACATCCGCGGGTCCCCAGCAATATTCCTGGCAAGTTTCAATCAGATCGGACCGTCAATCGTGCAAAAAATAATAATAAAAATAAATAAATAAACAAACATTAATTGTGACGTCATTCGTGATGTCATAGCACCGTGTCTTGTCATTGGTCGACAGATAAATGGCCGTAATTTGGGAACTGCTTATCCGATTAATATCAAACCTTGAAAAGGCACATCCGTGGGTCCCCAGCAATATTCCTGGTAAGTTTCAATCAGATCGGACTGTCAATCGTGCAAAAAATAAATAAATAAACATTAATTGTGACGTCATTCGTGATGTCATAGCACCGTGTCTTGTCATTGGACAACAGATAAATGGCCGTAACTTGGGAACCGCTCGTCCGATCGACATCAAACCTCGAAAAGTCACATCCGCGGGTCCCCGGCAATATTCCTGCCAAGTTTCAATGAGATCGGACCGGCGGTCGTCGAGAAACGGCGGTCACAGACAGACAGACAGACAGACAGACAGACAGACACACAGAGAATGCTGGAATTAGAGATAGATTTCAATGTTTACATGTTTAATATTAATTTTACATGTTTATTTTTAATGTTTACATGTTTTATATTAATTTTACATATTTCATTGTTTACATGTTTAATATTTATTTTGCATGTATATTGTTACGAATCTGGCAGCCATGAGCATTCAACATTCAGGTCCCCATAGCTCAGTTATTTCGATAAGTGAATGTGGATAGATAGCTCCCTTTCCCCTATGTCTAATGGGAATTAAGTGTGCATGCGCTGCGAAGTTATTTTATAGATAGGGTACTTATAACAACAACAACAACACCGACGACACCTGCCTTCGCTTCCTTCCACCATCCTCCACCGGCACCATTACACACGTGCGTGTTAGCACGTACGTGGGCGGAACTCACGAGGAGCTGACGTCTCTCTCGCCCAATCCGGGGGATGTGAGTGAGGTTGCCGACGGTCGACTAATAAGCGTAGCCCATGCAGGACCATATTACTCTCCTTGTTTGAGGGGCAGTCCACCGCGACGGCCGTCACGCCCCCCGGTCCAATCAGCGGACTTGGCGCCCTTTTCGGCCATTCACGGGGGGGGGGGGGCGACGAGCGAATCGCGCGACGGAACTGTCCAATGAGGAGGCGAGTGGCGAGGAAAGAAATCCCTCCCTCTTGAAGAGGAAGTAGTGGTGGTCTGGACTTGGGAGTGGAGAGACGGTGTGCTCGTGGCAGGAGTGTTGGCCAGATCGCGAGATCATGGCGTTTTGCTAAGCAACGGAGATGGTATGTGAGACGTTCCTGGTGGGAGAGGACATTCTCAGTCCAGGCATTTTCCAACCTGGCATCCAAAGCCAGTGAGTGGTTGTCGACGAGGGCCCTGCAGACGGTCGTGGTCGTGGACTTCAGGTCGTGGGTTCGAGTCCCACCATGGTGATTCGAGTCAGTGTGACCGCACGAGGTGCGGCAGGTACCCGAGCCGGTTCTACCGACTGAAGACCCATCGGGTCCATTTTCTTTTTGGGTGTGTGTTAAGGTGTGTGGGCCCGTCTGTAAGTAGGAATTGTTAAGTGCTCTTCGCTTGTACATTATTTGCATTTCTTCTTATAGTTGGATAACTCTGCTCTTTGTGTGTTCCCTCCCCCCCCCCCCCAATTATAAATAAATCCCCTGTTAAATGTTTCAGCTCATTCCTGTGTTTTCTTTATTGGTTTAGCACAGTGCGTATTGTGAATTAGTAAGGCCGTTGCTGCCATAGTTGTACATTTGGACCGACGGACCTCGGTAACCATCCGCTCGGGTTACGCACAGTTCGAGCACGCTCACGGCTCGTTCCGCTCGAGCTCCGCCGAGGGTGAATTTCCCCGGTAGTTTGGACGCCATGGGTATTTAGGTAAATTGAAATTGGCAATCGACCCTATCCCACACGGTCGACCTATTGACGATCTTCGGTCCTATAAGGGACCCGTCGGCTCCGGAGTTATCCAGGGTGACGACCTATAAATTCCGGGTGTTCGGTGGAGCCGACTCCACTGCTCCATCTCGCGGTCGTGCTCGCTGCCGATACCCGGCCCACAACAATATTTCAATGTTTCATGTTTTATATTAATTTTACATATTTCAATCTTTACACGTTTAATATATATTTTACATGTTTATTTCAATGTTTACATGTTTAATATTTATTTTACATGTTTATTTCAATGTTTACATGTTTTATATTAATTTTACATATTTCAATGTTTACATGTTAAATATTTATTTTACATATCTATTTCAATGTTTCATGTTTTATATTAATTTTACATATTTCAATGTTTACATGTTTAATATTTATTTTACATGTACAGTATATTTCAATGTTTACATGTTTTATATTAATTTTACATATTTCAATGTTTACATGTTAAATATTTATTTTACATATCTATTTCAATGTTTCATGTTTTATATTAATTTTACATATTTCAATCTTTACACGTTTAATATATATTTTACATGTTTATTTCAATGTTTACATGTTTAATATTTATTTTACATGTTTATTTCAATGTTTACATGTTTTATATTAATTTTACATATTTCAATGTTTACATGTTAAATATTTATTTTACATATCTATTTCAATGTTTACATGTTTTATATTAATTTTACATATTTCAATGTTTACATGTTAAATATTTATTTTACATGTACAGTATATTTCAATGTTTACATGTTTTATATTAATTTTACATATTTCAATGTTTACATGTTAAATATTTATTTTACATATCTATTTCAATGTTTACATGTTTTATATTAATTTTACATATTTCAATGTTTACATGTTTAATATTTATTTTACATATCTATTTCAATGTTTACATGTTTTATATTTATTTTACATATTTCAATGTTTACATGTTTTATATTAATTTTACATATCTATTTCAATCTTTACACGAGCCTGGTGTTGGCGCCGTGGTTAGGGCAGCGGCTTGGGATCCAAAAGGTCCTGAGTTCAAGCCCCGTTGGGCCACTGAATTAATACACCAGGGGGTTGACTCAGCCTGTCATCCTTCCGAGGTCGGCAAAATGACTGGGTACCAGTATACTGGGCCGGTGTATACCCCGGTTAAAATAGGTGTGCCATATCCCTGTGTCGTAAGAGGCGACCAGGGTTGCGTCAGGAAGGGCATCCAGCGTAAAACATGTGCCAAATCACTATGCGGATCATACGGATGATCCGCTGTGGCGACCCCTAAAGGGAGCAGCCGAAAGAAGAAGAGGAGATTTCAATCTTTACACGTTTAATATATATTTTACATGTTTATTTCAATGTTTACATGTTAAATATTTATTTTACATGTATATTTCAACGTTTACATGTTTTATATTAATTTTACATATTTCAATGTTTACATATTTAATATTTATTTTACATATCTATTTCAATCTTTACAAGTTTAATATTTATTTTACATGTTTATTTCAATGTTTACATGTTTTATATTAATTTTACATATTTCAATGTTTACATGTTTAATATTTATTTTACATATCTATTTCAATCTTTACAAGTTTAATATTTATTTTACATGTTTATTTCAATGTTTACATGTTTTATATTAATTTTACATATTTCAATGTTTACATGTTTAATATTAATTTTACATATTTCAATGTTTACATGTTTAATATTTATTTTACATATCTATTTCAATCTTTACAAGTTTAATATATATTTTACATGTTTAACATTTATTTTACATGTTTATTTCAATGACGACATTTTATATTTATTCCCTCCACCACGGAAAGTGGAAGGAGGTTGTTTTCACTCCATTTCTGTCTGTTTATCTGTTTGTGCGCAGGATATCTCAAAATGTTGTGGACAGATTCAGATGAAATTTTGTGGACATGTTTGGTGTGTGACAATGACAAACTGATTCGATTTTGTTGAAGATCTGGATCTGGCTAATATAATTTTAAAGTGATTCTTCACCATTGAGAGATAGGGCCAAAAACGAGATTTAGCAATTTACCTCCACCACTGAAGATGGAAGGAGGTTATGTTTTCACCCCTGTCTGTCTGTTTGTGTGCAGGATTTCTCAAAAAGTTGTGGACAGATTCGGATGAAATTTGGTGTACAGGTTGGCTGTGTGCCAACGACATAATGCTTATATTTTGGTGATGATCCAGATCCAGATCCGGCTACTAGAATTTTTAAAGCGATTCTTCACAATTGAAAGGGAAAAAACGATGTATAGCATGATATCTCAAAATGTGGATGGATTCGTACGAAACTTGTTGGATACTTTGGGTGTGTGACGAGGAAGAATTGATTCAATTTTGGTGAACATCCAAAACCGGATGTGATGAAAAATGTTTTTAAGTGATTCTTCACCATTGAGAGATCAGGCGAAACTGAAATATAGCACGATATCTCAAAAAGTTATGGACGGATTCGGATGAAGCTTGGTGGACTGGTTGGGTGGTGACGAGGACGAATTTATTCAATTTTGATGAAGATCCAAATCCAGTTCCAGAAATGAGAATTTTTTAATTTTGAAAGTGATTCTTCACCATTGAGAGATTGGGCCAAAAACTATATATCGCATGATGTTTCAAAAATGTATTGGGCCTGATGTTATTTTGGATCAGGCATTGCATGATGGAGGTATGCGCTCAACCGAGTGCCCTTCTTGTTTTACATGTTTATTTCATTTGTGATATGTTTATTTTTGGCTGTCACCCACTTACATTGAGGCCATATTAACAGGAACCTAGCCCTATTTCTAGCTCACCTGGACTTTAATCAAGTGAGCTTATGCGATCGAGCAGTGTCTGTCGGTGAGTGAGTGAGCGAATCAGTCAACATTTGTCATTATCGCTTGAAAGAAACTTGGCCACAAGATTGATATCTGATGCCAAACGAAGGTTTATTGACCACATCAAAATCTGCACTCATTAAGGGAATCTCCGGGGTTTTTTGACCCCCCCCCCCAAAAAAAAAAAAATAGGTATTTGCTCTTTTCTCCGAATCCACACCCACAATTTCAATGAAACTTGACCACAACCTTCATCACCCGTGATGCACCGAAGTTTGTTCACAGCATTAAAAAAAAAAAAAAAAAAAAAAAATAAATCAGGGCCGAAGGAGGTCTACGTGACTGTTGCTCCTGATCCAGGTGAGCTTCAGGATGCGTGGTCCTGTTTCTCATGAGGTTAAAGTACGGTATTTACTTTCGCAGTTTTTGATCTCATGGCACTTTTCAGGATTTACTGAATTGGGACATTAACGAGAGTTGCATTTGCTGATTCACGCTGCAGTTTTTGTTTTTCATCGAAATGTAAAGTGAATTCTTGATCGTACCGAAAAATTTTCAACTTTAAAAATTGTATCCATGTATTTTTCATTTTAATATCACATACTGTATCTTGCTTTGGCCTGATGAGGTGGTGAATTCTGAACGTTGTGAGCGGGAGTCACAGCAGCTGAGGGAAGAAGTGGCTGCTTTGAATTCTGCCTGCACCACGTCCTCGGCACAGGTGCAGTGTCTGCAAGTTGAACTACAAGCGGAATGCTACCAGAGACAGGTGCTGCCACGCCCTCCTCCCTCACTCGCTCCATACCATTTTATTTTCTATCCTTCGTACAAACTTTGTCACGAATCAAAGTGGAGGGCAAACGCTAATTTATTTCTCTCATTTGAGATCAATGTGAATTTGTCACCCTGATAGCATGCGATGTATTCCCTGCAGAAAAGTGAAGAGAAGGCAGCACACTTGATGGAGAAAAATGCAGAGCTGAAACACAAACTCTTGCAAGCCAGCTACGAGTCACAACAGGTGGACTGCCTAACACCCGGCACTATTTTTGGGAATCAAGGAAACAAACTCTGGTCAAATTTCAGTGGCTGATTGTGGCGGATGGTGTTTTTTTTTTTTTCCAGGAAGCCCAGTACCCAATAATGAAAGGTCCATCATAATGCCTGGTGTTGGCTTAATGGTTAGGGTGGTGGGCTTGGGATACCCGGGTCCTGAGTTCAAATCCCGCTCAGCTGTTGAATTCATACCAGGTGGGGGTTAACTCAACCTGTTATCCTTCCGAGGTCGGCAAAATGAATGCCAGCATGCTGGTATACTGTGTCGGAGTGGCGACCCATCCAGGATTGTGTCCAATAGCCAAGGAGACTGCTTAGGCAGCACCAACGCTCTGCAGAGTATGGTCCCAATGGATGGATGGATCATCAAGGTCCCAGTAAGCCCACCAGTCGTTTGCAATCATCACACCATCTTTCTCCAATCAGATCAAACGTTGCGATTATCAACAAAGCATGAAATGTTGCTTCAAAATTGCCAATATCTTGCACCTCCATTGGCTTGTATCACCTTTTGTTAATAGGCCTGTACTTAATGACCACATTGATGGGACGGCACACCCAAACTGGAAATGAACACTCGCAATCTGCTGGTGCATTTTCAAAAATGAAGGAACCACTAATGGGTATAGCCACCCAGTAAGCAAGGCTCAGATCCAGTGTTTGGACCACCAAGTGGTCTTTATCCGGGACTGTGCAGCCATCGTACGTGGTCTAGAGTATAAAACAATGGGAGGGGGCATCACATGGCTGAAAAAAGCAGATGGTGTGGACGTAATATTGCTTGCTTCACTTTTTCAAGGCACTGGAGAAAATGGACAAAAAAAAGAAGACAAGAAAAGGCTGCTGTTCAGTCACCGACTTGCAACTTGATCAGCAGATACGACTAAGATAGCTCGAGTTACAGTGCAATGGGATTTTTACAGGCATGGTGGTGTTTTATCATTGGGTGCGCCGTTTGTCAGGTGGGACTCATCTGTGAGTATCTTTTACCTGTGAATGTTAACGATGCAATGGCGTCTTCCTCCGGAGATTAGCTGAGTCATTGTCAGCACCATGGCCAAGTTCCAACCCCCACCTGTAGGGGGCAATATCAAAGCATCGTTGCATCTTGGTAATGATGTAATCAGCAGGCCAACGAAGAATGCATGAAGAATGGTATGGGACATTACCACAGACCGTAAAATGTGTGAATAGTAATTTCCATAAGTGCGAAGTTGAAATATGCAAAGAGATGTCGACATTGGAATCTTTCGTTGCAATGTATGACAGCAAAAAAAACTTCATGAGTTTTGTGAATTATAAAACCAATGGTGCAAAAACAGATCCCTGCAACTACCAAGCAATCAGCCTTCTCCCTATCATCAGCAAGGTTATGGAATCCATCATCGCTTCAGACATTAAATCCTTCCTCTTCTCCAATGGCTTGATTTCCGATCATCAATTTGGTTTCAGACCAGGTCACTCTACCCTGGATATGCTGCTTCTGCTCTCCCAACAATGGATGGAGGTCCTCAATGCCAGACAGGAAATCAGAGCTATATCCCAAGACATATCGCATGCTTTTGACACAGTCTGGCAACCTGCCCTGCTCACCAAACTCTCTTCCTATGGTATCCAAGGCCATCTCCACTCATGGCTCATGGACTTCCTCTCCTGTCACAGCCAACATGTTGCCCTAAATGGAGCTCTCTCATTCCCTCTTCTTGTCCAGGCTGGAGTTCCTCAAGGCAGGGTTCTGGGCCCTGTTCTTTTTCTGGTTTTCATCAATGATCTCTCTGACCCTCTGGAAAATCATCTATGTCTTTGCTGATGACTCCACCCTCTCCCGTACCATCTGTCATCCATCAGACCAGCAAGCAGCAGCTTCTTCGCTCACTGCAGATCTGGATAAAATCACAAACTGGTCCAACACGTGGAACATGTCTTTCAATCCGGACAAATCTCACACTCACTATGTCTATCCGAAAGGACCGTTTAGAACACTCCCCCCCCCCATATACTTTCTCAACAATCCTCTGGAAGAAGTCCTTTCTTTCAAGCTTCTGGGTCTCACTATCTGCCTGATCTTTCCTGGGAAAGCCACATTTCCAACCTCGCCTCCAAAGCCAGCCGCCGACTGGAAATCCTCCACCGTGCAAAGTCCTTCCTCGACCCACCTGAACTTCTGACCATATGCAAAGCTTTCCTCCGCAGCTTGATGGAGTGCTGCTCTCCCCTCAGGGCTGGTGCTCCTGCTCCTGCCTCTCACCTTTATCGGCTTCATGCAGTGGAAATCAAGGCATTTTGAATCATTGGTATCTCCATGGTGAGGCTGAGTCTTTGGGCCTCTCACTCTCTCACCGCAGACAGGTCGGTGATCTTTGTGTCTTCTACCATCTCCTCTCGGGTCTCGCCCCCCCCACCCCCATATTTCCACAAGGTGCTCAAGATCTGCCAGCAATCCCCTTCTGGTAAAACTACCAAAATAACGAATCACTGCTCACCTTCACCCTTTCATTCCTCTTTGTATTTTCGCCTTTGGAATAAACTCCCTCACTCTCTTAAATCCCATTCTTCCCTCCAGGCCTTCAAAACGGCTGTTCACCACCACCTCTTATCTTCCCCCATCCAAAACCATGATCTTTTCCATTCCCCTTAATCCACCCCAAACCCACCTCCTTCAAATGCCCTGCCTTCCTTCCTGAAACTCCCTGTAGTGTCCATCTTATTTAGCCCGTGTTCCCCACCCATCCCTCTCCCTTCCACAGATCTCCTAATGTCTCTGTTCCCCACTGTTTTGTCCTTCCCTCTCCCACCCCTCGTCTCATGGCCCCCTTGCTGTGCGTTAGGCCTAAGTCACATTTGTTCTACGGCGAGGATACGGCGGCCGTACGCCCTCTGAATTAACAAACGTGCGGCGGCCGCAGAGTTTCTGCGGTGGCCTCAGGGTGGCCCTACGCCGTTTGGCTATCTTTTACAGGCCGTAGGGGTCGCCGTGGAATTATAACGCGGAGTACTTTTTTCATTTCTACGTTCGCCGTAGCAATTCGACAATCCGAAAAAAAAAACTGGTTAAAAAAAAAAAAATAAAAAACTCACTCGTTACCGTCCGTCTGGCCGCACGTTTGCCTTAGGGTCCCCCCTGCGGTCGCCTTGCGTCTGCCTTGAAAATTATATGGCCGCCACAGGAATGCCTTAAGGTCACCGTGCGACATCAAATCAAAGACCGTACGGCACCCCCACGTTTTCGGTCTCCACAATTTATAAATACGCCGTGCGGCTACCCGAAAAAATAAAAACATATGTGACTGCTACATTGTGTGACTGTGGAAATACTGTGGCCGCCCTATAATTGCTAGTGGCCGTAGAGTTTGTAGAACCCACGGCCGCCGTGGCAAATGTGACTTCGGCCTTACCTCTCATACGAGCCTCGGCAATGTAAAAAAAAAAAATTAGAGCTAAGATGATCACCCCCCCCCCCATCCCTCAAATTCTATTCACAATTGCTCAATATTCTTAGTCATTGTTGGACAACCTCAGAATGACAGTCAGGATGAGGATAACTATACTTTGTGGTCACAAATGATGAATTATGTTATAATTTTGAGTTACATAATTCCTCATAACCTTGCTTAATGGAAATGCTTTTTCACATGTTCCAAGTTCAAGTGATAAAATGTGATACCAAGCCATAACTTTAGGGATCAGGACTTCAACTTTGGTACCGATGCAAACCAACGAACTCCCTTATGGTACAGTTCTATCCACAAATCATAATCAAAGCGCTCCAAGGTCAGCACAAAAGGTTTTAGGATGTACACAATTTTTTTTTTTTTTTTAATATCACTCTCACTGCCCCATGCCCCATTAGTACAATGACAAAGTCCAGCCTCAAAAGTAAACAACCACAAGAATGAAACAAGTCTGAAGACGATGGTTCACGAGCGGTATTTGACGATGTAGATTGTTTCAGAAGTCAAGGATGAGATGATGTGATAATGTTTGACCAAGTTATAAAAATGATCAACATGATGTGGTACGAGTGACAGGTTATTAGCTGCAAAATGTCGAAAACCCGGTTTCGTTCAACAACTTAAAAAAATTTGACCTTTGCATAACCTTTAAAGGTCACAAAACAATGTTGTGGACATTAAAATAAGGAAACAGGATACGTGCTATAGCTTATTGGAGTTAG
Organism: Eptatretus burgeri; assembly: GCF_056783735.1. Classification (NCBI taxonomy): domain Eukaryota; kingdom Metazoa; phylum Chordata; class Myxini; order Myxiniformes; family Myxinidae; genus Eptatretus; species Eptatretus burgeri. Next base: position 88,504,948 of record NC_140970.1, on the reverse strand, counting down.
TTCGTCGAAGAAGCTCGAAAACCCGGTTTGATTCCCACAACTTTGAAAATTTGACCTTTGTGAACTTTAAAGGTCAAAGGTCAAGGATTATGACCTTTGGTGCAAAACTTCCTCTGGAACATTCCAGGAACAATATAACGTCATATCGGCTATATGGCATTTCACACTCCTCGGATTATCCATGCTTTGATGAAATCAGCGTAAAAACAAACTTGAAGGGGGCGCCACGGGCAAGGTGTTCGAGATAGAGCAAAATGGTTTCAAGACTTTAGGTGGGGAATGACCTCAAGATTATGCATAAAAAATATAATGTCATCCTAGCTTTCAAAGTTTGGGCAGTCATCTGATTTTTGTCAAAATTCTAAATTTTCTAAGTTCATGACCTTGTGACGAAAATGAAAAATTACCCCCGTGCGGGGGTGACGGTCATCTCTGTAATGTTTTTTTTACTATCATAATCGATGAACTGTTGCCAGATATCTCCTAAAATTACAGACTAGATAGGTTTTCAAAATGGCGACTTTCACAACTTTCGTGACCTTGACCCTGACCTCGAATCCGGGAAAAAATATGTCGTTGGGTATCACTCATCGACCTCTACCCACATACCAAATTTCATCAAGGTCGGAAGTAAAAAGTTTTCTTTATACCGGGAGGTGTTTTTGACAATCTTCCAGGTTACGTGGTGGCCAAACGGGACGGAAATTCAAAAATCTGTCTGGTTAGATACAAGATAATAGCGAACGAAGTGAGCTTCATATTTAACGCATGCACGTGAGAGAATAGGAAATAACAACACAATAGCCCTGGCTATTTGGAATCCGTGTCGTTACCTATGACCTTTTGCTTCTAGTTGTTTTTAAACGCTGTGCAGTATATAAACACGATTGGGTTTTATTTCTATCTTGTGAATATTACTTAACGCGTACACATGAGAGAATAGGAAACAACAAAAACAACACAATACCATGCCAATTGTGAATCCGTGTCGTTGGCCATGACCATTTTGCTTCCGTTTTTTGTTGTGTTGCTGTTTTTTTTTCTTCCGGTTTTTGTCATGGGGAATGATGCATGCCGGGAGATCATGACCGGAAGTGTTTATTTATTTATTCAATTATGTTTTTCCCAAAGTTAATTTTATACTTCCGAAAGTTATTTTTTTCATGACAGGAAGTGTTTATTTAGTATTTGACATTACCGGGAGTGATTTTGAAACTCTTTCCGGAAGTTTTAATTTCTTTTATTCTTGACTAGACGTGATCGTTTATTTATTTATTTTTTTTTTTTTCCCCAAAGTTAATTTTAATAAAGATATCTCCCGCATCATCAAAAAATATTTTAAATTGTGATTTACATTATTTGTTCGCTGATCCCGAATCCAGGCCAAAGTAACCGGAAATTGCATCAAAATCATCAGCTGTGCGGTGCTTACACGTACCACGGTATAGTTGGCAAGTATACAGCTGTGAACAAGTTTTATGTAAAGTCAGAAGCGAATGTAAGAAGAATTCTACGTTCGCTTCTAGGCTTTGCCTATTCCATATTATTTATATTTCATTTCTCCTTCCTTCCTTCTTTGCGAATCACATCGGCGTTTTTGGCCATCTTCCAGATCATGTGACGATCAAACGGGAAGGAAATTCAAAAATCTGTCCGGTTCGATACAAGATAATATTTTTTACTTTCATAATCAATAAACAGTTGCCGAATATCTTGTAGAATGGCAGACGAGATAGGTTTTGAAAATGGCGATTTTTATAACTTACGTGACCTCGTCCCTGACCTTGAACCCGGACAAAAGTCATATTGTTGTGCAACACTCATCGTCCTCTACCCACATACTAAGTTTCATCAAGATCGGAAAGAAAAATTGTTGACGGACGTACATTTGGTCCGGCTTTATTAGGTCATCTCGGTAGAGATGACCTAAAAATGGAGCTCCGTGGGGCTATGCAGGTGCCATTGGGCGAACCAAATCCCGAAAACCCCTGCCAGATTCGACAACCCCCCCCGAGGAGAAGATGCAAATTGAAATTGGCTACCCCCTAAAAACACAATTCGCAATTTTATAAGTTCGTGACCTTGTGGCCTTGACCTTGGGACGAAAATGAAAAAAGAAAATCGAGCTCTGGGGCTATGCAGGTGCCATTGGGCTAGCCAAATACCGAAACCCCTGCCAGATTCGACAAACCCCTCGGAGAAGAAATTTTATGTCAAAAATCGCAATTTTCTAAGTTCGTGACTTTGTGACGAAAATGAAAAGTCGAGCTCCGTGGGGCTATGCAGGTGCCATTGTGCTAACCAAATACCGAAACCCCTGTCAGATTCAACAAAACCCCTAGGAGAAGATGCAAATTGAAATCGGCTACCCCCTAAAAATACGTTTTTTGGGCGTGGCTCAGCCCATAATGGGCGGACCACGCCCATTTTCAGGAAAACACAACTAGATCATGATATAAACCTCCCACCAAAATTTCATCAGGATCGGATCAAAACCCACGGAGCTATGCTCGGGACAGACAGACAGACACACAACAATAACGAATATAGTGGTCACATTTTTCGTGAACCAACAAGGCCCAGGTTGTTTGTTTCTTCCACATTAAAAAAAAAATGCTTTTTACCCAACTAGTGTAAAACATGTTCAGGTGGAGGAAAAGGTCTGTGACCAAATGGAGGCACGGGAACTCGGTGGCTTGTCACGATTTCCTTTTCCAGTATGGCTTGCTCGATCAAAACGGCTCAGGAGCACTCACGTCGGAGTGCTCTTTCCCCGACAACAGGCTTCTCTCAATTGCTTGTCCATGCAAACTGCAAGGCAACAGGATTTTCTCCATCCAGCAAAGCTTTAACACATTGGTGCGAGCAATTCAGTTTTGTTCTCCTTTCTCTCCGGCAGGTATCAGCTAGCCTGAAAGAGGCGCAGGAGTGGTTTCGCATCAAGTTTGAAAGGCTGCAAGCAGAGCTCAAAATGGCCAGGCAGAAGAACAGCAGCATACGCTGAGCCAAGTGGGCAGAGCAAACTCCCTGGGTACGCTTTGCTAAAGATTGTCTCCTGGAGTAAAGTGCCTTTTGTTCAAAGAGCCAATAACCTTTTGAAGGCTTATAATCAAAGTGCAATTCTCAGACCTTTGGGCTTGGAGACGACAACTCAGAGGTATGCACACTGACTTCTGAGCTGTCTCGCCTGGGTTTGAATCCCGACCCAGCTATAAACTGTCACCTGGTGTTTCACCAGCAGGGCAATTCAATGTGTGTGCCGTCCCTTGGGCAGACGTTAAATGGGAGTCCTGTCCGCTGGGATTAACTGGTGGACGTTAAAGATCCCACGGTGTTCTTCGTGAAGAGTAGGCAAGCTATTGCCAACACCTTGAAACATTTCAAATTTCTCCTCCAAATCAACAGCCACAGTTTTTATCCCAAGCAACTAAAGGATAGAATAGCCCCGTTTAAATGCTACTTGTATTGTATTATTCGTTTTTAATTATTATTATTCACCATGCTCTCTTGATGGGTTACTACTTCAATGCAGCTCGTTTTATATTTACGTTTTTTATTTTCGCCGAACCCAAAATAATAAGCAATGAATTGGATGGATTATTTGAGATTGCCATGCCATTTTAACATTGCAATATCTAACAAGTCCAATTTGTGCCTGCATGCCATCTGTGTACTCACCGACTCGTCGGTTTGGAATTTCAACTTGGGGCAATCCTTCCCATTTCGTTTTCAGAGAAGAGGTCACACTGCTCTTCTTTGAGCCTTGACCTCTGTGTACCTTTCATACAAAAATAAATAAAACTCCAAGGCCAGGAACACTACTGTTTAAAGTGCAATAGGCACAAAGATTGTTGATCATTAAAATGCAACTGTGAGGTCCACATTAATGCCAAACATATAAAAAGGAATGTTTAACAGAATAAAAGAAATATCATCTTAGGCTCAGATGAGTTTGTAAACAAATCATCTCGTTTGAAACAAGAAGCGAATACTTCGATATCCCGTGGCTGGGGGCAGTAAAAGTCTAGGTTAAGAACGATGAAACAATTTTGCAGTTATAAAATTTAAATGTAGACATGGTGTATTAGCATGCATGATGGGAAGAGTTGTGACGGACAAATTTCTATTTATAGCCCTCAGATCAAAGGGACGTACGTGGCCATAAGTGTGACAGAAGACACAGGACAGAACAGCCAATTATATAACAGCGTGATGTCGCCACGCTGTAACAAGAGCTCTCCTGAAACATTACTTCATCATCTTTCCCTTTAAAGGTTAGTATACCTCAAACATTGCCAATTTAATCAGCAGTCGTCACAGCCAATGGATTCTGGAACAGTAAGAGGTTGATCATGACTTGACTTGCTTCCAAAAAGTGAGACAGTCAATAGGGTAGCACGACACCTACGCACTTCGGTGGTTGTGGGAAAAATCATGGAGTGGGTGCATCTCCAGGAAAACGAATCAACAGACAGCTCAGGTTTTGGCGATTAAACGATGGATACGAGCTGCTTTCCCATCTAGCCATTTCACCAGATTTGAATCCTTCAGACTTCTAGCTGTTCTAAAAGATGAAGAGCTTTGTTGGAAGAGTTTTGAAGATCAAATGATGAAAGCAGTTGAGTTTCTAGACAAGGACATTAGTGGGGCAACTTAGCACAACAATTGTGTATTTTGTGAGGAAAGCACCAAATTTGGCACATTAGTAGCCAAACATATTATGAACAGATTTGGATATTGGGCCATCTCAAATTCAGCCGCCGATGGCTGTGGCAGCCATTTTCCACTGCCATCAAAAATTTTGAGATGGCCCAATATCCAAATCTGTTCATATGATAGGCTACGAGTGTGCTAAATTTGGTGCTTTCCTCACAAAATGCACAATTGTTATGCTATATTTAGCTAAGTTGCCCCACTACATGTCAGGCTCAATATATAAAAACAAGGTGCAGACTTCCTTCCCTTTGCCCAGCTCACCAAAACACCAGTGTACAGTTTTATATTTACTTTGTCACTCTCCATCAGGCATTCACGATTATCCAGCATTGCTCCCATTCTAAACTGTGTATGTACTCTGCTGGCAGGAGACAAGGTTTATGGGCAATTAAATATATATATATATATATATATATATATATGTATATGTATAAAATCAGCCTGTCAGGAATTGTACTCAGGGGGCATTGCAGCTTATTCATGCCAATTCCAATGCCCCCTGGAATTTAAAGGTAATGGACAGTAAGGCAGAGGTAATGTGCTTGACTGCTCGTGGCAGGGACAGACATCACTGCTCACATATCACACAGCTCCGGCTGTTATGGGAACATGAGCGGTGCCTTGCTGCTCCATCAAGCTACGAAGTTTAACAGTATTAAACTGACAATGTTTGCATGGTCACAGGTAAACGATTATATGATGTGTCATCCTGACTAGTTCATAATGGCGAAACCATGGTCAGAGACTTCACCATCATTTACATCCTCAGCCTTTAAAATAGACGAGTTTACACTGCTGAAGCCATCTGAGCAGGAAGTGCAGCGGTACACATGCGCTCGTAGAGTTTAATGCCATGATGCATTTATCGGAGCGGAAGGGCCTCGTTTGGATTTTATGTAAATAAAAACATTTAACCATCGAGCACACAAAGGTGACAACATGACAATTCAAGCTCCAGTTTTAAACAGGGTTCAGAAGGCAGTGACAGGACCAAGTTGCTACAACACCTGCAGTGACAGCAATTGAACATAAAGTTGTATCGCATCATTTCAACAAAGGTTTTTACCATCAGCGTAACGACATTTGTTTCTACTCATTTTTAATGCTCCAAATATAAAGATGAAATCAAGATGACAGTCAGTTATAGACAGTTAACAAAGACAATTGGTTAATCTATGCCCTGGAAATTCTCCTCCGTGATGGTATACATACAGGATTTCAGGAGAAGGGGTTAAAAAAAAAAACACAAACCAAACACATTTCCAAAGGAATTTGATTTTTAAGTGGAACACGAGTACAAGTAATAAATACTGTTCAGAAGCTCCATTCATGTTGTGAAACGATAACCTCCCCTCTGCACATGTCCAAAAAAAACAATTAGGAAGATTTTATTGAGAGTCTCATGAAAAAGGTTAATCTCCCTTTATGGATGTTTTCTACGAGGCTGATGCTGGCATCCCTTACACACACAACATAGTCTTAAAGAGTGCGGTACTCAGGTAAGGCTCTGACAAAATATGATGGAGACAAGTCACACTGGCTGCTCTTGGACGGGGATGAAGGGTTTTTTTATTTAACTTCAAATTAAACTTCCTTCAAGGAAATGGAAGCTACTTTTCACTCCATACATCAAATGCTTTGCACCACCCCTCTCCTCTCCATCACAAAGACTGGTGATATAAATGTTATAGCAAAGCATACATGGGGGGAGGGGAAAAAAGTAAAAATAATAATAATAATAAATCACTTCCAGCAGAATCAAACACCATCTGTTTAATATACTCATTTATTAATTACGTAGTTGGCCAGAAGCAAACATGTTGCAACTTTAAAAAGTTCCATGAAAGCAAGTGGCTTAATCTGTATTTTGTGACAAAGATATCTCCTGAACAATCCAATGGCTGTCCTAATCCGTTTCACCTCAGGGAAGGAGGTTAATATTTATGGTACCAAATAATTTGTACAATCGGAGGCAAAAAAAAATCCCCCATCATATCTGTTCTACTTGATACGGAAGAGGACTGGGATTGCAAACTCATACATTGATGCACAACTTGAGTTGCATCATCACATCATTGCCAACAACCTGCGCAATGGGGTCAGAGCAGCGGACCATACACTCCGTAGTTTGGTTTGTCTTCGATGTCATGTGGAGATGAGAGGCACGAGGCCTGCAAGTTGGCTGGGGTTTTTACTATGAATTCACTAAAAAAACCTCTACTTCTTCTTCTTCTGATTGCTGATCAAGGTGGAACTACACGTGAGGGAAGGAAGGTTAAGGGGGAGGGGGTGTGAGGGTTATGTAACAACACAATGGCAAATAATCAAATTTGGAATCAAACTACAATTTTAAAAATAAACATGGTGTTTTAGAAGTCAATTTGATGTCACGACTTCCAACATGCAGGGCATTACAAAAAAGGACAGTGCAGGAGAAACAACATATAATGATGACTGCAACGGTAGTGTGCACTTACCTGGCTCTGTAATCGATGTGAAGAAGGGCACAAGAAGTGATATGAAGGGGAGGGGTGGGGGAAAACAACTTCATTAAGCCCCTCAGAACAATTAACTTCTTAAATCAGCTAAGAAAATGTAATCACCATTTCAATTATCGAAGCCAGTACACCTGTGAGTAACAAACCAAGCTTTACCAATACTGCAATCAACTCACTGGTCAAACTTGTCATCGTGCAGGTTCAGCACCAGGTTGTCAGTGTTCAAGTACACACGGTTTTGAGCGTTAGAAATCTGGAGGAGACAGCAGGCAAAGTAGGCGTTGGTGAAACCAAAGAACAATCGCACACAAAAGTTCAGCCGGCTTCATGTTTCCTTTCCACCATGTCGGTGGTACAGGCTTCTTCTTCCTCTTCAACGACCACAATTATGCCCATGTTATTGCGGTTTGTTTGTTTGTCGGCTGAGCTATCACCATGGTGCCGGCAATAGCTCGCCTACTTTTCACGAAGGATCTTTTACGTCTACTTTTAATGCTCCTTATTGCCGGCAATAAGGACCGACGGGGATCTTTAACGTCCACCAACTAATGCTGGCAGATGGGACACCCGGTGTAACGTCCATCCGAGGGACGGCACACAGATTGATGAATCACCCTACCTGTTAAACACCAGGATGACAGTTTATAACTGGATCAGGATTCAAACCCAGAATAGATGGCTTTAGAGGAAAGTGTGCACACCACTCGGCAATCCTGCCAGGTGGTACAGGATTAAAAGTTTAAAACCTCAGGTGCAATAAAAAAAAAATTCTTTCTGCGTTTTCACCACGCACTCAGCATCAGAGTTGAACGACACCTTACCGTCCGTGCAATGCTCTGTGCAGCCCGGATCCTACGCAGCTTCAGGTATCCAGGGTTATCTCGAAGTGCTGCACCCAAGTAACTAGTTAAGCTAACAGGTTTGAGTACTGAAAAGCATATGCCATAAACCAATGGTGGTGGTGATATCAGCAAAGCTATAAAACTGATTTGTCCATGTGACTATTTTCAAGATACATGAATGAAAGAATGAGATGACAATAACCACAATTGCTTCTGCCTCAAACAGCAATGCCATCAGATTACCAAATATTTGATCATGACCACCGCATCATAATAGGTCCAATCGGGATCACCAGTTAACCCTCAACTACTGTACGCCACAACCGAACTGACCACTCCGGTTGTCTTCATGGAGTGGTCTTGCAATCGGCATAGGGCAACACACTTTGGGTTGAGCCTTACAGCCATCAGATTACTCCGTCCTTCGATGGCCAAGATTCCCAACCACACCCAACCGGTCCAAACAGCAAAGCAGCAAGTGGACTCATTTTCGCCTTTGAATCATCATTTGGCAAAATGCAACTAAACTTGAACAATTACCCCCCCCTCCCCATATCCAACCCCCTCCCCATCTCCAATACCCCCACCCCCCCACCAAAAAACCCCCAACAGGGTTAGGCTTTAGAAGTGCACAGAAGTAAAGGATATCATTTTCGCAGCCTCAGCTTCTCCCTCTGACTGAACGATCTTCTGCCGTTGCTCCTGCTTGGCACGTTCCACAAAGAACTGTGCACGCTGGGCCTCCTGATGAGCTGCACAGACAAAAGAATCATGATTAAAATAGTGTGTGATACTCAGTTACCCAGCATGAGCCATAAGAACAGGAAAGAAATAAACACAATTTGGACAAACTCGACTGTAGCATGAGAAAGGTTATGCTGTAGGTGGGTAACTGAGGTGTCTTCATGTACATCCTCCCTTACATGTTTGTAAAGGGAGGATGCACTAACAGAAATTTATTGGGGTGAGGGTGGGGTGAGAGCAGCAGAACGAAAAATGATGATCCATCCACATATTCATCATCACAATCATGTACAATGCCCTATATTGGTGTTGGTGTTGGTGATGCCAAAGTTACTTGGTCACAATCCTGGTCAGGTCACCCACGACTCAGTAAGTCAGGGCAGGGATTTTGGAATTTGTTCAGGGTGCCGGCAATAGCTCACTTACTCTTTGCAAAAGGACACTGTGGGATGTTTAATGTGCACAAATAAACATCGGCAGGGGAGGCGTCCAGTTTACTGTCCGAGCGAGGGTTGCCACACGCATCGATGAATCACCCTGTCTGCGAAACACCAGGATGGCAGTTTATAGCCAGGCCAGGATTCTAACCCAGGCCAAACAGCTTATATTCCAAGAGCTACGGCACTTTAATCACACGTCTGAGGCCAAATGGTTTGAGAGTGGTTTCTGAATAAAAATTTTGTGCCGAATCCAAAAATCCATTTCTTGATTGCCACATCCTCTGCATTTTTGGTGAGAAAAAAAACAGAAGAAGCCGTTTTTATGTTTGGTACGTCTGAAAGGTACAGAGTAGCACATTCCTGGAATACCTTACCGACTTGCTTCGACTCTACGGCTGCAGTGTACTCCTTGCTGAACGAGAGTTCTGTGATTGAAACGTCATCCAAGATGATGTTGAAGTCCTTCGCTCGTTCTGTTAGATTCCGTCGAATCAAGAGAGACACCTGTGCGGAGATAACATTTACACTTTACAGCGTCAAAATGCTCAGAAACCCCCATCACGCCACTTTTCCAACAATGGAGCAATGACAGACCGATAGAAGAGCGCAAGAAAAAAAATGTCCGTTACAGAATTACATAACCACCCAGATGTGATCCTTCATGGATATTTAGTAAGCAAGTTCAGAGGCCCGATCTTAATGTGGCCTTCTCAAACCCTACCAATTTTAACATTAAAATTTTCCCCACTTCCTCACTAACCTTCAGAAAAAAAAAAAAATCCACAGCACTGTTCAGAAAGCATGAAGTCATTGTACTTTCGAGTTGCAATTCAAGATGGACGAATGTATATTGTACCTGCGCTCGTTGTGTGATGAGCTGAGACGCATTGAACTTTGCCACGACGCTTTTGAGCACTTCATTAACGACCGAAGGCAGAACACGGTCATCAAAGTCAATACCCAGGTGTTGAAACATGTGTGGCAAGTTGGCAGCATTTGGCCTTGACAAGACACGCAGAGTGATGTTCACCATTTGTAGGTCTGCAAGCAGACAAAATCTCATTTTCGTTCACATTGTCCAACAATTGTAACACTTCCCAACTCTCACCTGAAAAGATAGCAAATGATTACCTTTACTGCCTGTGGGTGAAGAAATCTTTCGAGGCCTCGCCCTGATATCATAGATGATCGGGTATTGAAACCACGGCACCCTGCGAGACAAAAGCCAAAGGTCACAACAAGTTTTTCAAACTTGGCAAACAACCCACTCGGAGCAGCACAGAAAAGACCAAAAACAATCAAAACAGCTCGTAACACAGGATTTGGAACGCACAAGGCAGAAAGCTCACCGAAAATGCAGGCCCTCGGACAAAACAGTATCGTGCTGTACACCACCAATCCTGCTGAAAATGATTGCCCGATGGCCACCATCAACTGCGAAGTGAATGGTCAACCCAATGTCAATAAATAAATAAATAAATACATCGAGATCAATGAGCAGGTGTTATGCCATAGCCTTGGCTCAATTATACACCTTTTAAAAATTATTATTATACCTGGAACATTTTGGCATTGTGCATAGAGCAAATGAAAGAGCTGTTCTATTCACCCTCTCATTTGCTCAAGGTCATCTGCCATCCGCTTGGAAATCAGCAAACATGACAGCCCTGCATAAAAAGGTGCAAAAACAGATCCCTGTAACTACAGACCAATCAGCCTTCTCCCAATCATCAGTAAGGTTATGGAATCCATCATCGCTTCAGACATTAAATCCTTCCTCTTCTTCAATGGCTTGATTTCCGATTATCAATTTGGTTTCAGAGCAGGTCACTCGACCCTGGATATGCTGCTTCTTCTCTCCCATCAATGGATGGAGGTCCTCAATGCCGGACATGAAATCCTAGCCGTATCCCTGGACATATCACGTGCTTTTGACAGTCTGGCACCCTGCCCTGCTCATCAAACTCTCTTCCTATAGTATCCAAGGCCATCTCCACTCATGGCTCACAGACTTCTCTCCTGCCGCAGTCAACGTGTGGCCCTAAATGGAGTTCTTTCATCCCCTCTTCCTGTCCATGCTGGAGTTCCTCAAGGTAGCGTTCTGGGCCCTGTTCTTTTTCTGGTTTTAATCAATGATCTCTCTGACTCTCTGGAAAATCCTCTATATCTCTTTGCTGATGACTCCACCCTCTGCCATCCCTCAGACTGGCAAGCAGCAGCTTCTTCGCTAACTGCAGATCTGGATAAAATCACAAACTGGTCCAACACGTGGAACATGTCTTTCAATTCCGACAAATCTCACACTCACTTTCTCAACAATCCTCTGGAAGAAGTACTTTCTTTCAAGCTTCTGGGTCTCACGTTCTGCCATGAGCTTTCCTGGGAAAGCCACATTTCAAACCTGGCCTCCAAAGCCAGTCGCTGACTGGGAATCCTCCATCGTGCAAAGTCCTTCCTCGGCCCACCTGAGCTCCTGTCCACATACAAAGCTTTCGTCCGCAGCATGTCCATCTTCTCTTCCCCATGTTCCCCGTCCCATCCCTCTCCCTTCCACAGATCTCCTAATGTGTCTGTTCCCCACTGTTTTGTCCCTCCCACTCCTGCCCCTCTTGTCTCATGCCTCCTTGCTGTGCGTTGTGTGTTAGCTCTCATATGAGCCTCGACAAGGTATACAAAAAAAAAAAAAAAAAAAAAACCAATGTCACCCGCAGGGAGACCCATATCTTGCCAAAAGGTGACCACGTGTGACTTCTTTAAGGTCACACTGAGGTGAACAGAGCTGCTATCCACCAGGAGCGACTCCTTGAGGAATATCTGCCTACGAGAGATTCCGATGAGAATCGTTCTTCAGAGTAACCATGAAAAAAAATCCGTTTTTTTGTCATGACGTCATCAAATGACGTCATAGCGTCAAACTTTTGACAGATCTGGAAAGCACTTATCAAGCGCTTTCATATGAGGTATTACTCGATATGGTATCTAAGATTTCAAAATTTGACCTTGGGGTCAAAAACTTTCGACCTCCAGCGCAAACCATGAAGGTCAAGGCCGATCGCCACCAAAAGTTAATCAGCTTAGCGCCAGACCATGAACTATATTCCCATGAAGTTTGAAGATGATCCGATCAAAATTACTCAAAAAATAAGGGTTTTGTCGACTCCCCTGATTTGCGACAAAGTGACCTTGACCTTTGACCTTGAAAATTTTATGCGCTGAAAGGGACCTCTATAGGCCTCTGATATGCGAAGTTACAAAAATTTCCAATGATATCTGTGCTCTGCAGAGTGACCGATACGTGATTACAGACAAAAAAAAAACAAACAACAAAAAAAAACATACAAGCTGACTAACATATCTTGCAAAAACTTTGTTTTGGCAAGATAAAAAGCCTGGTGGAGTACTGCTCTCCCTTATGGGCTCGTGCTCCTGCCTCCCACCTTTCTCAGCTTCACGCTGTGAAACAAAGGCATTTCGGATCATTGGTATCTCCCGCGATGAAGCTGAGTCTTTGGGCCTCAAACTCTCTCACCGCAGGCAGGTCGGTGGTCTTTCTGTCTTCTCCCGTTTCCTCTCCAGCCTCGCCCCCCTGCTCTCTCTGTGATTTGTCCCCACTACATTTCCGCAGGGCGATCAAGGTCCGCCAACAACCCCCTTCTGGTAAAACTACCAAAATCACGAATCACTGCTCACTTTCACTCTTTCATTCCTCTTTTTTCCCACCTTTGCAATAAACTCCCTCACTCTATTCAATCCCATTCTTCCCCCCAGGCCTTCAAAACAGCTGTTAACCACCACCTCTTATCCCCCATCCAAATCCTCGATCTTTTCTACCCCCAATAATCCACCCAAGCCCACCTCCTTCAAATTCCCTTCTTTCCTTCCTGAAAGCGCCTGTAATGTCCATCTTGTATTCCCCATGTTCCCCGCAACATCCCTCTCCCTTCCACAGATCTCCTAATGTCTCTGTTCCAAACTGTTTTGTCCTTCCCACTCTTGCCCCTCTTATGACTCCCCTTGCTGTGCGTTGCGTTAGCTCCAACACGAGACTCGACAAGGTATACAAAAAAAAAAAAATAATAATTACCCCCGTGTGGGGGTGAAGGTCATCTCTATAATACCACAAGTTCTCAATGTTCAGTTATGACCGAAGACTACTGTGCAGTTCTACTGCGCAGCTCGAACTGCGCAGTTTGGTTAAAGATGACTCGGCATTTTGGCGCGCACACGAAATTATATTTTGAAAATAAATGCCGATGTTTACATTTCGGGTTTTGAAACGTTTGCACCTTCGGCAGAAAATGTATAAATATAAAAGGCTAAAAATGTGTTTTATATTTATATTTCATTTCTCCTTCCTTCCTTCTTTGCGAATCGCATCGGCGTTCTTGGCCATCTTCCAGATCACGTGACGATCAAACGGGAAGGAAATTCAAATATCTGTCCGGTTAGATACAAGATAATATTTTTTACTATCGTAATCAATAAACAGTTGCCAAATATCTTGTAGAATGGCAGACTAGATAGGTTTTGAAAATGGCGATTTTTATAACTTACGTGACCTCGTGACCTTGACCCTGACAAAAGTTATATCATTGTGCAACACTCATTGACCTCTACCCACATACTAAGTTTCATCAAGATCGGAAAGAAAAATTGTTGACGTATGTACGGACGGACATTTGGTCCGGCTTTATTAGGTCATCTCGGTAGAGAAGACCGAAAAAAGCAAATGGAAATGTCTAAAGCAACGTGGGTGAATAGGTACAAAAACACAGTCACCATATGAAAACCAAACAGCTCCGATCCAAGGTATATGTACACAAAACTACAAAAAGAAAGCCATGCTTATGAAAGGCCACGAGAGATAAGAGACACAAGTAGAAGAGAAACAACATCAAATGCTTCCAACTCGAGTTGTGGTCTGAAAAATAATCTTCAAATGGTACATGACCTTTGACCCTTGACCCATTGAACCCAAAATCAAATCGGTCTATTTTGTATTACTTATTGTCCATATTTGTGCCACATATGGTTGAAATCCCTTCATTGGCTCCAGTTACTGCAGTACTCAAATGATTTTTGTCTTTTGGAAGGTGAAATGAAAATCATCGAAGTATTGCAGTCTATATTTCTGCCAAGTTTGGTTGAAATCTCTCCAGCACAAGTTATCATGGCAACAACAAAACAAGAAGGGCATTCTGATATCGCGACGTCGCCAGATATAGCTCCGTCCACATTATTACATCATTATACATGCTAGTACTAGATTTCGTTTAAATCCCTGAACCCAGGTTGAAAATATTAAATAATCCTGGCTGCCAGACCATGCATCTGATGAGGATGAAATTTAAAACATATATTCCACATCACGACGAAATCATAATTGTGAAGTTTCACATCAATTGATGAAGCGGTTCAAGAGAAAGATTTTTTTAAAAAAGATTTTCGTTCAATCCAAAATGTCTGCCAAACCATGTGACCTATTAATTATTCGTGAACACCCCGGTATCCCCAGGGCTTGGGGAACATGTGGAAAAAGTTTCCCTTTGATTTGTCAAGCATTCTCGAGGGGATTTTTAAAGGATTATTCTTCAAAAAAAAAAAAAAGCATAGCTGCCAAACCAAGTGACCTATGATGTCACAGGTAGAGAACATTTTGTTCCTCATGGATAGGCTGTAAAGTTTCACCTCGATCTGTTCAGCCGTTTTGGAAAAGATTTTAAGGATTTTTTATTTTTCAAGGCTACAATCGACCCCCCCCTCCCCCAGTAGACTCCCTTCGATTTTGATGCAGTCGATACACCTTTGTTCGGCATCAGGCATGAAGTTTGTGGCTAAGTTTCATCAAATTGTGCGTTTGGTTGAAGCGATAATGACTGAAGTGTTTACGGACTGACTGACTGACTGACTGACTCACCTACAGACACTGTTCAATCACATAAAAACAAAAACACCGAGCACCAATGCAATTTCTAACAATATTACAACGACAGAGAATTATCACAAGCAATGAGGAGGATTTGATGTGGGTCATGTGCCCTACATAACGAACCTGCAACCCATGGAATGGCTTTACAGGCTGTCTGTGCAGGAAATAATGTAGCACAGTAAATAAGCAAATGCCAGCACCACACTGCCAGCAATAAACAGCTTACTGTGCAAAACACAATATGTGGTATTTATGTGCGACACATTTGCAATGTATAGAGTTTATAGAAAAATCTGTACAATTAATTATTTTGTGCATTACAGGTGAAGCCCTGAAGATTTAAATGATGGAACATTATGACGTGCCAACGCATATTAAAATTTTATAACTATATTACACTATTGCAAATCAGCGAACATTCAGGAAGGACTTTCCATGCAGACATGCCCTGTGTCGCAACAGCATTCTCTCCTTTATGATAAAAATTTTATGAATATGGTAGTGTTCATCCATTTAAGCATGTAAGACTTCCTGCAGTGAGTCCACAAGAGACAACCACTGAAGCAATCACTGCTATTGATAATGACATTGAAAGCAGCAACGAACTCGAAGGGCATTCGGTAGAGCGCATACCTGATCCACGAGAACATATCGCGCCCAATACATTTTTGAAATATCATGCGATACAGTACAATATCGTTTTTGGCCCCATCTCTCAATGGTGAAGGATCACTTAAAAAATTAAAAAATAATTATTGTATCCAGATCCGAATCCGGATATTCACCAAAATCGATTCAATTTGTCATGGTCACACACCCAACGTGTCCACCAAGTTTCGTCCTAATCTGTGCACAACTTTTTGAGATATCGTGCCATATATCATTTTAACCCCATCTCTCAATGGTGAAGAATCACTTCAAAAAATTCTAGTTGTCGGATCGAGATCCGGATCTTCACCAAAATCGAATCAGTTCGTCCTCGTCACACACCCAACCTGTCCACAACTTTTTGAGATATCCCGTACACAGACAGACAAAGAAGGGTGAAAACATAACCTCCTTCACCTTCGGTGGGTGGAGGTAACAATGTACTAGTTCATGAAGGGAGTGTATCGATTGTAATGGGCAGCATGTAAAATGTGTTTTTTTTTTTTAAACAAGTACAGCTGGGATGCATACACTACTAAGATGTAACACAATATCCCTTATCTGTACTTCACTTTCGTTTACTAAAAACACGATTTACCTCGTTACCTCTGCCATCGAACATGAATGGGGGTTGCGTTTTCACCCCCATCTGTCTGTGAGCAGGATATCTCAAAAAGTTACGGAGAGATTCGGATAAAACGTTGTGGAGAGTTTGTGTGTGACAAGGTCGAATTGATGAGATTTTGGTGAAGATCCAAATCCGAGATTTATTAGGGTACCCTGTGAGTACAGGGTACCCTATTGTTTTTCTTAAGTTTATTAGGGTACCCAGTCAAATGGACTGGGTAACCTATTGTTTTTCTTAAGTTTATTATTATTTTTCTTCCGCCGTAAATTTGCAAAATTTCCAATTTTTTTCGCTTTAAATGCCATTTTCTCAGAAATGGTAAGACCAATCGACACAAAATTTTCACCAAATATGTATCTTTTTTGATAGCATACATAATTGATAATTGTGACGTCATAGGTCACGTGGTACGGGCGCCATCTTGAAAAAACAGATAAACTTTGGACCTCTATCTCTGAAACCTTCTCGGGTAAAAAAATTTCGCTTGATACATTTTAACAAGCTCCCTCTCGGGAATACGTGTGATTTTTCGTGACGTCATTGGTGAAGAGGTATCCCAGTGAAAATTCGTCAAGTAGAACGGCACATGGCAAAAAATTTGAAATTTGAGCGTCATCTACACAAAAATTCATCGCAGAAAAAAAATATTTTGACGTCATCGGTGACGTAATTCGGCCGCCATCTTGTTTTGAATTTTTTTTTTTTTTTAATCTTCTCCAGAACGGCTGTGCAGATTGAGGCGAAACTTTACACGCCCATTCCGCCTGAGGTCCTCTTTCAAGTTTGTTAATTTGTTGTTGATACGTCACATGGTTTGGCGGCCATCTTGAAAAAACCCTAAAACCTTCAAACATCTTCTCCAGAAGCGCTGGTCCAATGAAGGTGAGATTTCAGAAGTATATTCGTGAAATGTATGCGATGCAAGTTTGTTAATTTCAAAGTGATAGGTCACATGGTTTGGCCGCCATGTTGGATTTAAGAAAAATATTAAATAATGTTTTCTCTCGTATTTCATAAGCCATCGAAGCGAAAATTTGCAAGTGCCTTCCTCCCTCAAGTCTGCATACATGGTAAAAATTTTTTTACCTCAGAAGTCACATTGTTTGGCGGCCATCTTGGATAGAAAAATAGACCTTATCCGATTTACACGAAACTTCACACACTTATTCGGGTCGACGATGGAAAGCAGAATTTAAATTTATGATATCATAGGTCACAAGGTTCGGCAGCCATGTTGGATTGAAAATGAATAAATTTTAAAAATCTTCTTCTCCAGAAGGGCAAGACAGATTAAGACGAAACTTCATACATATTTTCCCCATGAGGTCCTTTCTCAAGTTTGTTAATTTCTTCTTGATCGGTCACACGGTTTGGTGGCCATCTTGAAAAAACCCTAAAACCTTCAAACATCTTCTCCAGAAGCGCTGCTCCGATGAAGGGGAGATTTCAGAACTATATTCGGGAAACGTAGGCGATATAAGTTTGTTAATTTCGAATTGATAAGTCACATGGTTTGGCCGCCATGTTGGATTTAAGAAAAATATTAATGTTTTCTCTGGAACCGCCTAACCTAATGAATTGAAAGTTTGCAATTATCATCTATCATCGTGTGTGCACGCGTGGTAAAAATTCTGACGTCACACGTCACATGGTTTGGCGGCCATCTTGGATAGAAAAACGCACCTTTACCGATTAACACGAAACTTCACAAACGTGTTCCAATACCCAGATGGAAGCAGAATATAAATTTGTGATGTCATAGGTCACATGGTTCGTCAGCCATCTTGGATTGAAAAATAATATCTTTAAACGTCTTTTTCTCTGAAACGACTGAACAGATCCAGGCGAAACCACCACTATGACCGCCTCTCCATGACGAATAAAAAGTTCTCACCCCCTTTTGAGGTACGACGCAACGTTTGGCAGCCATAATGGATTGAAGGAAAAATATTAATTAATGTTTACTCTGGAACTACTGCATCAATAAATGTGAAACATCACCTTTATGGTGGAACAGTCATGCGGAATGAGGGTTTGAAATTTCAACGGGATCGGGACCAGGGTTTGGCAGCCATGTTGGTTTTAAGAAAAATATTAAATAATGTTTTCTCTGGAACTGTTTAACCTGGAGAAGCAAAAATTTGCAGTTATCATCCACCATTGTGTTTGCACACGTGGTGCAAATTATGACATCATAAGTCACATGGTTTGTCCACTATCTTGGATTGAAGGATAAATATTAATTAATGTTTACTCTGGAACCGCTGCTTCTATATATGCGAACCTTCACATTTATAATTCAGGCGACATGCGAAACAAAAGTTTAAAATTTCAACCTGATCGGTCACGCGGTTTGGGAGCCAGAATTATTTAATTATTTGAATCTGGAAGCCAGTAATAACGAAATTGAACGCTTTGTGCTGCCCGGTTCGTAACTTGCCTGTTCCGCGCCGTCTCGAAGCATGCCTGTGTTTGTATCACCATTAAATTATGTTTTCTCTGGCACCGCTTATCCTTTCAATGCGAAAATTGCAACTATGATTTAAGTCCCATGTTGTATCAAAGGCGGACGGACTGGGTACCCGGTCATAACTGCCAGCAGTTATAAAGTGGCAGTTCTAGTTTTTAATTGAATCTTCCCAAATGAAAGATGGGGCCAAAAACTATATCTCAAAACGTTGTGGATGACTTGGGACAAAATTAGGTGGGTGAGCTGGTTGGGTAACAAGAACAAGGCGATTATATTTTGGTTCAGGTCTGGATGCAGATCCGGCCTTATCAGTGGGATACAAAACGTAAACTGTTCAGCCTGGAGGAGGTATGCGCTCCAGAATGCTGTTCTAGTTCAGTCTTATCTTTGGTGGCAGAGGTAACAGAAACATGTCAGATATTAGTGCCATACCCTGTATAAAAGTTTTAAAAATATAACTCCAACAAACAGAGTTCACCTGTATACATAGATTCCTTGACACCATAAGCAAGTGCACCAGCGCCAAGCAGCAGTTTCAAGCCGGTGCCAAGCCCCTTGGGTCCCGAACCAAGCCTCCCTGCCATGTCTTTCAACTGCTGAGCCATTGCAGATCTCCTGACCGTAGCAATGGAAACAGGAACGAACACAATGATTAGCCGAGCAATTACAGCCCATGCAAACATGATCATAAATTCACTTTGTGCAAGTTTAACCACTCACCATGGAAACAGAGAAAATGGTTTTAATTGTCTACTGCTTTTTTTTTTTTTTAAACAAAAATCAATTTTGTTTGATTTTACCGCTCACGGATTTACAATTACACTTCCACTTTGTCTTCGTCTTACGTAGCTTGTCAAAATGTCTTTCGCAACATGGTTGATATAAATACACGATTACACAGGAAAGCACAGATTAGAAATCCTTCACTCCAATGAACTTATTCATCATAAAGAGAATTTCACATTATACCAAGTCTCTGGGCAAAGAAATGTAGACCAAAAACACAAAGACAGATAGACAACCACACACACAGCACCTTGGGACCTTCCTTCAGTTATTAAATTTTTCTGGCTTGGACCAAAATGGCAGAGTCAATGAGCAGACTCCGAGCGAGAAAACAACTAAAGGAGCACTCTACCTCTTTTAGATTGCTCATTGCCTTTCTAAAATAATTAAAAAAAAAATACACCAATGCGGGAGTGACTGTCATCTCTGCGAGAAAATATATAGCCTCCTAAAGGTAGGGCAGTTTTTGCAAACTTTGAAGTCACGTGACGCGAAAACGAAAGCAAATATCGAAAATCCGGCCTGGCCAAATTTAGATATTGTCCCATAGATTTATGTGCCACACTAAAATACAAGATTGCTTGAGAAATGTAGGAGGTAGATTTTGAAAATCGTCATTTTCGCATTTTTTGCCAAAATTGAAGTCACGTGACACGAAAACGAAAGCGAATAATCGAAAATCCGGCACGATCAAAATTTAGATAATTGTCCCATATATTCATATGCCACAATCAAATTCAAGATCGCTTGAGAAATGGCGGAGGAGATAGAATTTGAAAATCGTCATTTTCGCAACGGACAGACGGACGGATTGTCACCTCTCCTCTCAACACCAATATTATTAGGTCATGCTCGAAGAGATGACCTAAAAAGGAAAAAAAAGTGCTGCACCTTTCCAACGCCAACACTTTTCTCCAAAAAAGGTTTATTCCTTCCCAAACTGCGAGCCCCCCGTGACGCACCATGTTTGATTATGACCTTGAAACGTTTGTCAAAAGCACCCATCCGGAGGCCCTGGAGAGGCAGAGCATGACATCTGACATTCATGCCAAAGGGCAGCCTAACCACCCCCAATTCAGGATTTGTGTCACATCCCACCTACAATACTCCTAATGAACGATAAGCACTCTGCCCTTTTTATTTCAAATGAGGGGTCAAAACGGATCATGGTTTCTCTGGTGAAGCATGACGGTGATCTTGGTCCTTTCCACAGATAGGCGCTCAACTGCAGTGTTCAGAAACACCGCTGTGGGGGACAAAATTTGCTCAGCCTAGTCTTGGTATTACATTACGTAGGAAAAGTTATTGCTCCGAATGATAGAAACACCCTCATCCAACGCACTAACCCCTTTCCACAAAGTAGCGTCCTCTCAACCAAATCTACCAGAATGTGCCTCTGTATCGGTGCTGGACGAGGTTGGTGTTCATAGAACAATCAGGCAGGAAATCAGAAGTTCCAACATAAGCAGAACTTTCCAGAGCATTACTTCTACCTCCCCCAAAAACTGCTTTCCCCACCACCTGTTTTGTGACCAACGCCACTGGATCAAACCAGTGGAGGGTGCGGTGGGAAGTTGTATACAGTCAAAGCTCATGGAAGAGCAAGAAAACTGAACAGATCAGGATGCAACAGTCGATGGATGAAAGAAAGAGGGACTTGGACAAATAATGGATGTGGGGAGGAAGTACAGGGCTTGGGAGTTGTGGGGAGGTGTGTGGGTTGGGGGTGGGAGGGGGTAGAGGTAGAAGAGACCACAGATTTGGATGGAGGATGACGACATGGTGGTGAACAGTTGTCTTGAAGACCTGGAGGGCAGGATGAGATTGAAGAGAATGTCGAAGTTGATTTCACAGGGAGGGGTGAAGAAGGCGGGGAGGTCGGGGGGGGGGGGTTGAGGGGGGAGATGAAAAAAAGAGGAACAAATGAGGTGAACAGATGCTGGATTTTGGAATTTCACGAGAAGGGGGTCGATTGTGAGCCGTTTGCACCCTGCAGATACCCGGGGGGGGGGGAGGGGAAAGAGAGACAATGCACAGACAAAGCAGAGTGGCAAGACCAAAAAGGATGTGGTAGAAGCGATGACCAACCTATCTGTGATCGGAAAGTGATAAGCCCATAGACTCAGCTTCATCGCATTCTAATAATCCCAAAGGCCTTGGTTTCCACAGCATCAAGCTGAGCAATGTGTGAGGCAGGGGAGCCAGCCCAGAGGGGAGAGCAGTGCTCCATCAAGCTGTGGATGCTTGCCATGCAGGTGGATAGTTCAGGTGTGCCAAGGAAGGACTTTGTACGACGCAGCATGCCCAGTAAGCGACTGGCTTTGGAAGCAAACTTAGAAAATTGGTTTGCCCAAGAAAGAACATGGCTAATTGTGATACACAGGAGCCATACAGTCCTTTCAGAGAGGGAGACATATTCAAAGTGTTTGACCAGCTTGTGATTTTGTCATGGTCTGAAGAGAGGGAAGAGGCTGCTGCCTGCATTGAATGAAGGATGAGGGATGTCATGGCAACCAGATTGGGAATCTTGAGAAGTCCAATTGGCAGAGGTTGGCTGCACACAACAATCAATTCCCCATTCACATCCATGAACGCACATCAGAACCCACCACAACGCTGACATGCCGTCTTCTTTCCACACCAACACTTCAGCATCCCTCCACTTTATGTCTCCTCTTTTTGCACCCTCCTCCGAAAACCTTCTTCCAGTGCAACCCTCCCCATCCCAAGTGCCCCCCCCAAAACCACCCCCACCCCAACTTCGCCCACCTCGCCCTCCAAACCAATCTTCCCCCAAACTGCTCATCAGACAAGCCCTCCCCCCAAACACAGCTTTTCCTCTCACCCCTCCCCCAACTCAGATTCCTCTCATCCCCTCCAACATAGCTTCCCTCTCATCCCCTCCAACAACATATCTTCCATCTCATCCCCACCAACAAATCTTCCCCATAGCCTCATCTCCATAGTTTCCTCTCTCAATAGTTTCCCTCTCACCACATCAACCCCCCCATCCCTCATTTTCCCCTCTCACCCACCCCCCATAGTTTTTCACCCACCCCCCCATAGTTTCCCCTCTCACCCACCCCCCCATCCCTCTCACCCACCCCCATAGTTTCCCCTCTCACCCACCCCCCATAGTTTCCCCTCTCACCCACCCCCCATAGGTTTCCCCTCTCACCCACCCCCCCATAGTTTCCCCTCTCACCTACCCCCCATAGGTTTCCTCTCTCTCACCCACCCCCCCATAGTTTCCCTCTCACCCACCCCCCCATAGTTTCCTCTCACCCACCCCCCATAGTTTCCCCTCTCACCCACCCCCATAGTTTCCCCTCTCACCCACCCCCCATAGTTTCCCTCTCACCCACCCCCCATGGTTTCCCTCTCACCCACCCCCCCATGGTTTCCTCTCACCCACCCCCCATAGGTTTCCCCTCTCACCCACCCCCCATAGTTTTCCTCTCTCACCCACCCCCCCACAGGTTTCCCCTCTCACCCACCCCCCATAGTTTCCCCTCTCACCCACCCCCCATGGTTTCCCTCTCACCCACCCCCCATAGTTTCCCTCTCACCCACCCCCCATAGTTTCCCCTCTCACCCACCCCCCATGGTTTCCTCTCTCTCACCCACCCCCCATAGTAGTTCCCCTCTCACCCACCCCCCCATAGTTTCCCCTCTCACCCACCCCCCATAGTTCCCCTCTCACCCACCCCCCCATAGTTTCCCTCTCACCCACCCCCTCTCACCCACCCCCCCATAGTTTCCCCTCTCACCCACCCCCCCATAGTTTCCCCTCTCACCCACCCCCCCATGAGTTTCCCTCTCACCCACCCCCCCATAGTTTCCCTCTCACCCACCCCCCCATGGTTTCCCTCTCACCCACCCCCATAGTTTCCTCTCACCCACCCCCCATAGTTTCCCCTCTCACCCACCCCCCATAGTTTCCCCTCTCACCCACCCCCCATAGTTTCCCCTCTCACCCACCCCCCATAGTTTCCCCTCTCACCCACCCCCCATAGTTTCCCTCTCACCCACCCCCCATAGTTTCCCCTCTCACCCACCCCCCCATAGTTTCCCCTCTCACCCACCCCCCATAGTTTCCCCTCTCACCCACCCCCCCATAGTTTCCCCTCTCACCCACCCCCATAGTTTCCCCTCTCACCCACCCCCCATAGTTTCCCCTCTCACCCACCCCCCCATAGTTTCCCCTCTCACCCACCCCCCATAGTTTCCCCTCTCACCCACCCCCCATAGTTTCCCTCTCACCCACCCCCCATAGTTTCCCCTCTCACCCACCCCCCATAGTTTCCCCTCTCACCCACCCCCCATAGTTTCCCCTCTCACCCACCCCCCATAGTTTCCCTCTCACCCACCCCCCACAGTTTCCCCTCTCACCCACCCCCCACAGTTTCCCCTCTCACCCACCCCCCCACAGTTTCCCCTCTCACCCACCCCCCATAGTTTCCCCTCTCACCCACCCCCCACAGTTTCCCCTCTCACCCACCCCCCACAGTTTCCCTCTCACCCACCCCCCACAGTTTCCCCTCTCACCCACCCCCCCACAGTTTCCCCTCTCACCCACCCCCCACAGTTTCCCTCTCACCCACCCCCCACAGTTTCCCCTCTCACCCACCCCCCACAGTTTCCCCTCTCACCCACCCCCCACAGTTTCCCCTCTCACCCACCCCCCACAGTTTCCCCTCTCACCCACCCCCCCACAGTTTCCCCTCTCACCCACCCCCCACAGTTTCCCCTCTCACCCACCCCCCACAGTTTCCCCTCTCACCCACCCCCCATAGTTTCCCTCTCACCCACCCCCCCATAGTTTCCCCTCTCACCCACCCCCCATAGTTTCCCCTCTCACCCACCCCCCATAGTTTCCCCTCTCACCCACCCCCCCATAGTTTCCCTCTCACCCACCCCCCATAGTTTCCCCTCTCACCCACCCCCCATAGTTTCCCCTCTCACCCACCCCCCATAGTTTCCCCTCTCACCCACCCCCCCATAGTTTCCCCTCTCACCCACCCCCCATAGTTTCCCCTCTCACCCACCCCCCATAGTTTCCCTCTCTCACCCACCCCCCATAGTTTCCTCTCTCACCCACCCCCCATAGTTTCCTCTCTCACCCACCCCCCATAGTTTCCTCTCTCACCCACCCCCCATAGTTTCCCCTCTCACCCACCCCCCATAGTTTCCCCTCTCACCCACCCCCATAGTTTCCCCTCTCACCCACCCCCCCATAGTTTCCCCTCTCACCCACCCCCCCATAGTTTCCCCTCTCACCCACCCCCCATAGTTTCCCCTCTCACCCACCCCCCACAGTTTCCCTCTCACCCACCCCCCACAGTTTCCCTCTCACCCACCCCCCACAGTTTCCCCTCTCACCCACCCCCCCACAGTTTCCCCTCTCACCCACCCCCCACAGTTTCCCCTCTCACCCACCCCCCACAGTTTCCCCTCTCACCCACCCCCCCACAGTTTCCCCTCTCACCCACCCCCCACAGTTTCCCCTCTCACCCACCCCCCACAGTTTCCCCTCTCACCCACCCCCCACAGTTTCCCTCTCACCCACCCCCCACAGTTTCCCCTCTCACCCACCCCCCCATAGTTTCCCCTCTCACCCACCCCCCATAGTTTCCCCTCTCACCCACCCCCCATAGTTTCCCCCTCTCACCCACCCCCCATAGTTTCCCCTCTCACCCACCCCCCATAGTTTCCCCTCTCACCCACCCCCCCATAGTTTCCCCTCTCACCCACCCACCCCATAGTTTCCCCTCTCACCCACCCACCCCATAGTTTCCCCTCTCACCCACCCACCCCATAGTTTCCCCTCTCACCCACCCCCCATAGTTTCCCCTCTCACCCACCCCCCATAGTTTCCCTCTCACCCACCCCCCATAGTTTCCCCTCTCACCCACCCCCCATAGTTTCCCCTCTCACCCACCCCCCCATAGTTTCCCCTCTCACCCACCCCCCATAGTTTCCCCTCTCACCCACCCCCCATAGTTTCCCCTCTCACCCACCCCCCATAGTTTCCCCTCTCACCCACCCCCCATAGTTTCCCTCTCACCCACCCCCCATAGTTTCCCCTCTCACCCACCCCCCATAGTTTCCCCTCTCACCCACCCCCCATAGTTTCCCTCTCACCCACCCCCCATAGTTTCCCCTCTCACCCACCCCCATAGTTTCCCCTCTCACCCACCCCCCATAGTTTCCCCTCTCACCCACCCCCCATAGTTTCCCCTCTCACCCACCCCCCATAGTTTCCCCTCTCACCCACCCCCCATAGTTTCCCCTCTCACCCACCCCCCATAGTTTCCCCTCTCACCCACCCCCCATAGTTTCCCCTCTCACCCACCCCCCATAGTTTCCCCTCTCACCCACCCACCCCATAGTTTCCCCTCACACCCACCCACCCCATAGTTTCCCCTCTCACCCACCCCCCATAGTTTCCCCTCTCACCCACCCCCCATAGTTTCCCCTCACACCCACCCCCCATAGTTTCCCCTCACACCCACCCCCCATAGTTTCCCCTCACACCCACCCCCCCATAGTTTCCCCTCACACCCACCCACCCCATAGTTTCCCCTCACACCCACCCCCCATAGTTTCCCCTCACACCCACCCCCCCATAGTTTCCCCTCACACCCACCCCCCATAGTTTCCCTTCACACCCACCCCCCATAGTTTCCCTTCACACCCACCCCCCATAGTTTCCCCTCACACCCACCCCCCATAGTTTCCCTTCACACCCACCCCCCATAGTTTCCCTTCACACCCACCCCCCATAGTTTCCCCTCACACCCACCCCCCCATAGTTTCCCCTCACACCCACCCCCCATTTTCCCCTCACACCCACCCCCCATAGTTTCCCCTCACACCCACCCCCCCCATAGTTTCCCTTCACATTGTGGAATCCACGGTGTCGCAACTTTTTCATCTTCTTCAAGGGAGCGAATACAACTGCAGATTAACCTCGAATTAACCTCAACACCCTCGGTTCCGTCCAGGAGGGGCACGGTATTAAATTTACTCATTCTCCGAAATCTCGTCACACGGAACGTTTATTCAGCACATCCGATTCATCGTAACGTCGATCGTGAGGAAACAATGTAAAGTACCAGAGGCCGAGACTCCCAACCTTTGAACACATGGTCATGGTGAAGGCAAAGGCCTACTTACTGAGGGACAAGCGAGGCGATCCAATCGATTAGGAATTCTTACATCACCAAGACATATTATTCTCCATTCGCGGCAATAATATAAATAATATATATATAACATATATAAATTTGCTATAAAGCGGTGAACGAGTTTATTAATTTATCGAACTCCCCCCCCTCTCCTCACCTGCCGCCTCTTTCTTCCAGACAATCGTTTTCGCGACTGCGCATGCGCAAAACCCTGAGGGAAACTTGTTGTTTAATAGGAATCGTAACCTATGGGAAATAATTTTTAAGTATTTCCTTTTGTAACCGTGTGACGGTTTAAAATAATCATCTGTGTAAAAAAAAATTTCTCTGAATATTAAAAGGAGATAATTTTGAAGGATTCGCCAAATCTCGCGATATTTCTCGTCCGTTGTTTTTTTTTTTCCCACAGTCTTTAAAATCATTTTCTTCACGTCACCATAATCGTTGGAGCTTAATTTTTCATTCATTTCCCTTTCTGCCACAACATGACGTTAATTAAATCATGAAATTAACGCACACGACTCGCGCTTAATTTTATTGAATTATTTATTTATTAAAAAAAAAATGGCGCCTCCGGCCGTCTCTGACGTACCTGACGTTTCATTTGTTGATAGTGTTCGTTAATACGTGTTACTGTCTTTAAACAACAAAATAATACTGAAGCAGGTGGCGAAATAAACCTCGACGATCAACTGGAATAGTCTAATTAACAACAAATGCTTGTGGATAAAAAAAAAAAAATCACCACAGCGACTGATCACAATAAAACCAGCAAGAAGTGGTGGTAAGTGTGTACGAGAGAAGAAAAAAATAAAAATAAAATGGGGGTAAACCGATCAGAATGATGTTTATATGTATATATATATATATATATATATATATATATATATATATATATATATGTATATTTATATTTATATTAATGACCATGTTCAGAATGCGCGCGCTCGGTGCTCGTGGCGACGTTGCGGGTGTCGAAGGTTGTGCGCGGCCGAGAGGAGGAGGAGGAAGAGGAGGGTGGTGGTGGAGGGGGTGGAAACGTGTTTGTGTGCTCCATTGTTTGTTTTCGCCTTCGAGGCCCCGAAAAGACACATTCTCCTGAGAGAACTCGATCAATCGGCTTCACGAGGTTCGACTGATTTCGGTTTGCACCGGATGGGAAGGTTGTACAGACACGTGGTCTCAGACCTTTTTTTTGGAGGTCGTTGTTGTTTGGGTTTCAGCTGCAGGACGAGCGCTGAATGAAAGAATTAATTAATTAAATGGTTTTTCATTTCAGTCTGGTCTGAGTTTTTCATTTCCGGATCGGTGATCATCTCCGTTGGTGGTTTTTTTTTTGCCTGCCTGGTCTCGGCAGCTGCAGCCATGGCGATGCGAGACCTTGTGGAGGCGGAATGTGGAGGGCAGAACCCCCTCATGAAGCTGACGTCACATTTTACTCAGGACAAGGCTTTGCAGCAGGAGGGACTGCAGCCTGTGTGGGACAGTCCCAGAGATTCGGTGGTAAGGAGGCTTTCAGAAGATGTGGTTGTCATGGAGATTTGTTAGATAGGATCTCTTGCATGATAATGATGATTGTGTTGTGGAGAGCATGCACGTCCATGTGCAAGCTATATGTCCACCTGCAGTATGTCCTGTGAGTTATATTATGTGCACCTGTATAAACTGACGTTTATAGCGTCCTGTCACAATCGGAGAGTGAAAGTGCATACCTGAACTTTATCTTTATGAGGTCATCGTGGACAATAATACAGTATTACCTGCTTTGCTTCACTTGCATACATACATACATACATACATACATACATACATTGTTGGTTCGGATTTGTTGTTGAATTTTGACAAACTTTTCTGAAGTTCCAGCTCTGAATCTTTGATGCAGAATTGCACACAAATGTTCACAGTTCAAATGCTTCCACTGTACTTTGTTTAGCTGGGTGTTTTGATGAATTTTTTTTTGATTACCCAAGAATTTTCGAGTTTGCAAACTACGATGATAGTTTAGCTCTCCTATTAGTTCTCTTCCTTCATCACTGCTTTCATTTCCTGAACTTTCTGCGAATCCCTACCCCCAACCCCCTTTTCCCTCGTGTTTTAGTTCCTCTCATAATTGACGTGAAAAAAAAAAAAAATATATATATATATATATATATATATATATATATATATATATATATATATTGTTGTGGTGGCAAAGACGACCGCTAGATGCAGCAGTTGGGCCGTCTCCCACCGAACACCCGGAATGGATAGGTCGTCACTCCGGATAACTCCGAAGTCGACGGGTCGCCAATATTTTGACGGCGTGGGGTAGGGTTTATTTGTCTATTCCAATTTACCTAAGTACCCACGCCGTCGAACTACCGGGGAAGCCACACCCTCGGCAGGCTTCGTCCGAACTGAGTCGTTGTTACCGACTCGGGTCCAGCATAACCAAGCGGAACTTACCAAAACCTGCCGGTCCAAATAGCAATTTACGGCACAAGCGGCCTCACAAATTCTCAAGCCCGAACCATACTGGGTCAATGAAAGAAAACACAGGCAACGAACTGGAACATTTAACAGTTATTTATTTACAAGGTAATGGGGAGGGAAACACAGAGCAGACTTAATCATGGATAAAGATGTAGGCAAATGTACAATGGCAATCACTTAAACGATTTCTACTTATCAGACTGGCCACAGACAGACACACACACACCCAAAAAGAAATGGACCTCGTGGGTCTTTATTCGGCCCTTCAGCTTGGGATGGAAGGCGAGCTGAGGGTTGGAGTCTGGCCGGGTACCTGGCCGCCTCGTGCAGTTTACCGACTCGCACTTGTGGAGCTCGGAGTCCGTGGTCGGGAACGAGGATCCCCAGCTCGAGCGCTCCAACACAACCCACCACGGAGGGACTCGAACCCACGACCCAGAATCCAACAAGCGCAGCCAGGATCCCACAACCGATCCGGCTAGCCACGAACGACCATCGACGACACGAGCACCACAAAACACCAAGGAACCCTGAACAAGACCAACGACGACCACGATCCTTCTTCTCCCTCCCCCATGTGGGGTGGAGGGATTCGCTCTGAGGTAACTCACCTCCGGATTGGTCGGGGGGGGGGGGAATCGGGCGATCGGTGTCCTCCCCTCATTGGACGAGGCGAACATTCCATCTGGCTGGGGCGGGGTTGGCTCTGAGGTGATCTCAGCCCCGATTGGACGAGGGGAACATTTCATCTTGCTGGGGCGGAGTCGGCCCTGAGGTGATCTCACCCCCGCCTATGTCCGTGGCCTCGAACACGTGCGTAATGGCGCTGAAGGAGGAGTGGAGGGGATTGATGTAGAAAACGAACTAGAAAGAAACTCACAGCGCACACATGAAATTCCCGTTAGACATAAGGGAGGATTTCGAACTATCCACATATACTTAACGAAATAACTAAACTTTGGGTCAACTTTATGTGTCAATGTGAATGGTTTCCAGATTTGTAACAATATATATGAGGCACCACGAGGAGGAGTTGATGTAAGGGACACATCGGCCGTTTTGGAGTTAATGCCATATAGCACTATTTTAACACTTACCCTTATCATCCGAGCCTATCATCATCATATCATTAAAAAAATGTCGCTTACATCACTCCTCGCGGGGCCTCATACATTTAAATCACAGTACACACAGTAAGTACTCTGTTCAGAGGCTGGCAGGATCGCCGAGATTCCTAGACCCTCGAGGTACACGTACTTGCTGCTGAGCTGTTTACTCTGGGTTCGAATATTGACCCAGCTATAAACTGTTATCCTGGTGTTTTACTTTCGGGACAATACATCGATGTGTGTGCCATCCATGGGGAGGACATTAAGTCTGAAGACACATCTGCCATCAATTGCTGGTGATTCATCTTAAATATCCAACAGTGTCTTTTCTGAGGATGAGGCGAGTTGTAGCTGGCATCCTGAACAAATGCATGACTCACAATTAATTATTATTTATTTATTTTCCAAATTACTGGTCTCCTTGCCCACAGGCAAAAAGGTAACCACCATGAGGCCAATAACTCCATCGCTTGTCGATGTCCAACACATCCCAAAATCACCGCCAGGAAAAGCTCACCCAGAGGGTAGCGCGGGGTATCTCCCCCCCCCCCCTTTCCACGGTATTGCCGGGTAGCCTCTGCTAGTATTATATTGTTACGGATCTGGAAACCATATGCATTCAAACATACAGATGTCCCAAAGGTCAGTTATTCCGTTAAGTACATGTAAGACAGGTCCCTTCCTTTTGTCTAATGGGAGAATCAAAAACGTGCGTTGCGACTTCTTTTTTAGTTAGGTTATTAAATCTTTACATCCAACGAACCCTCCAACGAACAACCAACAACCATTCCAATCCCCATCACGACCCGCTACCTACCCGCTGTCTACAAACACTCTGACTTGCGAAGGCAGGGTCTTGCAGCCGTTCCTTGCCGCTTCCTCCAGCGTCCCAATTCAATTTGCAATCAGCGTCCCAATTCAATTTCAATTTGGCGGTGGGTCCTTTTTAGCGAGTCTGCAGTAGAGTGAACGGGTTTTTCCAGCCTGGCCAAAATCCCGCCCAGAAAGAGCGGACCCATGGAAGCCCCATCCAATCGGGGTGAACAGGACGTCGGCTTCACCAAGGCCCCTCCCCTATCGAGGGGGAGATATAAAAATGACGGGTGGGGTTGCGAGGGTGTTGTGTTTTTTTGGGAACTGGAGTTCTTGAGTGGTTACGAGCTGTGGTTACGAGGGGCTGTTGCGAGTTCTTAGTTGGTTTTTGCTGTCACGAGGGTTGAGCAGAGGGTCATCGAGGCGGCGAACGCATCTCTGCTGGGCCTCCACAAGGAAAGGCAGAGCGACCCCGACCTCCCTCCGTGGACCCCGACTATTCACCACCCGAGCTCCGCCACGAACCACGAGTCCCCCACGTGCGACTGGGACCAGGCCGACGACCATTGGCAGGTGCCGCAGCACGGAGTACCCCCTTTCTCCGACGGCCAGGTACCCATCTGGACCCCCAGCTCGTCTCTGTCTCTGTCTCTCTCTGTCTCTCTCTGTCTGTCTCTCTCTCTCTCTCTCTCTCTCTCTCTCTCTCTCTCTCTCTCTCTCTCTCTCTCTCTCTCTCATCTGCTGGAGGGTCCAATAAAGAACTCTGGGTTTCTTTTCTTTTTGTGTGTGTGTGTGTGTGTCTGCATATGGGCCCGTCTTGTAAGTAGAACTGAGTAAGTGTTTTTGCTGATTGTAAATATTTCCCTGATTGCATATTTGCGTCAAGTCTTGCCTTTGTCTTTATTTACTGTTAATAATTTTTAAAAAAATGTTCCCAGTCCGTTTCTGTCCCTTCTTACATTGGTCCAGCATGGTCTGGGTCTGAGTTTCATCATAGTATATCATAGCCGGCACGGCTTTGGCAGTTTCTGCTCGGCTGCACTCAAACCGGAGTTGGTAGTCGGTAGTTGGACCTCTACCGCAGTCGGTAGGGTGACCCGGTCCGAGCAAGACGTGCCGTGGGCATGGTTTCCCCGGTCGTCGAAATCTTGTCGTTAATTAGGTAAATTGGTTTTAGACAAACAGACCCTACTCTACGCAGTTGAGATATTGGCGTCCACGGTCAGTTCTGCGACCCGCCAGCTCACGGAATTATCCGGAGCGACGGCCTACAATTCCGGGGAGTCTGGTGGGAGACTGCGTAACCTCCCCCACCTAGTGGTCATTCTCGCCACCGACCCCCGGCCCACAATAATATAAAGGAGAATTATACTCGATCTTGTAGGCAAGGTTGTTGATTTTAGGCAAACTGTTTTATTATTTGAATACAATACACATCTGAATTCACCATTTGTGGAGCATTAGTAAAGATTCATTGATTTTGTTGAGAACATGGGCAAAAACCTTCCTCTTCCCCCTGCCTTGTTTAGTCCATGTGTTTTTGGCCCTTTGTTTTACAAGGAAATAACCTATCCATAAGGACTGGTCAATCCCCCAAATTTTATGCTTTATGACTCCAAGGGGCTTCTGAAACATTACCATGCACACTCTGGGGACAATCACCAGTTTTCAACTCATTCTGTCCTGTGGTTCAGGAGTGTATACAAGTCAAACAACCACATAAACAGTTTCTTATAGAATGATAATCTCCCCACTTCCATGATGTCTATGGTTTTTGCGTTGCGAATTGGGTATTGGACTGAGGTTATGTTTTCACCCCTGTTTGTCTGCTTGTTTGCCTGTGAGCAGGATATCTCAAAAAGTTGTGGACGGATTTGAATGAAACTTGCAGGTGGCGTGCGTGACGAGGAAGAATTTAGTCACTTGTGGTGAAGACCGAAATTTGGATATGAGAAATTTTGAAGTGATTCTTCACCATTGAGAGAGCCAAAAACGATACATAGCACGATATCTCAAAAAGTTTTGGGTGGATTTGGACGAAACTTGGTGGACGGATTGGTTGTGTGACGAGGACAAATTGATTTCATTTTGGTGAAGATCAGAATCCAGATCTGGACATGGGCATTTAAAACATTTTCTAAGTGATTCTTCACTATTGAGAGATGAGGCCAAAAACAATATATTAGCATATTTCAAAAGATAGTGGATGAGTTATGACAATGAGGTGGATGAGTTGGTTCGGTGACAAGAACAAGCCGATTAGATTTTGGTTCAGGTCCCGGTCCAGATCCGACCTATCAGTGGGATGCAGATTCTAAACTGTTCAGTCTGGTGGAGGTATGTTCTCTGCAAAGTCCCTTAGAGTTATGACTTGTAATGCACTCTCACACCGGAAGCAGTGCTAAACAAAAAACATTGATATGTAGAAATGCGGTCCTCCTCCCACCGCCTCTCCCCACCATCAACCCAGGTGGTTTTGAAGTCTTATTGTCTGTAATCTTCTCAAATTTATGTAGTCGTCTTCTTCTTTCGTATGCAGCACAAATCTTCAGGGTCGCATCATTGACTGAGGGCATGGCTCTGCCACTGATGTGGCTATGCCAATGCTTTCTGTAAATTAGGACAGGAATTGGGAATTTGGTGATGGTGCCGGTGATCGCTTGCCTACTCTTCACGAAGGACAACGTGGGATCTTTAACGTGCACCAACAAATGTTGTCAGACTGGATGCACAGTTTCATGTCCATCCATTGATGAATTGATGACTGCATTGATGAATTGCCTTATCTGGGAAACACTGGGATGACAGTTTCTAGCTGAGTCAGGATTCAAACCCAGGCTGGACAGCTGAGAGTTGAGTGTGCATACCTCAAGGCCATCCTTTCAGCCCATTATCTCAGGTCAGTTATGGGAGCATGCGCCGGAGCAGCGTGTCACTGCGTCCATTTTCTGCTGGTACTGTAGGGGCCTCTGTCTGGCCACCCCCCAGGCATATTCTTGGCCCATCCCCATCTCTTTGAGATGCTAATCAACCTGCTGCAATCACAAGGTACATGGTTGGCCAATTAGCCACCTCCACTCACGAGGCTCCCTTGTTGAGAGAATCTGGTGAGCAGGATAGCATCAGGAAAACATGCCACATGTCAATACAGCTACAGCTGGTGCTCACGGACGATACAGGTAACAAATCTCATCTGAATCTCTCAGCAACCGCTCGTTGGACACAAAGTCTGACCAGCGGTAGCCAAGGATTCTCCGAAGAGACCTGGTAACGAAGGAATTAAGTCTTCATCTCAGATCCTTGGTCAGAGTTCAAGTCTCACATCTGTAGAGCAACACTGGAAGGAACAAGGACTTGAAGACTCAGACTTTTGTCATCCTGCATAGGTAGCGACAACATCACTCCCCATGATCCAGTGAATCCATGACTCCTCAGGCCTGAACCAGACATCTGTTGACCTCTGGCTCACAGCCTGCAGAGACATGAATATCACTGCCAAGGTAAGTGAATCTCTCCGTGACCTCAACATCCTCACGACAAACAGGTACAGACAAGATAGCAGGATGCAAGATGTCATTGAAAACTTGGATCCTACTTATGACCAAGAAAACCCATAATCCCAGCGGCTCCAACTCCTCATTCAGTGCTTCGAAGGCCACCATAAGGATATCCAGTGTCTCTGTAAAGACCCACAAGGATACACAAGGAAATTAGATGCATGTGGAGGCCATTCGGCCAATCATGTCTGCGCCACATCAACATGAGACCAAAAAAACAAAAATTATTTTTGGTGTTTTTTCTTTCTTTCCAGGGGAAGGGGGATGAACGAATACTGTTCTTGGGTTAAAAACACACATCAACCACACAACATCTCTTGACAAGACCCCCACAAAAAACATTCCGCACAGATGCACACAACCACCCATCATTGCTCAAACTACCTAAAATTCCTGCCAACATCCGTATACTCTCTATCTCCAATACTTCCAGGTACCCATCCAATTACAATTTAGGCTTATCGACTGCTTCTGCTGTCACTACCTTTCCAGGGAGACCATTCCATGCATGATCTGCTCTGAGTAAAAACCCCTGCCTTACTACCGCATTAACTCTCCTCTTCTTTACTCTCAGGCTGTGGCCCCTGGTCCTATCACTGTCTACTTTGCTGAATAATTCTTCTGCACTAATTTTGTCTTCACTCTTCATTATCTTAAACATCTCTATCATATCCCCTCGTAACCCCCTCCTTTTAGTGTATAAAGCCCTGTCTCCTTCAGCCGCTCCTCATCGGTGAGTCTAGTTAGGCCAGGATTCAATCTAGTAGTCCTGTGCTGAACAGTCTCAATGACAGCTATGTTCTTCCTAAGTTGTGCTGACTAACACTGCACATAATATTTTAGATGTGGCCTCACCAAATTCCTATACAATGTTAAAACCTCCTCATTTGATTTCTAATTGATCTCCCTCCGAATACAACCTAAAACCCTGTTTGCTTTTCCTATAACTACCTGGCACTGAGCTCCCTGGTTACGTCCCATATGATTTAATACCCCAAGATCCTTTTCCTGACTGACACGCTCCAAAATTGCCTCTTGCATCATGTAATCTCCATTTTCATTATCCTTGCACTTGCTCATCATCAATGAAATCAAGGTCAGAGATTATGACATTCCCAAACGATGCAGCACAGCTTGATCTCTCTGACATCCTCCTTAGAATCCAGTCCCTACAACCACTGAAAAGTGTAGGGGCCAGTATACACCTTTGACAAACTCCAGTAACAACTGGAAATAAGTCAGAGATGGAACCACCACACCTCACAACATTCTCAGTGCCAGAGTATAGTTCAGACATCGGATTGATCAGTTTTGGTGGCACCCCACGAAGGCTGATAATCCTTCAGAGCGATTGACTGAATAGAACGTTTTGCAGCGATCAACATAGCCTGCGAGCAGTCCCTGCTGAAACTCTTATCTGCGTTCAGTGAGGTCCCGAAGAGCAAGGATATGGTCAATTGTTGACCTCTTTGGTATAAAGCCCGACTGCTCTGGGTGCTGGTGCTCAAGCAGATGCTGGCAAACCCTATCATGAATTATCTGAGCAAACACCTTGCTCAGCACCGAGAGCAGCATCACCCCTTGGTAGTTGTTGCAGTCCTAGGAATTACTCTTCCCTTTCTAGAGTGTGATAACAAGCCCCTTCTTTCAGTCATTTGGGATGATGCAGAGCACAGAAAACAGAGCTCTGATTCAGAGCACAGAAGTGCATGCAATGACATGGGTACAACATTTCCAGCAGCCTTGAGAAGTTCAGCATGGATGCCACAGATCCCAGGAGCTTTACCCCCTTTCAACTGGTTCACCACAGCCTGTTTCCACAAATGAAGGCAGTTCACAGTTGATTGGACGGTCAGCAATAGGGATAGTAACACCCCTGACATCCAACTCAACAGCTGGTGGGTCAGCCTAGTACAGTTGCTCAAAGTAACTAGCCCAGCAGGCCTTCACTTAGGATTCTCTGTCAAGAGCTCACCACCCTCTGCTCTAAATGCAGTACATTGAGGGACAGACTTGGAGGAACACAATGCACAAATTACTTCGTAAATGGGACGAGAATCACCTGACCCCAGGTGATGCTCTACCCTTCACAGATTCCTTGCACATAGGCCTCCTTGTCTGCCCTCACACCTCAGCTCCCTGAACAGCTCAGCTCTGCCATTTTATGCCTGGCTCTACGACTCTGGTCAATGGTATCCAGTGTCCCTGAGGTGACAAAGTTCTTCACCTGATGATGGGTTCCAAGGCATCCACCGGCAACATCAAGGATGGTAGTCTTGAAGGCACTCCACACCTCTTCAGGATTCCTTGAAACACTGAGACCCTCCAAATCCACACTCGGCCTGTTCCTAAGCTCCTCAGCTACTTTCTCATCCTTGAGTTTGCCAACATCCAGCCTCAGTTGGCCATGGTACCATTCTCTTGGATTTGAGCCACAGCTTCAGTGGCTACAACAAACCTGTGGTTGGTTTTGAGGAACTGAGCACTCCGGTCGACCATGCAGTTTTGGAGCATCCACCAGTGACCATGAACGAGCACATGGCTGATCTCCTTTGCCACATCACCAGCGTTGGAATACCTAGCCCAGTGATGAGGCTATGGGTACTGAAACCATGACCCACCCACCCCATGCCTATGACTTCTTGCAATGTCAAGGATCTTAGTGCCGTTTTGGTTCACATTTCCAGACGCATGGAGACCAACACATCTCATATCCATCCCTCTCAGTGCCAGTTGATGCATTGACATCCCCCAAGACAAGAAGAGTGTCTTGCCTGGTGCCTTGATCAACCACAGATGCGAGTGTGGTATAGAATGCACAAGAGGTACTCGCACAGAGTTGTTTTTCAGTTTTATTTGCGTTTGTGTTTTTTGTGGAATGAGGTGTTTTACGGTGGCCAGAGTGCAAATCCTGCCACCAACCTTCTAGAAAAGGGTAACCCAACTGCAGGAGGCCATCCACAGATACAGTTGGATACCAGCTATGGATGGCCATTGGCTCACAAGGAGCTCCTCTGCCCTTTGACAGGTTTTGTTTTTAATCCTGCCGGGTGTCCATATCCATACACCCTCCTCACCAGGAAACCTGGTGGGGGAGACAGTTTAGTCACCAACAACCCGACAATAAAACAGGTGAGTACAAGTTTACATGATACCTGTAGCTAGTCACAGATCTGATCTGGCCTGAGCTGACAATAACATTTTAGTCTATAGTATTATGGAACTCATGATCGACATCCCATTGTACCACTGTAATTTTCAGTGTTGTTGATATTGTTACGGCTGTGGAAATTCGCATTACACCATAAAGGGCCCTCAGGTGAGATATCTCCATAGGTACATGTGTAGTTGACCCAAACCCGTTGTATAGAGGGAATTTATGTGATTCATCCGGGCTGCAAGGCTTTAAGTTAGCCACTTTTCTGTTCTATCTTTATTTTGAACCAACCACGTCTCAACCGCCATCACACAACAACCACCTTAACCACCACGCCAGCCATCGTCACTAACTACAGCCACGCTCCAACCCTCAGACAACAACAACAACGCCAACAGCCACGACCTTTACCTTCACAACTCAATCCCGCAAACATCGCATCACCGCCATTCCCAAACGGCACCATAACCATCAACCCTCACCACCGAAAACCCTCCCACCTTCACCTCTATCCTTCTACGTCCATTCCTGCACCACCTGTGACCACTGAACGTCGGGCTGTCTCGGGCCCGTTCAGCCATTGGTGCCGAACGCACCGAGCCGCGAGCGCAAATGGCGGCCTTTCCGAGGGGAAAACTCGGATCAGAAACGCTTCACGCCCACTTCTCCTCCGTCCAATTAGCGAGCGCGAGGCGGCTTGGCCCCGCCTCCAGGCGCGTGTGTGTGAAGTCGATATATGCAAATTCTAGGATCAGGAGAGGTTCACGCCCCCGTTTCCTCCGACCAATGGGCGAGCGTGGCTCTGCCCCCGAGGTCATTCTGATCCGAATATTTGCATATTAGCTGCTCCTGCCCGCCTATAAGAAGGCGAGCGCAAGGCGAATGAGTCAGTCGGGTGAGAAAGAGTCATCGGGGGAGTCGGGTGAGAAAGAGTCATCGGGGGAGTCGGGTGAGGAGAGTGTGGAACGGAGAAGAGTTGCAGAGAGTCGGGCGAGGGAGACCGGTGGAACTGCAGGCAAGGGAGCTCGGGTCCGAGGCAAGAAGGACGGCGGTCGGCAACGAGGTTGCGGTGTGGGATCGCTCGTCGCGGGACCCAAGCCAGCCAGCCACTCCCTCCCCCAGGGCATCAACAATTTCCCCTTTCCCCCGCGCTGAGATAGTGCAAAAGGGGCCCCGTTTCTCCCCCACCCCAAACGTGGTGCCAACAAGCACGCCAGAGGCCCGGAGTCGGGGCACAGCGGCGCGGACACTTTGCGGCTTGCCCGCCAACGCGTCGCGAGGACGTGGGTAAGACCTCCCCGGTCTCCCGGACCTGGCCGCTCCTCTAGGTCCCGCACACATTTGGTCTACGGGCCAGTCTGCCTCCTTCTCTGTGAGGGTGGCTTCTTTCTTTTGCTTTTGTGTAAATGTGTGTTGGCGCCGTCTGTGAAGTAAAACGGTATAAGTGTTGCCGTGTATCCGCATTAGTCTGTTGTATTTCATTTGCTTTATGTGCATTACTGTATGACTGTAAATACGTGCCTTACGTGCTTTTCCGTGTGCTGCGGAATAAAAATGCTTGCTTGTTGAACTGTGCCCGTTTCGCTTCGTCTTTTCTCTATTGACTCTCCATCCTGCTTCACGTAAGGGGTTCGTAGTGGGTGCAACATCCCGGTAATTAATCTGAACCGTCCAGGCCGACGATAACACCGCTCGGTTATCACTGTAGCACGGAACGGACCGCTTAAGCGGTTCGTGTCTGGAGTCGGCCTGTGGCGTGGTACGATCGCCCGGTCGACCATCCGCGTGGGTACTTAGGTAGGTCGAGTTTGGCGAACAACCCTATCCTACGCGGGTGGGCAATTGGCACGATCGTGGTGGGGTTAAACCCCCACCCGTGACTAGCTCCCGACGTTGTTCCGAGAGGGTCACGACTGAATTGTCCGTCCTGTGGGCGACGTGCCGCGATTCGAGTTACGTGGCCGTTCGCACGCCGGCGAGCGCGAATTCGCAACAATATCACTGTTTTTTCCCCCCATCACACCTGAACTTGCTAGTGTAAAACGGGGCACAAATGTATTGGCATCGTAATTCATTGCATTACTACTTCCAACACCATGTCAGTTACATAGGCATTTATGAATAATATTTGCCTTTTTGCAAAAAAAAATGCAATTGGTATTTTGTCTTCTGGCTTATTATAATGTCAACAGCAAACATTTGTAATGAGAGAAACGATGATTATTGTTCAAGTTGGTCTACAAATAAAAGTGTACCACTTGTGGTGATTGTTATTGTTGAAAAATACTTGAGGTTTGTCCAATGTGCTTTTCTGCCATTTAACCAAATCTCCCTTCCTTTACCTCCTACCCACAATCAGGTTTCCAAGCCGTTGGATCAGAGTAGCGAAGTGGAGGTAAAGATCAGAAACTGTGTTTTTATTTATATTTCAGATTATAATCATCATCTTGGTAATTTGTTAAAATGTTTGTTTAGATTGAATAGTCAAAATCCCTTGAAGCTGAGATCTTTCTAATTTGCTTTTTCAATTTATTTTCGCTCTTCCTACATCCTCTTGCAAGCTGGTGAATGAGTTTTTGCAGCGCCATAATGGTCTGCAAACGGCTCCACCCCACTCCTTTCGCATGGATGCTCTTCTTGCTGAGATGCAGGAAATTGATGGAGCTGGGCCATTGCATGGTTCGCAAGGCAAGTTTTAGTATGTGCATGTCATTCCACCATATATGATGCTGTGTGAACTGAGTGCTATGATGTGTGGCAGCAAGCGGAAAGCCAGTGAACAAGTAAGCAACCTGGTGGGCAATTTAACCTCCTGGGCACAACCCCTCTGAGTGCAGTCTTTGACCCCCTTCAAGGAGTCAAGGGTCCAGGGCCTTGTGGGCAGAGCCACATGGCTGGCTACAATCAAAAAAAGCCCAACAACGATGGTTATTGCAGCATACACCCCTGAAATTGGATTGTAAAAAGAGAAATGAATGGATACACACCCGCTCTCATAAACTTAGGATTAAGCCAGTGTGGACACAAAGTAGCTGGAATGTGCCAAAAATATAATGCTTGTGATGAAGAAGATCCTAAACTTACCATGAGGCAGAGCCCTGCTCCAGCACAAAACAAAATAAGTGCTTACCTCAACAACACAGTAAGAACTCCTTGCTGTGTTGTTGTTGAACTCCTTGATATCAACAACACTGAAAATTACAGTGGTACAACAACACAGTGTAAGAGAGGAGATCGTCTAAACTGGAAAGCATACCACATGCATAAGGCATGGGCACTTGATGGTAAAGGAAAACTTTTTTGAGGTTTTAATGATGAACGAAATTTTTTACATAAATCTTCAAATTTGGAGACTATACCATTAGATCACATTGGCTTGCATCTTGGATGCACTGATACAGTACTTGGAATAAAATGATTAAATTAATTTGAGCAGGAAAACCTTGTAATAGGCAAAGCATCAAAAATGAAAATAGACTCGAACAGCAACACAGGTGCTTGAAAGCAAAACATCATACATTAGAAATACTAATACACTGGTACAGGTAGGAAAGGGCCAGGAAATCTGCCAAAAATTAATACACAAGGCAAGTTGATCAGCTGTTTCTGTAAAATATGGCGAATCCTGAAAACACAACTCTTCCAAAGAAACAAAATTTGAGGCTGTAAACCAGCGAGCAATTTCATTCTTCCAATACAGCTGCAGCGTAGTAACAAGTCACAAAGAGAATTCAAGACTGGACACCAAAACGACTAAACTTATCGCTGTTCACAAAATATAAGTCGGTGCATCACAAATCACATGGCTGGTGTTGGCTTAGTGGTTAGGGTGGTGGCTTGGGATCCAGGGTCCTGAGTTCAAGCCCCGTTGGCTGCTGAATTAACACCAGGGGGTTGACTCAGCCTGTCATCCTTACGAGGTCGGTGAAATGAGTACCAGTGGACTGGTCCCGGTGTATGCCCCGGTTAGAATAGGTGTACCATATCCCTGTGTGTCGTAAGAGGCGACCAGGGTTGGCGTCAGGAAGGGCATCCGGCCATAAAACATTGCCTCAAGAAAAAGCCAAACCCCTGGGAAAAATGCAGGGAAAAATGGCTGTAAAAACGGTGCATCACAAATCACAAGACTACCTGCTGAGACATATAGCAGTTTGCCAAATGGAACGTGGAGTTTATCACTTGTCAAAAATTAAATGAGGAGTATGAGACCTCATGCCAGTGTCAGTCTGCATCGGCAGACAAATCGAATAGTAGTGTAACGGTCATGGTTCTTCAAGACCAACAAGCCGATGAAAGTGTGATGGACAAGAGATCTCCACATCCACCTGTATAATTTGGGTGTGAATCGGTTTCTCGGACACAAATGTACCAACAGCTGAGCGGAGCTTTGTCAAATAGCTGAGCGGAGCTTTGTCAGCATTTCGCTCATGGTGGCACTTAAATGTGCTGATCCAAATTGCCTAACGGGTTTATTTCCAATTCTCTATGTGCTGTGGAGTTGTTTTCCCGATGACCACACAATTTTCATCAAAACCAGGGTTTTTTGTTTTTTAACACAAATATTGGGCTTGGAAGAAGAAGAAGGCATGGCCGCATAAGCAGCAATCAAATTATCAAATGAATCATAACACTTCATGCCTTCGGAACCATGACAGAACTTAATAATTTGCCTTAGCGCATTCATTCAGGGTGATGAGCCGGATACAGAGAGAAGACAAGATAGGCAAGAGAAAACCTATTCTGTGTGGCAATGCTCACCACGCGGTGGATGCCATTGCGGCCTCACGGCACCATGTGGTGTCTCCCCAGCCATACTCACTGCGCACCAATGTACTGCGAAGGACCAGTTGGGAAACACAGCATGTCTTTTGTTGATCCATTCATGTGTGTCACTAATTAGATGACCAGGCATTTGGCTACTGTTAGACATCATTGTCCACTGTGCCCACAATGTTATGGGGTACGGGACCCACAAAGACAAAGCACACGGCATGCTTTATCTTTACAGGCACTTTGTTTCAGCAGATCTCTTCTGGATACTATCATAAAGTCTCCTTTTCACTGCCCGGCTGGTGGTCTCTCAACTGGTCAGGCCTCTCCCTCAAGAGTTTAGCCTTAATTCTCAATCACTCCAATGTAGGAGTGATTTTAAATTATTTTTGACTTTGATAGGAGGAAAAAACACGGGGTAAACTTCCTGCGTCAGAATGCAGTGGTGTTTGGTGGAGTGGTGTTGAGGTGCTGTCCACCAGACGGTGGTCTCCTTGGGTTAACCTGAGGCGGTCCCTTCGGGTGGGTGCCTGGAATGTCCTATTCCTAAGAGAGGATGATCACCTGTCTCTGTTATCATCTGATATCAAGTGTTTGAACATTGGTATTGCAGCACTCTGTGAGGTTCAGAGACCGGATAGTGGCGAGATCATGGTGGGTGGTTACACCTGCTGTTGGTCTGGTCGCTCTGATGGTTACCATGCCTAAGAAGTTGCTCTAGCTGTGTCCAATAAGCTGACACCCATGATAATTGAGGAAACACTGGTCAACGAGAGTATTATGAGACTAAGGATTCGTCACTCCTTGAGTGTTGTTTCCCTTGTCTCTGTATATGCTCCAACTGAGGCGAGTTATCTCACGGTGAAGGACGCATTCTATGCCACACTTGAGTCTGTGGTTGATGATTTTTCCAGACAAGATACTCTTTTAGTCTTGGGTTCGCCACCATCCGCTTGAGCACCAGTGCCCAGAGCAGTCAAGCTTTACACCAAAGAGATAAACGATTGACCGTATCCTTGCTCTTCAGGTCCTCACCGAACGCAGACGAGAGTTTTGGCAGGGGCTGCTTGCAGCCGATATTGATCTCTGCAACGTGTTTGATTCAGTGAATCGGGATGCCCTCTGGAGGATTCTTGGTCTTCATGGGGTTCTTCCAAAACTGATCAATCTGATGTCTGAGCTATACTCTGGTACTGAGAGTGCTGTGAGATGTGGTGGTTCCATATCTGACTTATTTCCAGTTGTTACTACAGTTCGTCAGCGCTTCAGCGCTTTCAGTCTGAGTTTTCAGGTCTTTGGTGCTTCCAGTCTTGCTCTATGGATGTGAGACTTGTACTATGACCAGGGATCTGAGATGGAGACTTAACTCCTTGGGTACCAGGTCTCCACGGAGAATCCTTGGCTATCACTGGTCGGACTTTGTGTTCAACAAGCAGTTGCTGTGAGAGACTCAGATGAGATTTGTTATCTGTGTAGTCAGTGAGTGTCAGCTGCGGCTGTATGGACATGGCTCGTTTTTCCTGACGCTGATCCTGCTCACCAGATTTTCTCAGCAAGGGAGCCTCGTGAGTGGAGGAGGCCAATGGGCTGACCACGTGCCTCATGGTTGTAGCAGGTTGATCAGCATCTCAAGGTGATGGGGATGGGCCAGGAGTATGCCTGGAGGGTAGCCAGACAGAAGCCACTGGAGTACCGGTGGAAAGTGGACACAGCGACGCACTTCTCTGGCAGATTGCGCCCATATCTGGTCTGATCTGGCTCCAATATAGCATCCATCCAAGCCTTACCTCAGCAAGTCTCTTCCGGAGTGCTGCTGCTC
Organism: Eptatretus burgeri; assembly: GCF_056783735.1. Lineage (NCBI taxonomy): Eukaryota > Metazoa > Chordata > Myxini > Myxiniformes > Myxinidae > Eptatretus > Eptatretus burgeri. The sequence goes on along the minus strand of NC_140970.1, from coordinate 88,460,357 downwards.
AGGCTCCTTTTCATTACCCATCTGGTGGTCCATTAGCCCACAGACTGGTCCTGTCCCCCTGGCCTTAGCCGTACATCGCTCATATGCAGAACTCATCTGAGACCTCAACGCCCACTGACGTCTCGGAATGTGATTGCGGCCTGCTAGAACTCGTTGAATGACTGCGGTCTGCTCGATGACAATGACCAATATGAATTTCAAGTCGCCATTTGAAAGGCCGAGGCTGTGGAGCATGTGTGCTGATTCCAGCACACAAACTCTGTGCCAATTCATCATAATATTGGAAACTCATGGTGGTTCATCTGCTCTGGACCACCTTTAACCAAGTTCCTAACCTCAGCAATGTGGTCGTGCTTCCTTTTCTTCTCTTGCTCAGCAGGCACCCTGAGAGTGTCTCATTTCCGTAAATGTTGAGAACCACAGGTTTCCTGTCCCTAGATGCGATAATATCCTGCTTTTGGATACCTGCCGAAGTGGGGATCCGAGGTTCCTCGACTGATACAAACCCATGCTGCCGGAGTTTGACTGCACACAAATCGTGACATATAATCATTTTGCTTAATCCTGGCATTGTAGGTCCTGATGCATGCCTGGGAAATGAGAGAGAGTTTCTTTTGCATGACAACCCATCACATTAAGGATCCGCTTCGTGACTGCCAATGGCGACTCTCTATTTGGAAGGGAGAAAATTATCCCGAACCTTAAACGAGTCTATAAATGCACAATCTGATTGCAAGTGGGAGGGTCCTCATACCCAGCTCTGTGGCTTGGGTACCTTAGCCGCTGCAACCAGGCCTCTACCATTGAATGCTCCATGTTACAGTTTGTCTCTAATTCTATCTGCCTGTGAGGCACATTTTGGACACTCCCTCCTGTACTGCAGGCTGCACGTGTTTCTGCTCCTCACCTCGTCACCCAAACTCGTCCCTAAAATGACCTTAATGTCAGGACTATCCAACTGCTCCAGTCCTCGGAACTGCTTCTCTCACAAGATGGGAATCTCCATCCTAAACTGGGGTAACCCCAGTTTAGGCCACAGAGGCCACTGGAGTACCGGTGGAAAGTGGATGCAGCGATGCACTTCTCCAGCACATTGCGCCCATACCTGGTCTGATCTGGCTCCAATATAGCATCCATCCAAGCCGTACCTCGGCAAGTCTCTCCCGGAGTGCTGCTGCTCAGGCTCCTTTTCATTACCCATCCAGTGGTCCATTAGCCCACAGACTGGTCCTGTTCCCCTGGCCTTAGCCGTACATCGCTCATATGCAGCACTCATCCGAGACCTAAATGCCCACTGACGTCTCAGCATGTGATTGCGGCCTGTCTGCCATTGCGGACAAGAAACGTGTGCCATGACGTTTCCGAACATGAAAATAGCAACAAGTGTGTCTTTTGGCAACCTGAGCCATGATCTGACATGGTGGTGTACTTGCACATCCAAATTGTGAAGGGTTCCCGTTCTGGCAACCCTTAGCACAAGCCGCTACTGGAGCTTTGGCATAAGGTGCTCGTTCAGAAAGAATAGTCTTTGCTGCGGCTACAGCAGAGAGTGAGGATGTCTGTGCCTGTTTGTGGTGAGGATGTTGAGGTCATGGAGGGATTCACTTACCTTGGCAGTGATATTCATGGCTCTGCTGGCTGTGAGTCAGAGGTCAATAGATGTCTGGGTCAGGTCTGGGGAGTCATGGATTCACTGGATCATGGGGTGGGGCACTGCCGGTACCTGTGAGGGAGGACGAAAGTCCGAGACTTCAGGTCCTTGGTGCTTCCATTCTTGCTCTATGGATGCGAGACTTGGACTCTGACCAAGGATCTGAGATGGAGACTTAATTCCTTTGGTACCAGGTCTCTTCGGAGAATCCTTGGCTCTCGCTGGTCAGACTTTGTGTCCAACAAGCGGTTGCTGAGAGAGACTCGGATGAGATTTGTTACCTGCATAGTCCGTGAGCGTCAGTTGCGGCTGTATGGACATGTGTCTCGTTTTCCTGACGCTGATCCTGCTCACCAGATTCTCTCAGCGAGGGAGTCTGTAAGTGGAGGAGGCCAATGGGCCGACCACGTGCCTCGTGGTTGCAGCAGGTTGACCGGCATCTCAAGGAGATGGGGATGGGCCTGGCATCTGCTTGGGGGATGGCCAGACGGAGGCCCCCGGAGTACCAGCGGAAAGTGGACGCAGCGACGCGCTACTCTGGTGCATGCTCCCATACCTGACCTGACAGCAGAGCTTTCTTCAGGTTATTCAATCCATCCTTGATGATGGCCCCTTGGGAATTATCATAAGGATATAAAAAAGAAAGTGTTTTGTTTGTGTGTTTGTTCCTTTATGCATTCGAACCCTGCAGGAGCCAGTGTAATCAAACTTTGCATCGCCTCTTCTTTCATCCAGAGAAAGGTCGAGGGCTATGTTTGGATAAAACAAAACAATAAATTAAAAGAAAACATAATTGGCCGACAGGCCTCGATCGGATCTTTTGCTAATACACTGCCTGCATTTTTTTTTTTCCTCAGAAGCGATCGAGTAATATGTATTGTGAAGATCGTATGTTGAGGTTGTCGTGATTTGTTGTCAACACATTTAATTATCATCATGTTTAAATGTGTGCCTGTTATTAAAAAGATTGTTTTACACAGGTTTATTGTAGCACTTCCATGTTCAGGCCTCAAGCGAATATGTTATTTACACTGCCGCGATTGAGTAATATGTAGGCCGATTGTGAATAATATGTTTGTCATATAATACGAGTATATGCAAGCTAATAACGGAAACTGTGTTCCCTTGGTACGTTTCTCCCCTACTTCTAATCTTACCCTTCTCTCTGCAGTCCGTCTCTTGCTTTTTTTAACTTTAATCTCCCGCATCATGAAGGTTGGCACGGGAAGATTCCTGCCGGAGCACTTCTGGTCTGGAACTCCCAAGGGAACACTTCTGTTAAGAAATATCTTAACCTACTTACTTACATTATAAATACTGCCACATGGGAATTATAAATACTGCCACCCCTGATTAGCAGAAAAAAATCAGGTGCAAAGAGAATGGCTGTCTTCAGTCACTTGAGACTCAAGAGCAGACACAGGCTCAGCTTGAGGATCAACGTGAAAGGCAAGCAGCCTCCATGTCAGTATGTGGGGCATTCTTAGAAGGTGAAGCATTTCAATACAAGTCCAAGAACATATTGCAACACCCAAGATTGGTAATTCATCCAAAACCATGAGGCCAACATTCCCCAATTTGGCATCCAGGTAATATTTTAATACATGTTGAATTTCCCTGGGCAATGCTGGGTGCTGCAGCTCGTTGTAAATAAAGAAGGGTTTTGTAACCAGTTGAGGGCCTAGAAAGCGTGAACAGAGGTTTGGGAGTAAAATGGCAGGTAATGTGAATGGACTATGGGTCCAACTTGTGAATGGACTTGGCAAATATTTACAAGGGTATAATTCTGATTGATGGATTTGGAATATGGATAGTGATTTGAAGACTGATAGAAAGAAGATTTTTTTTTTTCTTTCTTTCTTTCGTGTGGTCCGATTGTCAGTCATTCAAGATGTAAACCCAGCAGATCTCAGCCGTTCTTAGGCCTGGTGATCAAGCTTTGCAGGAGTGTTCCAACCTCCTACCACCGAGTGGATGGGACACACCTCCACCAAGTGTTCTGCAATTTGGGGTTCTCCACAATCACAGCTTGCTGTGTGAGCCAGGTTCCAGATATACATGCCAGCCTTAAAGCGTCCAATGCCTGTTCGCAGTCTGTTCAGGTGGCACCACTCCTTTCTTGGAATTCTGCAGCCAGCTGGAGAGATGGAAATGGGTGGCAGGTGCTGCAGTCTGCCTTCAGATTGGCTCCTTTTCCACCCTTTCCACTCACCTTTTCCATTCTGGAGCCACTGTTTTCTGCTCTCTGAACTATCAGCCTTGATGTAAGACTGGGCTGCCCTGTTGAAAGGTTTCTGATGCTTGAGTCATTGAGTTTGCATTGGTTCATACATATTGTTGTAGAGGGGATGAACTTCAGAGTGAAAAGCTTTGAGTGTAGCATGTCTGGTTGCTGCTTCTCGCCTTAGGTGGTGAGACGGGATGCTAGCGAGGAGAGGTAGGTGGTGGGTGCATGTCGGTCTGAGGTAGTCATTGATGACTCGGGGCAGAATTGAGCTGGACATCCACTTTCCTTGTGTGCATGCTTCTACCCCAAGCAGCAACGCATGCACCTGCTGAGACGTGCACCAATGCCAGTGTGGTGGAGTGTAGGGTTATGAAATCTGCTCCCCAGTCATGATCTGATAATTTCCTTCACAGGTTGACCCTTTGCTACCATTTTTCCAACCACATCCTCAGCATGGTTGTGGAAAGTAAGGGCCCTGTCCAACTTAATACCAAGGCAGGTCAGTGTGTTGGTAAAAGTAATTTGAGTACCATTCAATCAAACTTGTGGTAGTCTATTGGCATCCTTATTGCTCAGGTGAAAAGCTGAGTGGGTGGTCTTCTGCACATTAAGACGGTAATATGGTAATAGTTGTTCATTGTGCTAATAGTTTATCAGTAATAGCCATTTATGGTAATAGTTGTTCATTGTGTAAATATCACACGACAAGGCCTGCTCCACAACCTGAAAAAAAAATACCTGAATACGTTGAAAAGTATCGGACAGAGCAAGAACAGAGCCTTGGGGTACACCATTCTTAAGGGTCCTGGTCTGGCTGGGTCGTCCGTTTATCAGCACGCAAAAACAGCAGTTGAAGATTATCTCATTGATGACTTGTACTATGCATCTTTCTTGAAGAGCATTATTTATCTTGAGAAACAGGCTGTGGTCTGCCTATGACATACAATGTCATAGGGAGATGAGGGATCAATCATGAGTGCACATTTTGTGTTTGCATCAAAAGCATCCTCAATATGGTCTGTAACAGCCAGCACCTGATCTTCTGTGCTCCTGTGTTTCCTGAAACCTGCTTGTTCATCCTGAAACCTGCTTGTTCATTCAGGTGACCCTGAACACTATCCTGTTCAGGGTGACCCTTTCAAACAATTTAAAGTGAACTGACAGGAACAAGATCGGGCAGTAGCTCTTTGGGTCATTTTTCGGTTTGTTGGACTTGGGGATAGCTACATGAGTTGTCTTCCAGCCCAGTAGTATGGTTCACCGTGTCATGCTGTGGGAATTGCGTGCCAAAAGTGATTTTATTGTTTAAATGCCATCTATAGGGTGTTAATAAACAGAAAAACTTGGGTGGCAATTTTACTTTTGGGAATTTGGGTTTTTGTGGGGGCTTAAACGGGGGTACCGTCATTTCGCAGTTTATCGCCCGAAATGAAAGCGCTAATATTGTTATAACTATTTTTATCTTTTAAAATATTAATAGGAAAATTATGAAAAAAATAAGGTCTTCCTCATCTCATCATTCATTTATGTACCAAATATTTAGTTGATATCCTGAATAATTATTGATGTATTAACAAATATATTATTTGTACATGCAGAGTATGTGAACCACGATATCCACCTTCTCTGAACCAGGTTAAGATTTTGTCCATTTCAGCACCTTTGATTGTCTCCTACTATAAACAAGTCTAACTTAATATATGTACAATAAATGAATGCTAGGCCTAATCGATGATAGTAACGTAGCAATATTTTATGAAGTATGTTCTTCCCAGATAAGTATCCAATGCAGAAATAAGTCATCCGTGACTAGAAGATTTTAACAACCTCAGCACCAGTTAGTGTCAGGAATTGCCTTTCCTTTGCTACATTATTTAGGCATATACTGTGATATTTACACGATATGATTGTGTATGTTTATATATATATATATATATATATATATATATATATATATATATATATATATATATATATATATATATATATGAAAAAAACGACAAATGTATTGTTACGAATTCTGGCTTGCCTGGCGTGCGATCGGCCGCGTAACTCCAATGGCAGCCGTGTCGCCCACCGGACGGACAATTCAGTCATGACCCTCCTTGGAACTACTGCCAGGCGCCAGTCACGGGTGGGGGTTTAACCTCACCACAACCCAGTCCACATTCTACCCGCGCAAAATAGGGTGAATCGCCGAAAGTCGATATACCTAAATACCCGCGCGGGTAACCTACAGAGGGGTTGCACCACGCCGCAGGTCGGCTTAGGACACGAACCGCTTAAGCGGTTCGTTCCGTACTACAGGGATAACCGAGCGGTGTTATCGCCGACCTCGACGGTTCAGTGATTCTTCTTTACTCGGGTGTTCAAACCCCACTACCAATTATTCCACAAAGTAAGATGGCACTTTCAAACAGGGAAAGGACGCAACGAACGGAAAACAGTTCAACAAGCACATTTATTATTTACACACACGCAAGGGCAGTCATGCAATATGTACAGCCAAAGAAATGCAATAAAAAGCAATACCACCGAATAAATCAAGGATTTATTTACAAGCACAGACACTTAAGCAGTTCTACTTGGCAGATGGCGCCACACCATGCATACAAAAATAAAAGGGAAAGAAAGGACCTCCCTTTCGTGGCCAGTGAACCCTCTCCGGCACTCTCCTCGTCCGGACGCGCAGGTCCACCACAGGCTGTACTGCGGCGCCTCCAGTCCTCGTCTCCACCAACAGGCCGCACGCCGGACCACGAGCGCAGGACCGAGAGAGGGAGACAGAGAGCTCAAGCAACGAGAGCTCATGGACCAAGACGAAGCGTTCAACCAAGAAGAACAAGAAGACAGAAGAACCTGAACCAAGAAGCGCATGAACCAAGAAACGCATGAACCAAGAAGACCCAGAAGAGGCAAGAAGCGAGAAGAGAGAGCTCCGCGTGCGGTCCGCCCTTTATAGCACGGGGCTCCGCCCTTCGCCCCACCCCGTTTTCGGCTCCGCCTCCCTTCAAGAAGTTCCCGAAAAGGGGCGTTCCCTCACTCCGACCGCCTCACGCCGTGCATCCACCAATCGGAAGCGAGCTGCCCTGCCCCCTTCCCTTCACACCAAGCGCGGGGAAAATAGGTGGGAAAAAAACCCCACAGGCTCACAGGAGCTTTTGTCCTGCCAATCCTTCTCGAACGGTTTCCGACGCGGAAACCGTCCTACCGTGGTCCGTAAAGGATGGCGTTCATAAGCGGGCGTAGTGGCGAAGATGGTGGTGATTGTTGTGGTGGTGGTGTGAGCGTGGTTGTCGTTGTGGCGTAGTTGGTGGTGGCGGTTGTTTGCGTGGAGCTTTGTTGCAATGGTGGCTCAAAATAACGATAGATAAAGAAAAACCCTATCTCAAAGAGTCGCATCCCGGCAAAACGTGAAGAAATCCCTTTAAACAACGGTGGGGACCTATCTGCACATAAACTTAGCGTCATAACTGATCTGAGGACCTTTATGGTGTATTGCAAATTTCCACAGCCGTAACAGTATTATATGATAAAACATGTAATATTCATGACATGACTTCATAGCACTGATACAAATAAAGGAAATAATCATCACACATTCATACCAGCTTTTACCACCAGTAATTACTCCACTCAACATCTAGATGAATACTAACAATAGACTAAATGAATGTAGAATCTTAAATGAATCTTATTGGGTCATTTGCTGATCTTAATACATTGGCTAACTGATTGGCTACATGTCATCTTCGTCACAAATACTGTAGTCATTCACGTTTCCATAGTCGGTGCATTTGCATAATGCTGTGCATGGCAAGCGATTTTTATGGCATGAACAGTTCACTTTCTCTTTGCACGCACCTTTGCATCCACATCTAACTAGTTCAAGTACTACACGTGGTGCTGGCTTTTCGAGACATTGTACTGGTATAAGGTTTTTGTCGTCATTTAGTTTCCATCCATTGCCCTCTGGGAGCAGGTTCTTTGGCCTTGGTTCTTGGTAGGTTTTGTCTCTGGACATCAGGTTGGCATGCTGTATGTGAGGTTTCAGAGTGCTTCGCGTCAGTGGAAGCTTTTCACCCTCCAAATTCTTGACCTTGAACAGCTCCCATCGAAGATCTGGCAATGTGACGCACAAACTTTTGCCGGAGTATACACTGCAGACGAACGTCTCGACATTGACAACATCAGCTTCAGGAAGACTGTCTGGACATCAAAGATCTGGAAAGTCTTGATAATCTTGCTGCTTGAAGGTAGTTGCAGGAACTTGGTTATCCACGCTTTCTTCGATATACTGAAGAACTTTCCACCCCAATCCGCGCCAGTGAAGTTGTGCAGTCCTATCAAAGCCTTTGACTTCTCCGTTCCAACCGCAGTGCACCTCTCTTTGATGTCAATTGTCTGGAAGAATTTCGCTCTGCCAGTCAACATCTTCAATTGTCCTGGGATGGTGTGGTTGGCAACAAGATCTAACAACAACAAGAACACATGTGTCTGGGGACCACACATACATGTCTCGCGTTGACGTTCCTTGTCTTGCTGCATCGATGACATGAAGCGGGATCTGTGTGTCAGCTTCCTCGTGATTGTGAGTGGACATATTCTGACTGATGATGTTGTTTGCATCGGTGGATGCTGATGACCCATACACAACAACAAGCCCTTTGTTACTCCCAGAGAAATGTTTCAGCAATCGTTTCCCAAGAAATTCTGTGAGCTGGGACTTGGTGTCTACATGAGATAGCAGAAGCTTCAAAGGAACATTGCGTATGTTCATCGCGTCTTGTATTATGAACTTCACTGGTTGTGCTGAGCCTGCTCGCTTGGAACGTGTTTTTTCTTTCATAGATCCCGTTATATAGCGGTCAAAGATGATTCGTCCTTCACTGTACAAATTCATCATGTTGTCTATTCTCTTGACAAATGCATCAGCTAGGTCACTAATTGTGTGCATCACTGGAAGCTTCTTCATACCCTGTACGACCGCTTGTCCATCAATGATGATGACCCTTTCTCTGGCGAACCTGGATTCCATCAACCCCAACTCATCATCGTCAACAGAGTAACTTGTTGGGTGCAGACCGACATAATCCTTGATGGATTCTGGATGTTCTTCTACGCCCTCTGTGGTACCCTCCATTCCGTCATCGTTGGTGAGAGCAACGATTTCAGTTGGTACCTCTTGGATGCGTGGTGTAGTGTTGTCTGATCCAGTTATTGGTGGTGTATATGACTCTATTTCCTTCATGAACGAGCTCTTGTCACTCGGGATCAGCAGTGTCCCATCTGTTGCAAAGAGGGAACGAGGGGTGACCGCCATTTCAAAGTTTCCGATTGTGTCTCCCAATTTGTCTACTAGTTGTGGTCGAGACTGTTGAATTACTAGGAAGCGAGCTAGTAACTGGTGATCTTCACGAAGCTTCACAACTTTGTGTCCAACTCCATAGCTTGTCTTCTTCACACATGTGCTGTGTGTCTTCAGCTTCTTCTTCTCAATTCTCTCCCATATTGAAACGGGAGAAGCATCTACAGGTCTGTCAGCCACAAACTGTTCATATTGATTCGTCCCTTTCAAGTCTCTGTCCAGGATATCGCTTTTCACACTTTCAGGTACAGCCATCATTGACCCAATGTTCACCAACTGCATGTCAGTGGCGAATGGGTTCGTTTTGCAATGTTCTTCAAGGCCATGTTTCATTTTATCCACATTTGTAGCGAACTGCTGGGCTATTGTTCCTAATAATTGATAATGTTCTTGTTGAGTTGCATCAGTGGTCAAAGTGTAGTGGTGTCGGAAATCACTGACAATACGGGTCAACTCTGGTGTTGTCAGCAGGAAGCGAGTCAGTGCAGACACATTTTGCGTCATTCCTGTGATCCCTCCCACTACCTTGAGTCTTCGGATTTCTTGTTCGAGGGTTTGATCCACAAACAGGTTGCAGAACGGTGTTCCTGTATTCTTGACACAGAAGTCACCATCTTTAAGTGCATTCCATGTGTCAGGGTCCTCTGTCTTCAGTGCATTCATTTGAGCCAAATGAAATGGCATCAGTCTGGCATACTTGTACAGGTCGTGCACAAAGAAATACTTGACCTGATTGTCAAGGGCGGCCAAATATTCTTCCCAGTCACCTTGTCTGCACGCTCCGATTAAGTGTAGTAGGCACTCGACTTGATGCACATAATTCATGAGGAATTTACCAACTTCTCCATCGTTTGATGTTGTCATCTTCTCGTCGATAGTCTCAGTGTAGCTTGCACATATGTTGTCAAAGACTGTGGTGCTTTCTTTCTTTCGACTGTGCAGAAATTCTCAGAGCTGTTGGCACTGTTCTGCAATGACTGAGGTGTCATCAGGATCAATCTGCTCGTACTTCATGACGTAGCTTGCCAAGGCATTTACTGTGTGGTACTCGATACCCTGCGTGAATGCTTTCGCACCATAGATGTGCCGCAGTGTTGTTGGAGAATAGATGCCCTTTTCGATGGCGACCGTGTCAAGACCGCTGCCAACAATGTACTTTCCTAGTGCATGCAGGGCTGCAAAACATATGTGGAGCTCCCCTGCACGTAGAACCCAATTGGTGTTCCCCTCTGATTCTTGGATCTTCACTGCTCTCTCATCGAGATCAAGGTCGAGAGTGATAACAGTTTTTCTGTCAGGACCCATCACAACAGCAGATATATTCTGTGTCAGTGAAAAGACGGTATATAGTGTCGCATAATCCGTTGGAGCCTGTCAAAAGAGTGGTGCAACAACTTCACTGTGTGTCTTTGTTGACTTGCAATCTTTGAGTTGCAGAAGCAAGGAATTTGTTGCAGACCAAGTAGGCATGAGAGACTGCTGAGGTGGATGTTTGTTCAGTCTACTGGTCGGCCAAGATGCTTGTTGGTGGTCATTCATCGCTGGCATTGTTGTGTCCTCATTGCTGTCATCTTCCACAACCGGATAACGGTCTTCTGTCAAAGTACCTCCTGCTGTGTGGTCGTCAAAGCTTGTGTTGGTGTTGATGGTGACATCTTCACTGTTACATTGGACAGTGTTGTTGCCTAGATGCCAAGCAAGCATCCAAGAGCGGTCCATTGTGGCGTATCTCTTCAGAAGTCCAGAGTTCGCGTTGACCTTGTAGGTATCAAACTTGGTACCTTTGGGATGATCTGAGGGTCTTCAAGGTACACTACATCCTGCCTTACTGGTGTTACTTTGTCCGGTATTATGAGTGGCTGGCTCACCACTTCACCTTCATCTGTGTCTTCTTGATTCATGACGACCACTGTTCTGTGCAATGTATTCTGTCCATCGCACGTGTCTTCCAGGAAGTCGATGTTGTCTATGGCAAAGAAGACTGATTTGCCCTTCTTGACAAATGTCGGTATGCAATATCCACCACTCCACACTCCACTCTCTTCTCGATGTTGAGGACACTGCTGTAGCTTGTTCCAAGATGTAGGTCTGACAGGAAGTTGACAAGCTGTTTGCTGCATATTTTGTTGTGTACAGAGAGTGCCAAGCCAATGTTCAGCGGTGTCTCTGTGTGCGACACAAATCCAACATCGGACTTCGGCTTATGGCGAACTTGCTTGACGCTCTTTACATTTTGCACAAGTACTTGTGATACAATGCTGACGGTGTTCTTTATGGCTCCATCCCGCTTACCAGAAACAGAGTGTGCATTTGTGCCAAAGAGTAGCTGCTTCAGAAAGAAAGCTACCATTCGTGGATTTTCAAACGACATGTTACCAGTGAAGTGCCACTTATATTTGCAATTCAACAACTCATCACGAAGAAACTTAGTAACTCTAACAATGTCGCTAAGTGTTTTCCCCCGAATCTTGGGGTACTACTTTACCAACAGCAACTGAAAGGGTTTTACTATTGATGATATACTCACTTTCATTGAGTCGATGGGGCCTGACAAATTCAGCAGTACTGATATTTTCTGTTATCAAACTTTTTAGGTGGCGTTTGAAGTCGGAGCTATCCACACTAACACCATGTTCAGTCAAAGTTGACAGATACTCATAATTAACATCATTCATACTTAGAACAGCACCAGACGAGAGCGAACATTTGACTGCATTTACAATTTCATTGTCACACATATGCTTGGTGATATTATCATCGACCCCAGTACAATCAAATCTGAAAGAATAGCATTGGCGTTCAACATTTCGTAAACAATCTCTGTGATACCACATTTAATTTGCAGCGGCATCACCAACTTCAAGCAACAGTGACAGGTTTGCTCGGACTTTGTCATCACGTGTCTTCGTTTTTATGTCCAGAAAGCGGGTCCTCATCGTATCTGTCAGGACAAGATGCAACTCTCCATCTGTCGGATTATCACAGAGAAAAGCACAGGACTTGGTCTTTGGCTCCATTGGGTGACACCTGCGAACACGTCTGACAGAATCCTCATCATGTGCCAAGGATGGACGTCCGAGTTGAGCTGGTCGCATTTGTGATTCACTGGATGATGTTTCACAAAATCTTTTTTCGGCTCTCTCCAGCATACCTTTGTGCACTACGAGTTTGTAACATTCTTTGTGGTAATGGATGTTTTCCGTATCAGATGCAGACAACTTTGACAGATTTTCAGCCAGAGGTGCATACTGCGTTTCTCCATACTGTGCTCGCTTCTCGGCAAAGTTCTTTATGTTACCAATAGAATCTGATGTAACATTCAGTACACCTTCCGCTTGCCTTTATCGCAAATGATGCAGGTGAGTGAGTTCATTATCACGTCCGTTATAGTTGAATATCAACAGGCCTTGCTTCGAAACGGGTGAACTTCTTCATAAGTGCATATCTACATAAACTTCATAAGGAAATACATAAACTTCAATAATTATTTCCGATATCAACTAAATATTTGGTACATAAATGAATGATGATATGAGGAATACACCTGATTTTTTTTCATAATTTTCCTGTTAATATTTTAAGAGATAAAAATAGTTATATCAATATTAGCGCTTTCATTTCGGGCGATAAACTGCGAAATGACGGTCCCCCCGTTTAAGCCCCCACAAAAACCCAAATTTTCAAACGTAAAATTGCCACCCAATTTTTTCTGTCTACTAAGACCGTATAGATGCCATTTAAACAATAAAATCGCTTTTGGCACGCAATTCCCATGGGACCACGTTTCAGGTACATGGTGAACCTGACGACAGTGGGACTCGAGCTATTGCAATGCAGTGTGACATGAAGGTTTTCAACCAGTCAAGAAGATGAGCCAGCATAGATGAGCTGTTCAGCATGAATATTGTCTAGGCCTGGGGCCTTACCATGCTTGAGTTTATCAATTGCCGTCTCGAGTTCAGATGGTGAAACCTCTTTGGTGAGGCCAAGATCAACAGGTGCTGGGTGCCTAATCTCCTGATGCTTGGACTTGACATTGCTGGAGAAAGCTTTATCCAGTTGCGGATATCTGCCGTTGTTAATGAGTCCAGGGGCAATTAAATCTGGAGTAATGGGAGGGTTGTCGTTTTGCTGTTCTCCCAGTTGGGCAATTGATCAGCTGCCAGGCTTTGCCGATTAAGTGGGTAAAATCAGTGCTTTCAACAGCTTCTTCCCTTTGTAACTTGTGAGCCTCATCCAATTGTGATTTTAACTTGGATGCTGCAGGAGAGGTTTCCTCCTCATTAAGTGCATGGATAGAGGCATCGTAGAGCCTTTTGCACTTGGGATCCCAGCCTAGTATTATGTTGTGCGGCAGCCACGGGGAATGAAGGACTTGGAGGCTGCACTAATCCCATCACCAAAATAAAGATATGCCGCCTCGATGTTAAGGGAGTCTGAGGGAGGAAGTGTGGCCTCCTTGTCATCTATCATTTCTCTGTAGCCATCTCAGTTCATCTTGTGGAAATTCCATCTCTTAGCTGGAAGGAAGGGCGTTGGGATCAATAGAGGGGCTCCTTTAATGAGGACAGGTCTATAGTGGGAGTGTGGAAAGCAATGTAAAACCAGTCTTGTCGGTGTAGCAATGCTGTTGCCCTGCCACCACGCTAGATCAAGGTCTGTAGTGGTGTTCCAGCAGCTTTAGTGGAAAGTTGCTGGTTCATGACGATGAAATCGAAGAGTGAGATCAGACTGGAATTCCCAATTACAAAGTACCTCACCATTTGGTGTGGTGTAGTTGTTGCCCCAATCCTGGTGTTGGCAATTGAAGTCACCTTTGTAAAGAGCTGGGGGTGGTGCAGTGGGGAGGTCACTAGGTCTGAGGAGTTCTGATGGTGGCTTGTACATATTGTAACGAATTGGGAATTCGATTGCACACAACATTCAGGTTCCTTTAGTCAGCCATGTCGATAAGTGCTTGTTCCCGAGATAGCTCACCTTCCATTGTTTAATGGGCAGAAATCGATTAAGTGTGCTGCGATTCAATTTAATAGTTAGAGAGCGATCCCAACACAATGGAGACGCCCCTCCCCCTCTTCTGTGAAGAGGAAGAAGAACCCACCCGTCCTGAATCACGGGACGTAAACAACTCCCTCCCACCCGTGGTTGAGCGGGGGATGGAGCACGAGGGCATGAGTCACGCCGGGAGCGGGGGAGGGGGCGGAGAAGAATAAAGAAGAGATCCTCTGTTTTGTTCGAGCGGGCTTTTTAGTAGAGCTTCGGCTTCTGCTTGGCTCGGGTTAGGGTTGGGGCTTTCAGTAGAGCTTCGGCTTCTGCTTGGGGCTTTTTAGTAGAGCTTCGGCTTCTGCTTGGCTCGGGTTAGGGTTGGGGCTTTCAGTAGAGCTTCGGCTTCTGCTTGAGGCTTTTAATAAGCTTTTTGCTTCGGCTTGGCTTTTTAGCAGGCCTTTGGGCTCTGCTTGGCGAGGGTTGAGACTTTTGGTTCAGTGAGCTTCAGTTCTGCTTGGTGAGGTGGAGGCTGTTTGGAGAGCTTTTTGCTTCGGCTTGGCTTTTCAGCAGACCTTCGGGTTCTGCTTGGCTCGGTTTGCTTTTTGGGCTCTGGCTTGGTTCGTCGAAGAGAGAGGCTTTGTTCATCGGAAGAGAGTTGAGCTGGTTGCTCGGCTGGCTCTTCTTGGTTCTTGGAGCTTTTTGTTCTCCACTTGGTTCCCGGCTTGGTGCGACTCATCGGCCTCATCTTGGAGGTGGTTCTTCGAGATAGCGACGCATCGACGGGAAGGATCGGTGCCTCGTCTCACCAGCACGTGTTCGGAAGCGCGAGAGGATTCGCTGGAGCTCGGGAAGGATCGCGGCTCACGGCGATTGGATCCAGCTCGCTCTCGCTGGAGCCCGGGTCCGAACAGCTTGAAGAACACACGAGGTGGAGAGGTTCGAGATAAGTTCTGGGTTTCAGCTCATCTGTCCTCCGAGCTGGAGTCAGTTATGAAAGGCATCAGCCACCATTTCTTGGGTGTGTGTGTGTGTGTGTGTGTGTGTGTGTGTGTGTGTGTGTGTGTGTGTGTGTGTGTGTGTGTGTGTGTGTGTGTGTGCGCGTACGTGTGTTTGTGGGCCCATCTAATAAGTAGGAAACTGTTAAGTGCTTTGTGTGCTGTAAATGATTGTATTGCATTTCGTATAGTCGGTATAGTCCTGCTCTTACGTGCTTCCCTAGTTCTCCATTCTTAATAAATACCCCAATTGTTAAATGTTTTCAGCTCGTCGCGTCGATTCTTTCATTGACTGAGCATTTCGTGTGTTGGGAGTTAGCCGTTGGTTTGCCGTAAAAGGGGGACATTTGGACCGACGGTTCTCTGCGATTAATCCGCTCAGAATCGCACACGGGACAGGCTCGCCTCAGCGGCTTGTTCCGTACAAGTTCCGTCGAGGGTGGAATACCCCGGTAGTTGGATCACGTGGGTATTTAGGTAAATTGAAGATTGGCAATCGACCCTACCCCACGTGGTCTGCCCATTGGCGTATTTCGGTTCTTGTACAAGGACCCGTCGACTCGGACTTATCCGGGCGACGATCTATATTCCTGGCGATCGGTCAGGCCGACTCGACTTGCGGCTCCGTCAGAGCGGTCGGCGAGCGGCCGACGCACCGGCACCGTAACAATATTGATGGTGTGAAGACCATGTATTTTTATGAAAGCCATTGCAGATCAGTCAGGAGCTAACATTGCGATTATTGTACATTCATAGACAGAAGACTTGACTCATTTTGTGTACCTCACATTTTGAAAAATTTTTTTTTCCTTATTTGTTATTGGAAGCGATGTCAGCAGTCGATGTTGAAATATGAAATATAAAAGTTTGCACAAGATGACACCTTGCTGTGCTGTGTTTCCTTTAAGTGCTATACCTGCCTGTAAAGGCTAGCAATTTGAAGCCAGGTATGTTTGCTTTATTTTCATCACAAAGGTTCATTTCTTGGAGCAGAATCGCAAGTACATGATTTGCGGTAGCTATGTGGTGGATCACGCTTTGCAGGATTGAACCCTGGAAGTTTAAGTGTTAATGTGAAGTTTCAGAATCCCTGGAACAGCAGTGTGGTAATGGTTCATCTTGTTGAAAGACTAGTCCAAGGGGGTATATGCACAGTATGTATACAGTCGGTCAAAGTTAGCTTAAAAAAAAAAATCATGCCACAATTCTTCACCATTAGGAGTTAGGGCCAAAAACTATTTTATAGCATGATATTTCAAAACCTTGTGGACATATTATGACAACTTGGTGGATGAATTGGGTAGGGGACAAGAACAAGCTGATTTTGACGTTGGTTCAGGTTCAGATGCAGATCCGAGCTATCAGTGGGATACAAAACGTATACGGTTCAGCCTGGTGGAGGTATGCATTCTACTGAATGCTGCTGTTTTAGTTTATGAAGGGATTCTTAAACATCACTGAATCAAAATGCCTGCATTTTGTGTATAACAAATCATTCCATCTCCTGCGAATGGGCCTAATCTTGTGTTGCTTGGTCTGTCTCTTCCAGTCCCCAACACTTCTGACATACTGCTGTCACAGACATGGGCACAAGAATTCATCAATGAGGATCTGGGAGCTGAGGTCACCACAAATAGTCAACAGAGCGAGCTCTGGACCCAAGAAATGTTTGAAAACCCTGCAGGTAATCCTGCTGAACAAGTGATAACTTTTTTAACATGCCGTCAGTCATTACCCGGGACACTCTGGGTTCCAGTTACATTGCAACAATGGCGCCGCCTTTCACACCGCACTCAGCTGGGGCATTTCCTAATGACCTACGGGGATTGTCCGTGATCTAATTCTTTTAAATGCTGAATTTCAAGCAAGGAAGCAGCACATACCATTTTTTTACAGTGTGTGGTGTGACTCTGCAAGGGTTTGAACCACCGACCTCCCATCTGTCGTTGCTTGGCCTGTTTTGTACTATTTTATTCTCGGAAAGAGTTTACTGTGGAATCCAAAGCTCTTAACGCAACTTGCAACTCCATTATCCTGCTGTTCCACAAGCCAAGATTTTGCATAAAAGATTTGGACAAAAAGCTGTCAATTTTATTTGGAATATTGTGTCGGTTCGAGATTATGCAATTTTTGAGTCAACTTGCAAGAACTCTAATGACTACGTGCATTGTTAAACGTGGGCGTGATGGGCCTAAGGTTACGTTCTGTGTTCAACGTTGCTTGGTGTGCTCACTTTGTGTACCTTGCATTTTGAAAAAATATTTTTCCTTATTTGTTATTGGAAACAGTCAGTCGTCGATATTGAAATATGAAACAAAAGTTTGCACAAGATGACACCTTGCTGTGCTATATTTCCTTTAAGCGCTTGAAGAGCGAGAGCCGGTGTTGGCCAATCCGGCCAAGTGGGCAGAGGAATATTTGGAACAAGCAGAAGGCAAGTCATGGTCAACAGAGCTTGAGAATGCCGACTACAAATGGTGAGTGCATTCATTTATTTATTTTTTGCTGTCTGAACTCTTCTTGTACTTGGCATGTAGTGGTAAAGGAAATGGTGAGTATCATTATGTTTACCCATTAGCTAATTCAAGTTCACTATTGCTATCTGCACATTTGTCTCGTACATATCTGAATTTGAATTTGCAAATCACTTGAAGTGTGACCTTCAAAGAGCCATAGGTTTCTGTTTTAGTAATTTAATGGGTCAAGGTAATGACCAACTGCTCAGAGCTGTGACATTTAAGGATCTTCTCACAGAATTTTTCCTTTTTTTGAACTATATTCTCAGTAGTACTGCTGGGCTGGCCAGGAAGCTTCGAGGTATACACACTCACCTATGAGCTGTCTCGTCTGGGTTAGAATATCGACCCAGCTATATAAACTGTCATCCTGGTGTTTCTCAGGCAGGGTGAGGCATCATTGTGTGCACTGTCCATCTGAAGGATGTTAAGCAGGAAGACTTGTCTGCCAGCACTGGTTGTTAGTGGACTGTAAAGATCCCATGGTGTCTTTCATGTAGTGTTGGCGAGTTATTACCTCCACCCTGAACAAATTACAAATGCCTACTCTGACTGGGAAAGCAATAGTAAACCACCCAGTATAACCCTTGCCAAGGGACTCTTCCAACAGCAGTGAAGCCCTGTAAAGATTATGGTACATTGATGTTGATTTTGATGATTCCAGCTGTGAGTTGCAAAACAATTTCATAGCATTGCTTTAAACAGGCAAAAGCTAGTTATGTATTGTTGGAACCACCAGACACAGACATCAAAGTAAATGAACTAGGAAAGTCACTTCAAAATTCCAACACTTTATTTGAGTCTTGGAGTTACCTCCCCCCTTTGTCGGGAGACCTTTTGAGCCCACAGCAGAAACCAGTCAACATGATCTTTATTTTATTTTATGTTATGTGTACACATTTCTGAGCAGTTTGCTGCACTCACTACAATAAGCATCATTAATCTCTGCCATCGAAGATGGATGGAGGTTAATGTTTTCACCCCTTTCTGTTTGTTTACCTCTGCCATCGAAGATGGATGGAGGTTACTGTTTTCACTCCTTTCTGTTTGTTACTTACGAAATCTAAAGATTTCGGAAGTATATTGATGACTTCCGTTTCTGTTTACTATCTTGCCAAAACGAAGTTTTTGCAAGATATGTTAGTCAGCTTGTATGTTTTTTTATTTTTTATTTTTTATTTTTGTTTGTCTGTAATCACATATAAAAAATTATGCAGAGCACAGTTATCATTGGAAATTTTTGTAACTTCGCATATCAGAGGCCTATACAGGTCCCTTTCAGCGCATAAAATTTTGAAGGTCAAGGTCACTTTGTCGCAAATCAGGGGAGTCGACGAAACCCTTATTTTTTGAGTAATTTTGATTGGATCGTCTTCAAACTTTATGGGAATATAGTTCATGGTCTGGCGCTCTGCTGATTAATTTTTGGTGGCGATTGGCCTTGACTTTCATATATTTGTTTTTTTTTTGTCTGTAATCACGTATATATCACTCTGCAGAGCACAGTTATCATTGGAAATTTTTGTAACTTCACACATCAGAGGCCTAGAGAGGTCCCTTTCAGCGCATAAAATTTTGAAGGTCAAGGTCAAAGGTCAAGGTCACTTTGTCGCAAATCAGGGGAGTCGACGAAACCCTTATTTTTTTGATCGGATCGTCTTCAAGCTTCATGGGAATATAGTTCATGGTCTGGCGCTCAGCTGATTAATTTTTGGTGGCAATTGGCCTTGACCTTCATGGTTAGCCCCTCAGGTCAAACATATTTGACCCCAAGGTCAAATTTTCAAGTTTTAGGAACCATATCGTGTAGTACCTCAAATTGAACATCTCGATGAGTACTTTCTAGATATGTCAAGCTTGAGACATTATGACGTCATTTGGTGACGTTATGAGGCAAACACATTTTTCATGGTTACTCTGTAGAACGATTCTCATCGGAATCTCTCGTAGGCAGATATTCCTCAAGGAGTCGCTCCTGGTGGCTAGCAGCTCTGTTCACCTCAGTGTGACCTTAAAGAAGTCACACGTGGTCACCTTTTGGCAAGATCCACCCTGCGGGTGACATTGGTTTATTTGTTACTTACGAAATCTAAAGATTTCAGAAGTATATTGATGACTTCCGTTTCTGTTTGTTTGTTTGTTTGTAGGCACGATAACTCGAGAAGGGAAGAAGCTACCAATGTCAAATTACACCACGTGATTCAGGAAGGTGATGGCAAGTGCTGATTAGATTTTGGTCGAAATCGGTCAAAGGTCAAGGTTACAGTGAGGTCAACTATTGGATTTTTGATGGTTTGGTACAGATAACTTGAGAACGGAAGAAGCTACCAATGTCAAATTACACCACGTGATTCAGGAGGGTGATGGCTAGTGCTGATTAGATTTTGGTCAAAATCGGTCAAAGGCCAAGGTTACAGTGAGGTCAAACATCCAAAAAATGATAACTCGAGAACGGAAGAAGCTACCAATGTCAAATTACACCACGTGATTCAGGAGCGTGGTGGCTAGTGCTGATTAGATTTTGGTCAAAATCGATCAAAGGTCAAGGTCACAGTGAGGTCAAACATCCAAAACATTCGATTTTTGATGGTTTGGTACAGAATCATCGTAGAAACTTCTGGTTTGCGTCGCTTCCTTCTCTATAGACAGCTTTTATTAGACAAGGTCAGAGGTCAAGTTGACGATTTCGTAAGTGCCAGTCTATGACTGCTTGTTTGTTTGTTTGTTTGTTTGTTTGTAGGCACGATAACTCGAGAACGGAAGAAGCTACCAATGTCAAATTACACCATGTGATTCAGGGAGGGTGATGACTTGCGCTGATTAGATTTTGGTCAAAATCGGTCAAAGGTCAAGGTCACAGTGAGGTCAAACATAATTCCGTAAATTCATGTGGAGAAATGGAGTATTTTTGCTTCGGTTGACGTTACGAGTTCGTTTTAACTTCGATTTTAATTTTGTCTTCGGTTTTTGCGATCGCTGAGGACGCTTAACACTGGGTTGTCAAAATTCTGGTAAAAATCGGATGTTTTGGAGACGTTTTAAGATTGTATAAAAAATATTTCACTCGCTGCGTCACGGCTCCTCACGCGGTGCAGTGTGCTCGAGCAGACTCGGCTTTGAGTCACGTAAAGGTTTTGCGTGTGCGTGCTGATGGTGTTTTCGATAAAGATGGTGTTTTCGATAAAGATGGTGTTTAAAAGTCATTTTTTTATCCCAATAAAGGTTATCGTCGCATGCCTGACTCGCTAAGCCGTCGGATTATGGAAAGATTGTTGGTGGATGGCCGAACATTACGGTTTTGTGACTGATAAAATAATATTAAATAATTGCGTGGAGAAATGGAGATTTTTGCTTTCAGTCGATGTTCAGATTTTTGATGGTTTGGTACAGAATCATCGTAGAAACTTCTGGTTTGCGTCGCTACCTTCTCTCGAGACAGCTTTTATTAGACAAGGTCAGAGGTCAAGTTGACGATTTTGTAAGTACCAGTCTATGACTGCTTGTTACTTACGATATCTCAAGATTTCGTAAGTATATTGATGACTTCCGTCATCTGTTTGTGTGTTTGTTTGTCGGCACGATAACTCGAGAACGGAAGAAGTTACTAATGTCAAATTACACCACGTGATTCTGGAGGGGGATGGTTAGTGCTGATTAGATTTTGGTCAAAATCGGTCAAAGGTCAAGGTCACAGTGAGGTCAAACATTCGATTTTTGATGGTTTGGTACAGAATCATCGTAGAAACTTCTGGTTTGTGTCGCTCCCTTCTCTCGAGACAGCTTTTATTAGACAAGGTCAGAGGTCAAGTTGACGATTTCGTAAGTACCAGTCTATGACTGCTTGTTAACCTCCGCCATCTTCGAAGATAGATGGAGGTTCCTGTTTTCACCCCTTTCTGTTTGTTACTTACGAAATCTAAAGATTTCGTAAGTATATTGATGACTTCCGTTTCTGTTTGTTTGTTTGTTTGTTTGTGGGCACGATAACTCGAGAATGGAAGAAGCTACCAATGTCAAATTACACCACGTGATTCAGGAGGGTGATGGCTCGTGCTGATTAGATTTTGGTCAAAATCGGTCAAAGGTCAACGTCACAGTGAGGTCAAACATCCAAAACATTCGATTTTTGATGGTTTGGTACAGAATCATCGTAGAAACTTCTGGTTTGCGTCGCTTCCTTCTCTATAGACAGCTTTTATTAGACAAGGTCAGAGGTCAAGTTGACGATTTTGTAAGTACCAGTCTATGACTGCTTGTTTGTTTGTTTGTTTGTTTGTTTTTTAGGCACAATAACTCGAGAACGGAAGAAGCTTCCAGTGTCAAATTACACCACGTGATTCAGGAGGGTGATTGCTGGTGCTGATTAGATTTTGGTCAAAATCGGTCAAAGGTCAAGGTCACAGTGAGGTCAAACATAATTCCGTAAATTCATGTGGAGAAATGGAGTATTTTTGCTTCGCTCGACGTTATGAGTTCGTTTTAACTTCGATTTTAATTTCATCTTCGGTTTTTGCGATCGCTTAGGACGCTTAAAACTCGGTTGTCGAAATTCTGGTAAAAATCGGATGTTTTGGAGACGTTTTAAGATTGTATAAAAAATATTTCACTCGACGCATCACGGGTCGTCCCATGATGCAGTGCGCTCGAGCAGACGCGTCGTTGAGTGACGTTAAGGTTTTGCGTGGAGAAATGGAGATTTTTTTGCTTCGCTCGACGTTACGAGTTCGTTTTAACTTCGATTTAAATTTTGTCTTCGGTTTTTGCGATTGCTTAGGACGCTTAAAACTCGGTTGTCGAAATTCTGGTAAAAATCGGAGGTTTTGGAGACTTTTTTAGATTGTATAAAATATTTCATTCGACGCGTCACGGGTCGTCTCATGATGCAGTGCGCTCGAGCAGACGCGTCGTTGAGTGACGTTAAGGTTTTGCGTGGAGAAATGGAGTATTTTTGCTTCGCTCGACGTTACGAGTTCGTTTTAACTTCGATTTTAATTTTGTCTTCGGTTTTTGCGATCGCTTAGGACGCTTAAAACTCGGCTGTCGAAATTCTGGAGCAGCGATGAATAACTGATATATATATATATATATATATATATATATATATATATATATATATATATATATATATATATATGTATATGTATATGTATATATATATATATGTATATATATATATATATATATATATATATATATATTTATATATATATATATATATATATATATATATATATATATATATATATATATATATATTTATATTTATATATATATATATGTATATATATATATATATATTTATATATATATATATATATATATATATATATATGTGTATATATATATGTATATATATATATATATATATGTATATATATATATATATATATATATATATATATATATAATAAGTCTTTTATCAGATTCTTCTGAAAAGTAAAACACCTATTATCTGGCATATCCTGCTGGTACTGAATCACTTTTTTTTGAAAATAAAAATAAAAAAATGGAATTTTTATAAGAAATCTAGTTTTTGTCTGGGACTCATTATCTGTAAACCACAGTGTAAAATCGTAGACCACAATGAATTCAGAATTCAAGCTCCCCTTTGTCTTCTGACTGATTCATGCTTTTATTAGACAAGGTCAGAGGTCAAGTTGACGATTTCGTAAGTACCAGTCTATGACTACTTGTTTGTTTGTTACTTACGAAATCTTTAGATTTCGTAAGTATATTAATGCCTTCCGTTTCTGTTTGTTTGTTTGTTTGTTTGTAGGCACGATAACTCGAGAACGGAGGAAGCTACCAATGTCAAATTACGCCACGTGATTCAGGAGGCTGATGGCTAGTGCTGATTAGATTTTGGACAAAATCGGTCAAAGATCAAGGTCACGGTGAGGTCAAATATTCGATTTTTGATGGTTTGGTACAGATAACTCGAGAACGGAAGAAGCTACCAATGTCAAATTACACCACGTGATTCAGGAGGGTGATGGCTTGCGCTGATTACATTTTGGTCAAAATCGGTCAAAGGTCAAGGTCACAGTGAGGTCAAACATCCAAAACATTCGATTTTTGATGGTTTGGTACAGAATCATCGTAGAAACTTCTGGTTTGCGTCGCTACCTTCTCTAGAGACAGCTTTTATTAGACAATGTCAGAGATCAAGTTGACGATTTCGTAAGTACCAGTCTATGACTGCTTGTTTGTTTGTTTGTTTGTTTGTAGGCACGATAACTCAAGAACGGAAGAAGCTACCAATGTCAAATTACACCACGTGATTCAGGAGGGTGATGGCTAGTGCTGATTAGATCTTGGTCAAAATCGGTCAAAGGTCAAGGTCACAGTGAGGTCAAACATCCAAAAAATAACTCGAGAACGGAAGAAGCTTCCAATGTCAAATTACACCATGTGATTCAGGAGGGTGGTGGCTCGCGCTGATTAGATTTTGGTCAAAATCGGTCAAAGGTCACAGTGAGGTCAAACATCCAAAAAATGATAACTCGAGAACGGAAGAAGCTACCAATGTCAAATTACACCACGTGATTCAGGAGGCTGATGACTTGCGCTGATTAGATCTTGGTCAAAATCGGTCAAAGGTCAAGGTCACAGTGAGGTCAAACATACAAAAAATAACTCTAGAACGGAAGAAGCTTCCAATGTCAAATTACACCATGTGATTCAGGAGGGTGGTGGCTCGCGCTGATTAGATTTTGGTCAAAATCGGTCAAAGGTCACAGTGAGGTCAAACATCCAAAATATTCGATTTTTGATGGTTTGGTACAGAATCATCGTAGAAACTTTTGGTTTGTGTCGCTACCTTCTCAAGAGAGAGAGGTTTTATTAGACAAGGTCAGAGGTCAAGTTGACGATTTTGTAAGTACCGGTCTATGACTGCTTGTTTGTTTGTTTGTTTGTTTGTTTGTAGGCACGATAACTCGAGAACGGAAGAAGCTACCAATGTCAAATTACACCACGTGATTGAGGAGGGTGATGGCAAGTACTGATTAGATTTTGGTCAAAATCGGTCAAAGGTCAAGGTCACAGTGAGGTCAAATATTCGATTTTTGATGGTTTGGTACAGAAAACTCGAACGGAAGAAGCTACCAATGTCAAATTACACCGTGATTCAGGAGGGTGATGGCTAGCGCTGATTAGATTTTGGTCAAAATCGGTCAAAGGTCAAGGTCACAGTGCGGTCAAACATCCAAAACATTTGATTTTTGATGGTTTGGTCCAGAATCATCGTAGAAACTTCTGGTTTGCGTCGCTACCTTCTCCAGAGACAGCTTTTATTAGACTAGGTCAGAGGTCAAGTTGACGATTTCGTAAGTACCAGTCTATGACTGCTTGTTTGTTTGTTATTTAAAACGAAGTTTTTCCAAGATATTGTTGCGAATTCGCGCCCGCCAGCGTGCGAACGGCCACGTAACTCGAATCGCGGCACGTTGTCCACCGGACGGACAATTCTGTCGTGACCCTCTCGGACTAACGCCGGGAGCTAGTCACGGGTGGGCCTTTCGGCCTCACCACGATCGTGCCAATCGGCTCCCCGCGTGGGATAGGGTTGTTCGCCAAACTCGACCTACCTAAGTACCCAAGTGGAGGGTAGACCGGGAGATCGCATCTCGCCTCAGGTCGACTCCGGACACGGGCCGCTTAAGCGATCCGTTCCGTACTATCGGGATAACCGAGCGGTGTTATCGTCGGCCTCGACGGTTCCGATTAATTATCGGGCATATTAAGCCCACTACCAACCCTTTACGTGAAGCAAGATGGAGATTCAATTAAAGAAAAGACGAAGCGAAGCGTGAAAACAGTTCAATATGATGCACATTTATTCCGCGGCACACGGAGAGCACACAAATACAGCCAAACAGAATGCACATATATCAAATGCTACAAAAGAAACAATGACGCAGAGATACTACCGACTACGCGATCACACGGCAACACTTAAACAGTTTTACTTTACAGACGGCGCCAACAACACACGTTTACACAGGAACAAAAGAAAAGGCCACCCTCAAAGACAAGGGGGCAGACGGGGCCTGTGGGCCAATATTTGCGCGGGACCTGAAAGAGCGGTCAGGTCCACGAGACCGGGTGGCTCCTACCCGCGTCTTTGTGATGAGCCGCAAATGTGGCAGCGCGGTGGTGCCCCGACTTCGTGCTCCTTCGCGGGTTTCGTTGGCACAGCTTGGAGTGGGGTGGGAACGAGGCCCCCTTTTCGCACTATCTCAGCGTGGGGGAAAAAGGAGGGGGGGGGAATTATTGATGCTCTGGGGAAAGAGTATAGCTGGCTTGCTTGGGTCCCGTGACGAGCGATTCCACCGCGACCTCGTCGCCGACCGCCGTCTTCCTTGCCTCGGACCCGAGCTCCTCGGACTCTTCCCCCAATTCTCCTCAGCCGACTGCCGAAAATCACCGGGACGCCCTCGCCTCCCGACTCCACTCCGCTCTTCCAAACTGACTCTGCCACTCTCCGCTCTTCCAAAACCGACTCGACCTTTTCTGCCACTCTCCGCTCTTCCAAAACTGACTCTGCCCAGATTCGCCTTGGGCTCGGTGCTTTATAGGCCGGCAGGAGAACCCATATGCAAATTTCCGGATCAGAACGAGCTCGGGGGCGGAGCCACGCTCGCCCATTGGACGGAGAAAAAGGGGCGTGAATCTCCCCTGATCCTAGAATTTGCATATCTCGATTCCACACAGACGCGCCTGGAGGCGGGGCCAAACCGCCCCGCGTTTGCTGATTGGATGGATCAGAAGTGGGGGTGTTGCATTCTTGATCCGACTTCTCCTCGGAAAGGCCGCATTTTGCACTCGCGGCTCGGCGCGCATCTTGTACGAGCCCAGGACAGCCTGACGCTCGGTGCTCACAGGTCGTGCGGGAATGGCCGCAGAAGGAGAGAGGTGAAGGTGGTGGATGGTTTATGGTGGTGGTTTATGGCCATGGTGCCGTTCGGAATGGCGGTGATGTGATGTTTGCGGGAGCGAGTTGTGAAGGTAAAGATCGTGGCTGTTGGCGTTGTTGTTGTTGTTGTTGTTGTTGTGTGATGGTTGGAGCGTGGTTGGTTCAAAATAAAGATAGAACAGAAAAACGGCTATCTCAAAGCGTCGCAGCCCGAATGAATCACATTGATTCCCTCTAAACAACGGGTTTGGGGCTAACTACACATGTACTTACAGAGATATCTCACCTACGGGACCTGAATGGTGGTTTGCGAATTTCCACAACCGCAACAATATGTTAGTCAGCTTGTATGTTTTTTTGTTTGTCTCTAATCATGTATAAAAAATTCTGCAGAGCACAGTTATCATTGGAAATTTTTGTAACTTCACATATCAGAGGCCTATAGAGGTCCCTTTCAGCGCATAAAATTTTGAAGGTCAAGGTCAAAGGTCAAGGTCACTTTGTCGCAAATCAGGGGAGTCGACGAAACTTATTTTTTGAGCAATTTTGATCGGATCGTCTTCAAACTTCATGGGAATATAGTTCATGGTCTGGCGCTCAGCTGATTAATTTTTGGTGGCGATTGGCCTTGACCTTCATGGTTAGCGCCTCTGTTCAAACATATTTGACCCCAAGGTCAAATTTTCAAGTTTTAGGAACCATATCGTGTAGTACCTCAAATTGAACACTTCGATGAGTGCTTTCTAGATATGTCAAGCTTGAGACATTATGACATCATTTGGTGACGTTATGAGGCAAACGCATATTTTTCATGGTTACTCTGCAGAACGATTCTCATCGGCAGATATTATGGCAGATATTCTCTCGTAGGCAGATATTCCTCAAGGAGTCGCTCCTGGTGGATAGCAGCTCTGTTCACCTCAGTGTGACCTTAAAGAAGTCACACGTGGTCACCTTTTGGCAAGATACGGGTCACCCTAAGGGTGACATTGGTTTATTTGTTTGTTTGTGAACAGTATTACGGAAAAACTCCTCGACGGAACTCGGTGGTGGGGTTAGGTCTGGTCCAAGGATCATGCCATTAGATTTTGGAGTTGGTCCAAAATCTAATAAGGCCGCTATGGCGGCCAATTTGAAAAAATATTTGAATTTTTTTTTTTTTGCATTTGTACATGTTTTAAGTGATTTCCAACCCCCCCCCCCCAAAAAAAAAAAATTGTTAGAGAAAAAATATTTTTTGCAACTTTTTTTTCAACAAAATTTCGATTTCTTTTTTTTGCATTTCCACATGTTTTAAGTGATTTCCAACCCCCCCCCTCCAAAGAAAAAATTTCGAGAAAAAAAAAGTTTTGCAAATTTTTTTCAACAAAATTTCGATTTTTTTTGCATTTCTGCATGTTATAACTGATTTCCAACAAAAAAAACATGCCAAAATTATAATTGCGGCTGATTTTGGAACTTCAGGTGGATATACCCACGTAAAATCAATTTCTGTCTCAAGGAATCTAGTTATGACGAATGAATTGAGTATGTAAAAGTTAAAAGTAAAAGGTAAAGTTGCAAACTATAACTCTGTGAGCACTGTTGACGTCAAATTGAATGAGTCGGATATCAGGTTCACTTGAGTGACCTAGCAGTATTGGTGGCGGAGGTTTTGCACTCTACCGAGTGCTCTCCCTCTAGTTAAATTATGATGTGATATTAAATGTCCAGCTGCTCATGGCTGTGTTGTATTTGGCAATAAGCAAAGACTACTTCCCCTACTGCTACATGGGAGCTTTGAATCTAACATTTTGGCATTGTTGTGGCCTCACCGTTGCAGGGCCGAGGAATACAGGCCAGAGGTTGAAGGGGATGAGCTCATGAAAACAGCTAAGGAGTTTGTTGGAACATTTGATGATCCGAAGTTCAATAACTCAGAGGTAGGGTGTTCTTCACTTCATAAGATTATTTAGAAGCAATTTTTTTCGGTGCATCTCCTGCGTAATACGAAGTCTAGGCTCATGGACTAGTGAGAAAAGGTCGACGGTAACTTATTGTTAGTGTTGTTAGTGGACTGTAAAGATCCCATGGTGTCTTTCATGTAGTGTTGGCGAGTTATCACCTCCACCCTGAACAAATTACAAATGCCTACTCTGACTGGGAAAGCAATAGTAAACCACCCAGTATAACCCTTGCCAAGGGACTCTTCCAACAGCAGTGAAGCCCTGTAAAGATTATGGTACATTGATGTTGATTTTGATGATTTGTGCTTTTTTTTTTGATGATGATGTGGATGATGATTTTGAAAAAAAAAACAAAAACGTAACTTTTGATCCCTGTTAACATAATGGGAGTGGAGGTAGTGGGAGAACATGAGGATGCAATAAAGGGGATACAGCGATTTGGGAGAAAGTAAGCAATGACCTGAAAATATGCAGCATTTGCTTTGTCAAGGTCATTCATCTTTATTTTAAAGTATCCGGATTAATCCGTCCCTCTGTCTGTCACATTATTTTTGCTGGGAGGCCATTATGGCATTGTGTCTGGTGCTAGGCTAGGCCTCTACGGATGTGCACATCACCCTAGCATCCAGCACTCAACTTCCCGTCACTTGAATGATGGCAGTTGAACAACCATAACCCATGTATCTGACTCTATCCGACAATATGACATCCGTTGGCGATGGGCTGAATGCCAGACGCTAGGCGTCAGAATGACGGATTTAGTAAGGTGGCGGTGTAGTAAGATTGTGTTACGTCTGGGACTCTAGGCGAAGCTTTTACGGTGGAGTATTATTCATGACTCGATGAGATTTGCATGTTGCAACCTGGGGTTAAAAAAACAAAACGTAACTTTTGATCCCTGTTAACATAAAACAGATTCATAATGTTGTTTTTTGGCAAATAATTGTGCGTATGACAACTTTACGCTGCATTGGTAGCAGTGAACAAAATGTTTCTGGAATAAACATATTTTGCATTCATTGACTCAATAAACTGTATTACTGCACTGTGAAAGCCTGGTGTTGGCTCAGTGGTTAGGGTAGTGGCTTGGGATCCAAGGGTCCTGAGTTCAAGCCCTGTTTGCTGCTGAATTGATACACACCAGGGGGTTGACTCAGCCTGTCATCCTTTCGAGGTTGGCAAATTGAGTACCAGCTTGCTGGGATAATGGAGCCATTCGAGTATCCTGCAACAGAGTGGCGACCTGTCCAGGATTGTGCCCAATCCCCCAGGAAACTGCTTCGGCAGCACTGACACTCTCTGTCGAGAGTATGGTTCCAATTATTATTATTATTACTGTACTGTGATATATATATATATATATATATATATATATATATATATATATATATATATATATATATATATATATATATATATATATGTGTGTGTGTGTATTGTCGTGTTTCTGGTGGTTATGTTAGTTTAATCCCCCCTAACATAATTGTCATGTTATCGATGGGCGGTTAACACTGACCAGCCCAGATCGCCAAGCGGTTTTGCTTCGGAGGCGGACACGTGATCCTCAGAGATTATAGCGTGCGCTGGAGGAGCAGGGTGTCTCTGGCGGAGCAATGGAAGCACAGCACAAGGGGTTTATACTCGAACCCACAACAGATACACGGACACAGCAACTTAAAATAATTGCGGGGATTTAATGAAAATAGACAAATATTTACAAATATTACAAAATATAATTCTGAATGTAATAATAATACGTGAAAATTAAGGTCTAAAGTTGAGGCGCCTCTGCACACGGACTTTAATACAGACAAGGGGAAAACAAAAGAAAAGCAAATTCTCCCTTTATTCTGGCACTTAGCTTGGTCCAGAGATGGTCTTTATTGAACTTTGGGATCGAGGTGCTTTGTCCTGTGTGGGAAGACTCACCCAAAAATGGCACTCAGCCGCTCTTTGAGGTAATTTGTGAGACGATATTCAACACTAGGGCTCACCAACCACCGTGTGGCTTCATCAATCATGCCTGCCGACACAGCCGCTCTCTGCAGAATGGCAATGCTCCCCTTCGGTGATATACACGAGGCTTCGAGGTCCGTCTCTCACGACCAGTCAAGGGTCATTGGCCAGCGTCTTGCTCCACCAAGCAAGCCAATTCGCCTCAGCATGAATACGAGAATCGTGCCGCCTTCTTCATTCATCAAAGGAAAGCCATCCGTAATGTCCTGATCTTACACGCCATGTCATAGCTTCCTCGTCTCTCGACTGCGTGTGTCCCTTACACCAAACTCAAAACCAACTAGAGGGGGAGCACTCGGGAGAGTGCAAAACCTCCGCCGCCAATACTGCTGGGTCACTCAAGTGAACCTTGTATCTTATTCATTAAATATGATGTCAACAGTGCTGACAGAGTTATAGTTCTTTTCTCCAACATTTTTTTTTTGGGGGTGGGGGGAGAGTTGGAAATCACTTACAACATGTAGAAATGCAAAAAAAAAAAAAAAATTTTCTCTCCAACAATTTTTTTTGGGGGGGGGGTACCAAGTCCAAAATTTAATGACATGATCCTTGGACCATACCTAACCCCACCCCCCACCATGTTTCGTCGAAATCCATCGAGGAGTTTTTCCATAATACTGTTCACAAATAAACAAACAAAGGGGTGAAAACAGTTACCTCCATCCATCTTCGAAGATGGCGGAGGTTAAAAATCTATTCCTTCTGACGTCACGCTGATGTGGATTTTTTAAACCCACCTTGTTGTGATCGTTGTCCTCCTGAAGGATTCTAACTGGCCGATTGTGGAATCCTATTTGACTTCAGACAGAGTTTAACGTTTGTCCGATTTGATTATAAAACCCTACAAAAACCCTATCGACACTGATAAAACTGATGTCCACACAAGTCCTTCCTTGTGAAACAATTTATTTCCTAATTATACACCATACACTTCTCACCCTTGTACAATGAACTTAAGAATCCCCATTTGATTGCAATATTATTTGGTTCTATTTCATTTATTCTTATTTTAGTTAATAGTTAGACCAACCCGATTCAATTCACTTCTACATTACATCAGAGAGTTTTATTCTAACTTGGTACTTGGTCAGTTCCAAGGAGTACGAGCCACTGAGAAACTATACTTCCTCACGTGCTCGTACTCCAAACTTTTAGATTTCAAAGCATTTTATACTTCCATAAGGGAGAGGTTGGGGGATATTCACCCAGACTGTAGACGTGTCCTTTAGACAAAAGCCACTTCGTACATTTTCTAAGCAAAGGTTCATTTATCAGCTCGGTCACTCTACTCCAGAACAACACATTTCTTATCATTTAGGGCAAAAGTCTTTTGGCCAGAAATGACAGCCAATTCAATTTGCAGCATAGAAGTTACATTTCTGAAACTCCATTTGTTACAATTTAAAATACATTAATATAAATTTTTCCCCCACACTCCCCCGTTTTTTTTTTTTAAGGAAAATTTGAATAATTTTTCTTACACATGATTTCCATGTCCCATTCCTGAAGGAGAAAAGATTTCCATTATTCAAGTTCAAACAACAATGGCAGCGAGTGCTCATATCAGAAAATGAGTGTGTTTCCATTTAATTTATGGCCTGTTCATCAGCATGTGTCACACATTGAAAACATGCTACCCGAAGTCAGAAGATAAACAGGTCAGGGTGTGGATAGAGTGGCACCCAACGGGAAACACAATCGAAGCACTCCTTGAGCTGAGGAGAAAGTAGATGTGGGCAAGTACAAGTTTGGGCCGGACGCTGGGTTGAAGGAGCGTAGTGTGGAATCCCAGGCCTGTCGTACATTGAAGCAACCACAGCAAGTTCACGATGTATTTGCAGAGCGGCAATCGAGAGTGTGGCTGAGAACATTCCTCCATGCAGGCACCACACAACGCCGACGTTAAGACTTTGCTCAACCTTCTCCTCAGTGGGTTTTTTTCTTTCTTTTCCCACATTGCTCCATCTTATCTCCTCAGGAAGGGGAGGGATAATCATGTGTTGAATGCTCAATCACCCAAATCTGGGTTCTCCCATCGTCCAATCTTTGTGTGGAATTTCATTCCAAACTTCATTTAGATGAAATCGTACATTGCTTCAAAGACTGCTTTCAACACTCCGAAACAAACAAAGCATCAATTAAACACCAATCAATAAACGTCATGGGCACATGTAGTTCTACAAGACTAACAAAGATTCTTATGGAAGCATTTAACTTGCATTATATGTCATGTCAATATTTTAATCCCTTTCCTTGTTATTTCCCAAAACAACATGCTAAAATATACAGAAATCCCAGTTGTACATATACTCAAAACATCCATCTCATTTGCTATTTCCATCGACATTTTAAATCTCTGACATTTCTCCATCTATCCACTTCTCTCTCACCAAAACAGCAAACATGCTGCCATTTTTCCAATTCACATACTCAAACCATCTATCACTTCCTCCGACCTTCTCAATTACGAATCCATTTTCTTTTATCAAAACAAATAAATCATTTTAAACAGTTGTTCAAAAATTGTCAAATCACTTGTCAAATCTGTTATCAGGCGAATATCATTTATATTGCAGCTTAAACACTCTGTCTAAACATGCAGCTTCACCCTCCACAATCTTTATCCCAGTCTTGGAAAAGCATCTTGAACTTCAGACTAATAAACATCCAAACTCTCTTAAACAACTTTTTGGTCAAAACAAAATATTTCCTTTTAAAATCCATAAATGAAAAATTTAATCTTCAGCATCTATCCAATTAAATCATGAATTTACCTTGACTGAATCGATCAAAGGGTTACACTGGGTTGTTTGCCATTGCCTTCCCAGCACAAGTTCAGGTAACCTCAACATTCGCAGACGAATAAAACAATATTTCAACGTCCATCCGAGGGAATCATCTATTATCTGTGAATTGCCCCACGTGCGAAACATCATCAAATCATTAAAATCATTCCAAATCACGTTTCTACATTTAAATCACATACAGTATATCCACATTCACAATTGTTATTTCACAATTTATTCAAAATCCCGATGGTTGTAAAATAAAACTACAACACTTTTTCCTAAATGGACTTCACTTTAAACAGATTCAGTCCAGAGGGTGCACCACAAACACCAAGGAACGAGGAACAGAAAGTTCTCTCCACATCCAGTGGGAAGAAAAAGGAAAAAAACTCTGACAGGCAAAACCCACAGTTTAGCATTACTCTGTCATGGCTTCAACACATACACTAGACAGCATTGCATCTCATAGACTCGCGTGTGATCACGTGACAAATACCAATCACATTTCTATCTCATCCTCTTGAATCTGCATATGAATCAAATTTCACACCTAAAGCAAAGGCCCGAACAAAGACTCAGTGTAAAGATATATGCCACCCCCCACAGATCGAGTGGAGGGGGTCTCACACAGTGTAGTGTGCGACCTTCGCGTGGAAATACAATGCAAAGAATGTATAACATGCCATTTCAAACAGACCCACAGCTCAACTCAGCACGAGTTAAAATATCGTCAAAATCCCAACAGAACACGTTTCATTGCAGTGAATATTGGAATCGCACAAGTTTCATTTTTTTTTTACTCTCAGGAACAAATCACCCACCATGCTCCCAGCTGGTTAATCATCTCTTGCACTCTACAAAACGTTTCGTGCAAATCATTGCATTTACAAATCCGTAAAACCTCCACACAATATAATATAACAACCTCACTGCCAACAAACTTCCAGTGAGTTCAATGAACAAAAAGTAACTCTTAAAACTCTTACAAACAGGTAACTTACAATGTTTATCTATTTTAACCCTATCTCGGCGTCTCAGCCGTGTCCTCGGCGTCTCTCTCACAGCCGGTCCGTATCAATGCAAACATGTGGCATGTCGCTTCATCATGCCTATTTAATTACGCGTCTGGCTCCTTAACGAGCCTCTTCTTGTCATCTGACTCCTCTTCTTCTCCAGCACTTTTCTAAAACAACTACAGTGCTTATCGTTTACTTTAAAACGGACTCCCTCCGCCGGATCCTCTTCTTTCTCTCAATAAAATTATCTGACAATGAACTTTTCTTTGTTCGAAATGCGTTACCTGCTGAGAGCGCTCTCCCTTACCTTCGCTCAAGCACTTGTCGTTCCTCCAGGCACTGCCTCCGGCAGATGAAGTACCTCCGGTCACGAGCACCGCACCAACGTTGGTTCGAATCCGAGTCTCGGCGCCAACTGATGTGGATTTTTTAAACCCACCTTGTTGTGATCGTTGTCCTCCTGAAGGATTCTAACTGGCCGATTGTGGAATCCTATTTGACTTCAGACAGAGTTTAACGTTTGTCCGATTTGATTATAAAACCCTACAAAAACCCTATCGACACTGATAAAACTGATGTCCACACAAGTCCTTCCTTGTGAAACAATTTATTTCCTAATTATACACCATACACTTCTCACCCTTGTACAATGAACTTAAGAATCCCCATTGATTGCAATATTATTTGGTTCTATTTCATTTATTCTTATTTTAGTTAATAGTTAGACCAACCCGATTCAATTCACTTCTACATTACATCAGAGAGTTTTATTCTAACTTGGTACTTGGTCAGTTCCAAGGAGTACGAGCCACTGAGAAACTATACTTCCTCACGTGCTCGTACTCCAAACTTTTAGATTTCAAAGCATTTTATACTTCCATAAGGGAGAGGTTGGGGGATATTCACCCAGACTGTAGACGTGTCCTTTAGACAAAAGCCACTTCGTACATTTTCTAAGCAAAGGTTCATTTATCAGCTCGGTCACTCTACTCCAGAACAACACATTTCTTATCATTTAGGGCAAAAGTCTTTTGGCCAGAAATGACAGCCAATTCAATTTGCAGCATAGAAGTTACATTTCTGAAACTCCATTTGTTACAATTTAAAATACATTAATATAAATTTTTCCCCCACAACGCCCATCAATCATCTACCTCCGGGCGTGGCTTATCGCACGAAAACCGGGAAGGCGGGGCTTCTGCCTGCTCGACACATTTGGCTTGCTTGTGGTTATGATTGTGGTTGTTATAAAAATTGCTTTGCCTGCTCATACTTCTTTCATGGCTGGCTTCTTGTAAATACAAAAACGTAGGGGAAAGTAGGGTGAATATACTGATTCTGGCTCACTTTTCCCCATGCAAGTGAATGGGGGATTTTCAGCGATTCATTTTTTTTTCCCCTAAAAATAAACCCCCTTTTTATCCCAAGGTATATTTATTTGTCTCCCCTTTTAACCTCGGGGCACTCTTTTTAAATAACCAATGCATATTGTTTCGCTCACTCATTGAACCTATAAAGATTTGTTCATTCTCAAATTCCTTCAATAGTTCAATTTTCTTTGCACAATAATCCCCATCTAAAATATTTAAAAATAAAACATTTGAATCTTTACATTTTTTAAGATACCCCTTTTTTGCCATTATGAAATTATAAACTTCTCTTAATGCTCTCGTCTGACCACTTCCTGAGCCACATATCATTTTGAGATAATTGTAAATTGTTTTTCCATTGTTCAATTGATAACCATCAAAGTTTTCAGTCCATTCAAGGATATTTTTTTTTCTTTACATCCTCTAATTTACGAGTTTTTAAATTGATTCGCTTATTTGTTTTATTTACCTTTGTTTTAGTTATTTTTTCAATAAGACTAATTTGATATTTTTCACATTCATGATGTTTTCCATTTATATACAGTGGGGAGAACAAGTATTTGATACACTGCCGATTTTGCAGGTTTTCCCACTTACAAAGCACGTCGAGGTCTGTAATTTTATCATCGGTACACCTCAACTGTGAAAGACGGAATCTAAAACAAAAATCCTGAAAATCACATTGTATGATTTTAAAATAATTGATTTGCATTTTATTGCATGAAATAAGTATTTGATCACCGACCAACCAGAAAGAATTCCGGCTCTCACAGACCTGTTAGTTTTGTCTTAAAGAAGCCCTTTCATTCTCCACTCATTACCTGAATTAACTGCACCTGTTTGAACTCGTTATCTGCATAAAAGACAGCTGTCCACATTCAATCAATCAGACTCCAACCTCTCCACAATGGGCAAGACCAGAGAGCTGTCGAAGGACATCAGGGACAAAATTGTAGACTTGCACAAGGCTGGGATGGGCGACAGGACAATAGGAAAGCAGCTTGGTGAGAAGGCAACAACTGTTGGCGCAATTATTAGAAAATGAAAGAAGTTCAAGACAACAGTCAACCTCCCTCGGTCTGGGGCTCCAGGCAAGATCTCACCTCGTGGAGCCTCAATGATCATGAGAAAGGTGAGGGATCAGCCCAGAACTACACGGCAGGACCTGGTCAATGACCTGAAGAGAGCTGGGACCACAGTATCAAAATTAACCATCAGTACCACACTACGCCGTCATGGATTAAAATCCTGCAGCACACGCAAGGTCCCTCTGCTCAAGCCAGCGCATGTCCAGGCCTGTCTGAAGTTTGCCAATGACCATCTGGATGATCCAGAGGAGGAATGGGAGAAGGTCATGTGGTCTGATGAGAGCAAAATTGAGTTTTTTGGTTAAAACTCCACTCGCCGTGTTTGGAGGAAGAAGAAGGATGAGTGCAACTCCAAGAACACCATCCCTAACCGTGAAGCATGGAGGTGGAAACATCATTATTTGGGGATGCTTTTCTGCAAAGGGGACAGGACGACTGCACCGTATTGAGGGGAGGATGGATGGGGCCATGTATCACGAGATCTTGGCCAACAACCTCCTTCCCTCAACAAGAGCATTGAAGATGGGGCGTGGCTGGGTCTTCCAGCATGACAACAACCCGAAACACACAGCCAGAGCAACTAAGGAGTGGCTCCGTTAGAAGCATCTCAAGGTCCTGGAGTGGCCTCGCCAGTCTACAGAGCTGAACCCAACAGAAAATCTTTGGAGGGAGTTGAAAGTCTGTGTTACCCAGCGACAGCCCCGAAACCTGAAGGATCTGGAGAAGATCTGTATGCAGGAGTGGGCCAAAATCCCTGCTGCAGTCTGTGCAAACCTGGTGAAGAATGACAGGAAAGGTATGATCTCTGTAATTGCAAACAAAGGTTTCTGTACCAAATATTAAATTCTGTTTGTCTGATGTATCAAATACTTATTTCATGCAATAAAATGCAAATTAAATATTTAAAAATCATACAATGTGATTTTCAAGATTTTTATTTTAGATTCCGTCTTTCACAGTTGAAGTGTACCGATGATAAAAAATTACAGACCTCTACGTGCTTTGTAAGTGGGAAAACCTGCAAAATCGTCAGTGTATCAAATACTTGTTCTCCCCACTGTACCAAGACTGAGATTTTCTCCACTCTTTAGTTTGATTAATACTTGGTTTGACCATTTATATATTGTGAAAAAAACGTGGCGGTAGCCCTTAAAAACCCGAACCCATCTTCCCATCGTTCAAGCACAATCTATTCTATACACTCTATCATACAATATCCATATGGAACACAATCTATTCCATTATCTAAAACAAATCTCTTATCATCAAAGGCTCCTAATGCCTTTTTATTTACTTCTTCACTATATATATATATGTTATGTTTATAACTTCTTATTGTATTCATTTTCCTATATTCTTCTTTTTTATTCATCAAACAATTATAATAATTTCTAAAAGTTATTTATTTCTTTATTACATATTTCTTTATTCCCTTTAACCTCTTATCAATCTCATCACCATACTTGTAAGTATATGCCTTTACTCTCAATCCAATAAACTCACTCATTACTTTTCCACCCAACTCATCCTTAAACTTACCAATAACCTTTTCATTCTTTTTTGAAAATAACTCGCTCGTCTTACTAAAATTACTTGTATCATGTACTCCAATATTTTTCTTTATATCTTTATAAACATCATCAGTTTTTATATCTCGGATAAAACTATCAGTGTCCATATACAACAATGAAACATTTTCACCATACTCTTTCTTTAAGCCATTATACAAATAATCATACATCAATATCTTTGATAAATCAAGAACTGCTGTTCCAATATAAATTGGTTTATCCATTACAATACTTTCCTTTTCCATATGAATAGCAGAAAAGTTCTCTGAAAAAAGCTCTTCTCTCTTAAAACTTGGTTTATGTATCAACCTAGAAGCTTCTTTCCAAGATGTTGCAAATCTAATGTTTTGCCTGTTTCTAACATTCTCCATTGTTTTTCCAAAGACAGCATTATTCATCAATTTATAGAATTCCCCTTCAAATTTTACTTTTGTATTTGTTCTCATATCTGTATTGAATTTAATATACTTTTTCATCCAAGGACTTTGTTTAAATTTTAAAACTCTATGAATTTTAGCCACTCTCAATCCTTCTCTCAGAAACTGTTTCAAGCTTCTCTGATGCAAAACATATCCCTCTTTATCATAGAATGTTGTTAATAACTTTTCTGTTGATTTGCCTTTAATATTAAAACTTTTATGATAATCACTTAACCATTCTTTCTTTGGGGTTTCTTTCTCACATGCAAAAGGAAGGTCTCTATGCTTATTATGAAGATCACTCGGGTACCTCAAATCAACTTCAAAATAATAACCTTCTTCTTCCTCATTCAATTCCTCTTGAGAAGAAATAACAATATTCATCAAAGCCTTTTCATAATCCTTTTCTTCCACCCACTCTAATTTACCATAACGCAGAGATTGAGAGATTAGAATTTCATCTTCAGTTAGAATTTCTTCATTAATTTCCTCATTAATTAGAATTTCCTCTTTACTTTGAATTCTCTCTTTAATCTGAATTTCCTCTTAAGTTAGAATTTCCTCTTTTGGAAAGAATGAATTAAGATTTGGAAAAGAGCCCGTGGAGCTTAGATTTGATGCTAGGTCGGCTTGTGGTGTTCCCATAAACTTGCAAGAATCTAGAAACCTAATACGAGTTAAAGGTTTTGTGAATATCATTTTTGTAAATGAAATATACTTTTGACTTGTGTTTGTTATGGCAGA
Source organism: Eptatretus burgeri (assembly GCF_056783735.1). NCBI lineage: Eukaryota > Metazoa > Chordata > Myxini > Myxiniformes > Myxinidae > Eptatretus > Eptatretus burgeri. Next base: position 88,420,738 of record NC_140970.1, on the reverse strand, counting down.
AATATTCCCTGGTGTTTTTGAAAGTTCATTTATAAATCGATGTCTATCATAGTTGGCGCTGTTGTGAAGAAAGACTGGAATAAAAGAAGGAAATTTATAATTAAGATTACAACAGGAATGAGCAGGACCTCTATATTTATCAGTAAGATGACAATGATCCCTAACTTTAGACTCCTCAATTTCCTCCTCACAAATATGGCAGATATTGTTCTTTCTAAATTCTAATTTTTCTTCTTCGGTTAATTTCATTGGTTCATTTGTTTCTTTCATTAATTTAGTTAGTCTTATACAATCCTTTTCTAATCGTTTTACAAACTCTTGTGAAGCTTTTTTTCCACTATAATGTTCAAGTTTATTATACTTTTCTCCAACAGATGATTTGATATAATGACAGAAACCACAAGGAATATGTTTTTGATATTTATTTGTATATGATTCTTTTGGATTAGGAGAAGCAGTATTTATCTTTTTTAGGATACATTCAAAATCAGCTTATATCACAAAAGGGTGCATGATAGATTTATTATAATCTTCAAAAGAAATCTTTTTACCAGGTTTAGACATTGTAGTTACAGCTGATTTATGATAACTACAATATTTTGAATGTTGTTCTAATCGATCTTTTGTGTGAAATGAATTAAGACATCGCTTACAAGGATATATTTTGTTTGCTATTCTGAATACCTGAGAAGAGATTAATCTTGATAAATTATTGATGTATGTATAATGTGAATTCTTTTCAACACTAAAATATAAAAGATCAATGTGTGTTTCTTCATTTTTTATAGTTGTTTGAAATTTTTAATATTTGAACTTTGTAATCGTTAATCCATATACATTAATAGAAAGATTATTCTTTTTCTCAAATTTAGGAATATCTGTTAGTGGCATTGGGAATTTAAAATCTTTAATATCCAAGGTATTCTCATATTTCATATATTGTTTACTCTTTATGAATTACAATTTGGTGGATGTAAGTGAGCAAGAACAGACCAGAGAAAACATTTATCTTCATTGTGCTTAATATTAACTGCCTTCTTTCGTTGTATTTCTTTTGGTAATTCAATATAAGAAGAAGCTTGAAGAGGGTTTGATTTTAGAATGTGTTTATCTAAAAAGATGATTTAAAAAAAATATTAAATCCACTTCCTACCACTGTATTATCAACATCCTCCTCTTGTCTTGATAGTTCTTCATAAACCCCACTATTCAAAAAATCTTGAAATTATGTTATAAAATGAAGATCTGTTCTCATATAAGGAGTTTGTTTTTCATCTTGTCTTTTTATATTCATTTTCACTCCCATATAAAACTTTAAAGTTTTCATTTCTTTTAATGTCTTTTTAATAACTTTTTCAACATCAGGTTTCACTATTTCAATTGATTCAGCTATTGATGATGGACCGTGTTCTCCAAATTGAAAAATCCTTATTTTTATATGCCCTTTAAATGCCCCATCAGTGTTTTCAATATAACAGTCTACCTTTACTTTAAACTCATTTTTCTTGTGTTTTTGTGATTGAAGGTGATTCTTATAACTACTCTTCAAAACATCCTTTGAGCAGATATCACAATGTTTTCTTTCCAACTCAAGAGGAGATATTTGACGAAATAGATTAAATGTGTGTTTGTTGGTTCGAAGGTGTTTTTTTATAATGTTTTTATTCGTGGTTACAAACATTGCAGTACGTTGTATTCACCATATTTATAAAATAAAACTTTGCATAACTCAAAAAAAATTGATAAAAATTTCGTTTAAGTTATAGTGAATCTGTGCTTAAAACCATTTTATCCTCCAACTTTTTTCACTTGATAAATACAATGTTTCAAGACACAAAAGACAAGTTTCAATAAATCTCTTCATTTGTAAAAGATACTGAGAAATATGTCAAGGATGTAAAATGGAACAAAGATAAATATATCAACTATTGGATAAAAACAATTATGGAAAATAATATGAGTTCTTCAATTTCCTTCAGCGGAAGGGCTTTTGGTATACCTGGAAGAACATCAATTAAAGTATCTCTAACAAAAGTTTCTCCTCTCCTTCTGGTAATAAATTCAAAACTAGAAAAAGCAATGAAACAAGAAAAAGTATCAAAAAATAAAAACCTTATGGATGAAGCTTTAGAAAGAAAAGATAAGACCATCTGTAATATGCAAGGAGAAATTTGTATTTTTTTCAACAACCCTAAAGATGTAAATCCTGATGAAATAAAGGATGTTAATATATCAGGTGAAATGACATTTCGTTCAATAGTAGTTAAGGATCATTTTAAAATTACCTTTAATATAAAAAAATGTTGTAGTTGAATCTGGTAATGAAAAAAGTATATAGATATCGATGGTAATATTATTAAATATGAGTCGATATGCAACTGAAAGTATCGGTGAATTTTAGTTTAGGTAAAGTTTTACTTTATAAATATGCTAGACTTCCCTAATTCTCCATGTGACAAATTTGAGAATTGTCCTGCGTGTGATAGAGTGGGATTAAACACAGAGTCAAAAGCCTATAAACAATGTATATTCTGTGATTATCTTCTAATTAATGATAATAAAAAATATAAAAAGAAAATAATTATTTTAGATTTACACCAAAAATGAATTACTTTACAAGATTGATTAGAGAAATGAATGTAAAGTATGAGGGTGATAACACACCTTTCCTTACAAGAGAAGAAACTGAACATATTAGAGAAATGTTCAAAGGATTATTGTTATATATTATTCATGGATGTGATTTTCAGAGAGATATCAACACAAGATATTGCATAAATAAAATAATGGATTATCTTGAAATTAAACCTGAACTCAGGATAAAATACAGAGTTTCTAAAAAAGCCAATAATAAATTAAATAACCTGTTTTCCAAATATATAAATGAATGATTTTTTACCCATTTGGGAAAATAAGATAAAATTTAACAACCATAAAAATCTCCCAAATGCATTAAGATGTCTCATAGTTGGTTCAAGCGGATGCGGAAAAACCTGCTTACTTTTGAAGATGCTCCTGACTCCCAAATTTTTAGGTTATGATAATTTAATAATTTTCACAAAGTCGAGTTTTCAACCAGAGTATCAACTACTCTCACAAGATTTTAATGCTGGTCTTCAAAAAGAAGATGTAATCGGTTTATTTAAACTTCAAAAAAACCTCAATGATTATAACATTGAAGATATGATACAACTATTTTGTGATACACAGAGATGTAAAAAGAAATCAAAACCGATAGCTTGTATTCTTCGTGATAATACGGATGATATACCGTCTCCCCAAGATTTGGATAAATCAATAAAGAACCTCGTTATCTTTGATTGTGTTAATGAGAGAAACCAAACGGTAATGGACAGCTACTAAACAAGAGGGAGACATTCTTCTTGTAATTGTATTTATCTTAGTCAATCATACTTTCAACTTCCTCGTCGTTCCATCAGAAATAATGCTAATACTTTTATTTTATTCAAGTTAAATTCAATAGATATAAACAATTTTTGGAGAGATAATTGTTCTACATTATGTAGTAAAAAGGAATTTGGGGATTACATGAAGCACCCGACTGAAAAATATAAATATACTAGCATAACCCGTGTTCTGCGTGACATGTTGGGGTGGGTGTGTTTGAGAAAGGAACTGATGCAGAGTATCAGTAGTAATTTTACTTTAATGCAGTAAGTGGAATACGATTTCACTGTTTCAGAACCATTTTATTTACTTTTTTTTGTGCCATGCACCTCATATGGTCTTTGAGATAATGTAAGCCGAATATCACGTTACTCGAGCGCAGAACAAAGTCGAAGATAGCGCGACACGAAACCACAAACTCGGAAATAATATATAAGATTGTTGTGAAACAAGATGAGGTATTAAATGATATTTTCCAATGAATAAATGGATGTGAAAGAAAGAGCAAGAAGATTGAAGGAACATCAAGAGTTGGTTTCAAAAGTTGTAAAACAACAGGAAGACATTAAGAAGAAACACAGACAGAAACTAATGGGTGAAGAAGCATTTGAAAGAAAACAAGAGAAAAATTTTTTAAACCACTTTTAAAAACTTCCCAAGAAAAAATTATAGATGTTTCCACAATTCCCACAGTAGAATATACTCCTAAAAAACTTCAAATGTTAAAAGATTTCAGTCAAATGATGGAGGAAGAATTATAGCATATAGGAGAATTAGAATATGATGATGAAGGTTTATTTCAACAACTGGAAGAGATTAATCGACCCCCTGATGATATTGTGAATGCTCTTGAAAACAATGAATATTCAGCAGATTCAAAAACCAAAGCAGGACTCATTCCAACAGAGCAACCAGCAATATTTCATCTTGTTCAAGAAAAGGTATTGATATTTAATGATGAATTAAAGTTTTTGGGTTCTGCTCAACCCCCTATTAAACTAACTCCGAGATTAATGTTTCTTCTCACAAAAGATGGAAGACAAGGTTCAACTGTGAGGGATGAATCAAAGTATATTGATAAACCATTGGATATGAAAAATTATGATGATAGAGGATATATTGATCTGCTGAACACTCTTAATTATAGGGTTAGTATTTCTGGTAAAATTAGGAAAAATGAGAAGGAGAAACACATTATTCAGGTTTTAAGTATCCTTGGTTCAGGTATTAGTTTTCTTCCAAATGACCCATCGCAATTAGTTAATAGACTGTTATTGTTGTTAGGTCGTAAGAAGGCTGGAAATAACAATTGTTTAATGAAGCATCAGCCATTTTCGACCAGTTGATGAACATGAAAATTATTAATAATAATCTCAATATAAAGACATTTTATTTCATATTAAATATGATGAGAAGCACATTCCTGAGTTTTAATTTCACAACAAACGACCACACATCTTCATTCCCATACCCACTACAACTTGACCCAACAAAAGAATATGAGGCATCTTTATTGTCCATGGAAACTTATAATACCTTATTTAATATAACCGAGAAAAATGACAAGTTTAGTTATAATCCGGGAAGTGGATACAAAACGATAACAGTCTCACCCGGAGCATATGAGATTTCTCAAATATCTTCCGAAATCGCTCGTCTTATGAAAGAACAAGGTGATGAACCAAAAAATATTGTTATAGATATTCAAAAACATCCTTAAAAATCAACGATTAAACTTAAAAATAACTACAAGGTTGATTTCACAATTGATAATTCATTTAGAGAGTTATTGGGTTTCTCCTCAAAAAAATATTGAAACTAATGGGACGTTTTACAGTGATAATGTCATTCAAATATCCTCAGGAATAAATTCAGTATTAATTCACTGTGATTTGATTGATGGTACTTATAATGGTGGAATAAAAACAAATACAATATTTTCATTCAGCGCAAACTCAACTCCAATTGGTTATAAATTCAATATGGAACCCAATAATCTGGTTTATCTCCCTGTGTCAGGAAAAACCATACACGGAGTAAATTTTAGGATAACTGACCAAGATAATCGTATGATTTCTTTTAATGGAGAAGTTATATCCATCAGAATTCACCTACGTGAGGTTTTCCAATAAATAAATATGATGGTTATTGTGAGGAAACACGAGTTGAGAAAATATAAAATAATTACAGGGGATGGGATGTTCCTTTCCCCATACTACAAGGGTGAAGGTATGTATCTTGGTAGAGGATACTATAAACCTAAGAGACAAAGGGGGTGTCGAACATCAATTTAGAGGAGATGGGATAATTGATACTCTAATGGGTATCGGTTCAACTATTCTTCAACATAAAGACCTAATTGGTTCAACTGCTTCTGCTGTGGGAAATGTAGCAGTTGCCGGAAAGAGCATAAAAGATGCCCAAAAGGAATCTCATAAATTACAAGCAATTAAAGAAATTAAGAAAGGCAAAACACAAAACTGTGTCGGCAGGCATGATTGATGAAGCCACACGGTGGTTGGTGAGCCCTAGTGTTGAATATCGTCTCCAAACAGTTGTCCTCCCAAGAACGACAGAAAATAATTCAAATACTTGGGTCAGGGTTTCTAAAGTTTTAACATCTTTTTTTCCTAAATAAATACAAGTATGGAAGCAATCGATAGTATCTATTATTTGGATGATACTATTATCAACTTATTACACAAAGGCACAGGCTGAATGACATAAATATAGTATTACAAAAAACATTAATATGAAAAATCCTTATAAATTAAAAAATTATCCAAGCCCGACTGGCGCGAAAGACTTGGTGAGATTAAGTGATTTATCACAATATATATCCTTACATAAAACGGCCGTGTATTCCAAAGATACAGAAGTGTTGATTTTATCTCCAGGTCATACAGAATTCACAGTTCGAATTAAAATACATTTTTAAAAAGAAGGGCATATCGTTTGTATGAGAATAGAACAATGGGGGTATGATATGAATGATTTAGGGTATAATTGGTCATTTAAAATTGACCTAGAAGACCTGGAACAATTAAATCGGTCTCGTAAGGAAGAATATTATCCACTTGGTATCGAGAATGAGTTTTGTGGAAGCACGATTAGTAAACAACAAATAAAATAATTTAATAAGGGTAAATATAATAATGGTTTTGCCCGAGTTTATATCATGAAAACAGAAAAAACAGGGTTATATGTAATAAGTAAGGAAATACAAAATGATTTATCTATGGGATGATGGGGAGGTGTTTCGTGCCATAATATTATTTTGACATATATTTCTAATACATAAATGACGGCAAGAAGGCTTCAAGAAAATGATCATTTCTGTGTCCAAGCATACCTTCAAGAAAAGGGTATTCGGTATTTTAATAAATATGTTCTACAACATAAGAATGAGGTATTTTCAATAAAAGATTGGCATTATGCTGATGTTGATAAACCGACAACTTTAGATTTAATTAGAATGTTAAATAATGAAAAAATTATAAAGTTAAGAAAACGTAAGGCTCTTTTAGAAATTCAAAATAAATTTTATTGGTTTCCTGTTGTAAAAAAAAATTATTTTGGATACAGGAATAACAAGAAATCCCGATGAATATATGTATGACATTCTATGGGGTGTAAGCGATTCAAGGATAGAAAGGGACGAGGAAGGAGTTGAAGAAGAGGGAGAAGAAGGAAAGGGAGAAGAAAGAGAAGGAGAAAAGAGTGAGAAGGAGGAGAGCGAGGAGAGGGAGAAGAAAGAAAAGGAGGAAAGAGAGAAGGAGGAGAGGGAGGAAAGGGTGAGAATAAATAAATATGAAAATATGGAAACCAGTGAGATTACAAAAAGATTGCGGGTATTACAGAAAATAGCTCAACCCATCGAGGAGGAAAACAAAGAATTGACAAGTCTATTAGCAATATTTTTGACAAGCCTATTGACATCGGCAAGATATTGATTTTAATTAAAGTTTTTCATTTTTTTCTTAAATAAATGGAGGAGAGAGTGAAGGCATTTCTAAGGATTCTTTGTTTTAAAAATTAAGATTCAAATGTGCATGTTGGAGACTAAAAAGGTTTTCACACTCTGTCAGAATTTTTCTCATAAATAAATGAGTTATTGTCTCAAATTAAAAAAGAAAACTAATACTAAAAATATTTCATATTTTAAAAGTAAAAATAACAGGGTTATACAAAAAGGTATATGTTCGGTGTGTGGTTCAAAAAAAATCGATTTATCTCCAAACACAAACTCGGAGGAGATATACAAAAGTTTTTATCAGGAAGTAAATTTACAACTACTGGAATACCAGGGGAATTGCATCTACCAGGGTATTCTTTCTGTGGTCCAGGTACAAACTTTGATAAAAGATTAGATGAGGCACACAATCCTAAATCATGGAGTAAGCCCATCAATAGGGTTGATGAAGTGTGCATGAGACACGATATTGATTATGGGAATACCACAACTTTGGAAGAAAAGCATGAAGCCGATAGAGAAATGTTGTATAATTTGTCTCTGATACAGAAGCCAACCTTGAGAGAAAAAGTTGATAGATTCATGGTGAAGAAGATGATCAGTGCTAAATTGAAACTTGGGCTTGGAAATTCAAAAAACTTGTAGGCTCTAATGATGTCATTAAGACTGAAGAGCAATGAGCTGATGATTACATAAACCAATATTCACAAAGTTTCATAGAAGGAAGGTTTATTCCAAGGAAGTTGATTATATCTGGTCCGCTGATTTGATTGAACTCAATAATGATAAGGGGTACAAGTATGCTTTAACCGTTATTGATTTGAGGAGTAGATATGCATGGGTTGTTCCTTTAAAAAACAAAACAGGTAATACTCTTATGATAGCCTTTCAACAGATATTTAATAGAAGTAAGAGAAAACCTAAAAAATTGTGGACTGATGAGGGTGGAGAGTTTTATAACAAGATATTTATGAATTTTCTAAAAAATAACAGCATTACATTATACATTATCTTTAATGAAGGAAAGGCCATTGTTATTGAACGTTTTAATCGTACCTTAAAAGAGAGACTATATAAAAAATGCACACAACTCGGTTCACAACAATGGTCATCTTTTATTCAGAATATTGTGGATAAGTATAATGACACGATTCACACGTCAACGAATATGAAACCATCAGAAACATTTACAAAATTAAAATATGAAAAAGAGATTAATCTCAGAAAACCTAAGTTCAAAGTTGGTGATATCGTAAGAATATAGAGGTGGAGATCTCATTTTGAAAAAGGTTATACTAAACGATGGACGAACGAACTTTTTAAAATTGTTGATGTAATAGATACGGTTCCTTGGACTTATAAGATATATGATTTAGAAGGGGAAGAGATTTTAGGTTCATTTTATTCACAGGAATTACAAAAGACAAAACTAAGCAGATAATACCCATGGGAGCAATGGGTTGGTGCTTCACTCCCTCCTACTATACACCATTGTGGACACTCGAGAGTCAAGTCCGAGGTGTATAACAGTATTTAATTTGTCAAGGGGGGACGTTCTTAGATCTGTGAACCCAAAATCGTCAAGGCTTTGTGTGTGTGTGTGTGTGTGTGTGTGTGTGTGTGTGTGTGTGTGTGTGTGTGTGTGTGTGTGTGTGTGTGTGTGTGTGTGTGTGTGTGTGTGTGTGTGTGTGTGTGTGTGTGTGTGTGTGAGAGAGAGAGAGAGAGAGAGAGAGAGAGAGAGAGAGAGAGAGAGAGAAATGGGAGCAATGGGTTGAGCTTCACTCCCTCCTACTCTACACTGTTGTGGACACTCGAGGGCCAAGTCGGAGGTGTATAACAGTATATAACTTGCAAAGTACCCGCCCATGGGTGGGTACAGTTATCTGTTGAATGGTGTTGGTCCCGTCTCGATCGGATGAAATTGAGAAATTGACGTTATCCGGTGACCTTGACCCCATGACCTTTGACCTTGACCTTGATCCCCTTATGTCCGTTCCCAAGGATCACATATGCCAAGTTTCATCTCATTCTATCCAACGGTTTGGCCGTCTATAAAGGACAAACAAACATGAAAAATTGACGTTTTAGTCAATTTATGACGTCATAACTCGAAAACCGGAAGTCGGAAGTGAATGTCGTCAATCAACTGTCATTTAATTTTGATTATCTGTCGAATGGTGTTGGTCCCATCTCGATCAGATGAAATTGAGAAATTGACGTTATCCGGTGACCTTGACCCCGTGACCTTTGACCTTGACCTTGATCCCTTTATGTCCGTTCCCAAGGATCACAAATGCCAAGTTTCATCTCATTCTATCCAACGGTTTGGCCATCTATAAAGGACAAACAAAAATGAAAAATTGAAGTTTTAGTCAATTTATGACCTCATAACTCGAAAACCGGAAGTCGGAAGTGAATGTCGTCAATCAACTGTCATTTAATTTTGATTATCTGTCGAATGGTGTTGGTCCCATCTCGATCAGATGAAATTGAGAAATTGACGTTATCCGGTGACCTTGACCCCGTGACCTTTGACCTTGACCTTGATCCCTTTATGTCCGTTCCCAAGGATCACAAATGCCAAGTTTCATCTCATTCTATCCAACGGTTTGGCCATCTATAAAGGACAAACAAAAATGAAAAATTGAAGTTTTAGTCAATTTATGACGTCATAACTCGAAAACCGGAAGTCGGAAGTGAATGTCGTCAATCAACTGTGTCATTTAATTTTGATTATCTGTCGAATGGCGTTGGTCCCGTCTCGATCGGATGAAATTGAGAAATTGAAGTTACCCAGTGACCTTGACCCCTTGACCCCGTGACCTTGAACTTGACCCCCCCCCCCCATGTCCGTTCTCATGTCCCAAGGATCACTCATGCCAAGTTTCATCTCATTCCATCCAACGGTTCGTCCGCCTATAAAGGACGAACAAACACACACACACACACACACACACACACACACACACACACACACACACACACACACACACACACACACACACACACACACACACACACACACACACACACACACACACACACACACACACACACACACACACACACACACACACACACACACACACATACAAACAAACATTCTATTTTTTTAGTATAGTAGATGTGTGTGCAATGGGAGCAATGGGTTGGCGCTTCACTCCCTCCTATTATATACCGTTGTGGACACTCGAGGGCCAAGTCCGAGGTGTATAACAGTATATAATGTGTGTGCAATGGGAGACGTTCTTAGATCTGTGAACCCAAAACACAGAATCCTCAACTGAATAGTCAAGGCTTAACGTGTGTGTGTGTGTGTGTGTGTGTGTGTGTGTGTGTGTGTGTGTGTGTGTGTGTGTGTGTGTGTGTGTGTGTGTGTGTGTGTGTGTGTGTGTGTGTGTGTGTGTGTGTCCCAACCCTCACATTCAAAATTTCAACCCCAACCCTCACATTCAAAATCCCAACCCTCATCCCAACCCTCACATTCAAAATCCCAACCCTTACATTCAAAATCTCAACCCTATCCCCCCAACCCTCACATTCAAAATCTCAACCCCAACCCAACCCTCTCCCAACACAATGTCTTTTTTTCAAAACGTATTTCAACAATATATATTTTTCATGTTTTTTTTTCTCTTCTTCCAATTCTGTCTTTTAAGACTTTCAGGTTTGATGAAGTTGAAAGGTAGAGTAAGAACCTTCCTGCACTTTCTTCCCAGAACTAACAATATATTTTTTAATGTTTTTTTTTCTCTTCTTCCAATTCTGTCTTTTATATTTAAGGCTTTCAGGTTTGATGAAGTAGAAAGGGGGAGTAAGAACTTTCTTGATATTGCTCTCATGAAGCACCATCCAACAAAGAACTACATCGATAGGTTTAGATCCCAAAGAGTGGTAGCATTTCGAGTCTCCAAAATAAACCCAACTTTCCAAGTCTCCAAGGTATAACCACATTCCTGTTGAGTTACCAAGATACGTATCACATTGTGAGTTATCAAGCCAGAACCCACATTTCAAGTATCCAAAAATATAACCATCTATCCAAGACTCCAAGGTAGAATCACAATTTCCAGAAATATTGAGGGTTTCGGTGATAGATCTCACATCGTATAACTGTGGATCATCAAAGAAAACTCCATTTTTTTTCCAATTTTTATGGGTTTCAGTGAGAGATCTCACATAGTATAACTGTGGATCATCAAGGAAAACTCCATTTTTCCAATTTTTATGGGTTTCAGTGAGAGATCTCACATAGTATAACTGTGGATCATCAAGGAAAACTCCATTTTTCCAATTTTTATGGGTTTCAGTGATAGATCTCACATAGTATAACTGTGGATCATCAAGGAAAACTCCATTTTTCAAAATGTCTGAAATTTGTGAGTCTTCAAGGTAAAACTTGTATTCTGGCTCATCAAGGTATAACTTGTTCAGTGGGTATTGTCTTGATAACTCGCAATGAGTACTATTGCTGTAAAACTCTTTTTCAGGATTTTGCTGGTCTCCAAGGTATAACTCTTTGGTTGGGTCATCAAGGACGAGCTCGTTCTGTGGGTCTTGGTCGCTCATAAGGTCTTCAACCAAGCCAACAATTTCGCCCCAAGTTGTAGCAAAAGCAGTGTTTTCATTTCGTATTTCAGATACAATTTCCTGTGAGAGAAAATAATAATGTATTAATTACAGCGGTTAGGCTGTTAGCGGCAATTACATACTCGGGGAAATTGGTCTTAATTCCTATCTAATTAACACAGCACCACCCCCTGTGTGGTGACAAGTAACACTTAAGCTCACGCTTTCCGAACTTGATTTACATCGACATGTTTCCGACACGTACATGGACCAAGCAACTCTATAACTTTGCTATGAAATTCCTCCATCTATCCCCACAACTGCAACTATACATATATATATATATATATATATGTATATATATATATATATATATGTATGTATATATATATATATATATATATATATATATATATATATATATATATATATATATATATATATATATATATATATATATATATATACAGTCATACGCCACTTAACGACGGGGTTACGTTCTGAGAAACGCGTCGTTAAGCGACGACGTCGTTGTGCGAACATCATTTTTTTTTCGTTTTCGAACATCGTACTTACACAAACGTAGACACCTAGGCTATATGGTGTAGCCTATTGCTCCTCGGATACAAACCTGTACAGCATGTTACTGTACTGAATACTGTCGGCAATTGTAACACACATCCAAGAGAGACGGAAGACACATTAGATTTTCCTTTGTGCTGTTCATGACGGCCATCGGTGTTGTTAGCAGCAGCTTACAATCTCCTCTCGCATCGATTATAGAAAGGTGAATAAATAGCGTTTGGATTTTATAAATACGTAATCATTGCATCGATGTTATAATTTACAAATGAAGAAGCGAGCACCTGTCAATTGTGATGTATATTTTCGAACAGTGCGATTGTTTTAACAACATAAAAAGCTTCACCAAGAACAAATTTGTGTTTTAATGTCGACTGTAACAACGATTTATTCGCGGAATTCTTCATTTCAAAGGTAATTTACTTGCAATAAGGTAAACGTGGAAACATTGCTTCAGTTTGAAAGCCGATTTCTTTGAATCCCGATTTAGCACGATCCTGTTTTTTTCGTGATGACATTTTATGGACCTCAACGATCGCATTATAACAGGGCCACACTGTCGTTTATCATTATGGGATATTATGTACTGTACAGTGTACATAATTGTATGTGCTATTTTTATACGAGGCTGCATCCCTCGGCGATAGGAATTTTTCAGTTACATTTCTTTTTTCATTTTTTTTTTCCCGAGCTGGCAGATCCGTCGTTACCCGGAACGTCGTTAAGCGGCGCATGACTATATATATATAGATATATAGATATATAGATATATAGATAGATATATATATATATATATATATATATATATATATATATAGATATATAGAGATATATATATATAGGTATAGATATATAGAGATATATATATATAGGTATATATATATATATATATATATGTATATATATATATATATATATATATATATATATATATATATATATATATATATATATATATATATATATATATATATATATATATATATATATATATATATATATATATATATATATATATATATATATATATATATATATATATATATATATATATATATATATATATATATATATATATATATATATATATATATATATATATATATATATATATATATATATATATATATATATATATATATATATATATATATATATATATATATATAGATATATATATAGATATAGATATATATATATATATATATATATATATATATATATATATATATATATATATATATATATATATATATATATATATATATATATATATATATATATATATATATATATATATATATATATATATATATATATATATATATATATATATATATATATATATATATATATATATATATATATATATATATATATATATATATATATATATAGATAGATGTAGATATATATATATATATATATATATATATATATATATATATATATATATATATATATATAGATAGATGTATGTATATATATATATATATATATATATATATATATATATATATATATATATATATATATATATATATATATATATATATATATATATATATATATATATATATATATATGTGTGTGTGATATTGACAAACTCGATAGAAAGTTTCCACCCCCTTTCAAATTATTCACCTTTTGTTGCCTTATGGCCAGGAATTAAATTGCATTAAATCAGACTTTTTCCACCTTTGTTTACAAATTCGACAGATTTCAGAAAATAAATTAAAAATACAAAACTGGAATATCTTGGTTGGATAAGTGTCCACACCTGCCCCTGAATTATAATAGCAATTGTAAATTGTTTCAGGTGTAACCAATCACCTACAAAATCACACACCAAGTTAATTGGCCTCCATCTGTATAAATTGGAGTGATTCTGATTATTTCAGAATAAAATCAGCAGTTCCTGTAGGTTTCCACTGCTGGGTAGTGCATTTCACAGCAAAGACTCAACCATGAGCACAAACGAGCTTTCAAAAGACCTCTGGGATAAAGTTGTGGAAAGGCACAGATTGGGGATGGGTTTCAAAAATATTTCAAAGGCCTTGTGAATATCCCTTGGAGCACAGTCAAAACGATCATTAAGAAGTGGAAGACATATGGTACCACCAAGACCCTGCCACCAGGAAGGAAACTGATCAGAGAGGCCACCAAGAGGCCAATGTCAACTTTGAAAGAGCTCCAGGCCTTAATGGCAAAGACTGGTTACTGTGTGTATGTGACAACAATATCTCAAGCACTCCACAATTTTAGTCATACACACAATTAATCCTCCAAGAAAACATGCTGCCCTCTGCAAGAAAGCTGACATTGGGGATGGAAGTTCACCTTTCAGCATGATGGCCCAAAGCACAGAGCCAAAACTACACTGAAGTGGCTAAGGCACAAAAGGATAAAGGTCCTTGAATGGCCCAGTCAGACCCCTGACCTAAATCCAATCGAAAATCTGTGGCATGACTTGAAGATTGCTGTTCATCAATGCTCTCCACGCAAATTGACTGAGGTTTAACAGTTATGTACAGAACAATGGGCAAATATTGTTGCGGGGCCGGGACGTCGGCCGCGAGCACGACCACCAGATGGAGTCGCAAGTCGGCTCGACCGATCGCCCGGAATTCAGATCGTACTTCTCCGGAGAATACGGGTCCCTTGTTGTGGACCGTAAAGCATCAATATTTCCACCACGTGGTACAGGGTTATTCGGCAAATCTCAAAATACCTAGAGACCACGTGGCGATCTACCTAGTCTTCACACCCTCGATGGAACTTGTATAAAACCGAGCTGCTTTGCGAGCTCGTTCTGTGTGCGATTCCGAGCGATTTTAATCGCCGAGTTCCGTTGGTCCGATTTATCCCATTACTGCGGCACAACGGCCTTGCTAATTCCCCCAGCACGCGACACGCTCAGTCAATGACAGAATGGACACGAACGAGCTGAATACATTTAACAAATGGGGGTTTATTTATACAATCGGTGGGGAATAAAGGAGGCACGTAAGAGCAGAACCAAACCGACTAAAGAAATGCAATACAATACATGCAGCACACAGCACTTGTACAATTCACTACTTACTAGACGGGGCCCACACACACACACACACACCCGCAGACAGAAGAAATGGTGGCTGATGCCTTTATTGCGGACTTCAGCTCGGAGGGACAGGTGAGCTGAAGCCCAGTGTCTGTCTCGGACCTTCCCACCTCGTGTGGTCTTCAAGCTGTTCGGACCGGGCACCAGCGAGGGTGAGCTGGACCCAACCACCGCGAGCTGCGATCCTTTCTGAGCTCCAGCGGATCCCCTCGCGCTCCGGAACACGTGCTCGTGAGACGAGGCGCCAATCCTTTCCGGCCCGACGCGTCGCTTCCCCGAAGAACCACCGACCAAGATGAAGCCAAGAAGTCGCACCAAGCCGGGAACCAAACAGAGACCACGAAGAGCTCCACGAACCAAGAAGAAACAGCCGAACAAGACCAACTCACTCAAAACCAAGCAGAGGGTTCGCTTCTTATTCCTCTCAGGCCCACCTTGCTTCCGGCGTGACTCATCCGCCATAAGTGGGGGCTGCCGCATTCCATTCCGCCCCGCGAGTCAAGTTATGCCCATATTGGGCATGGAATTGGGTTCTGAATCCATTCTGACACACCCGCATTTCAGCGAGCGCGCGGAGGATGCCGGGAGCAGAGGGTTTGCTGTTCTTCAGCGTGTCCGCAACTAACGGGCATTTTGCGGCTGACGTAGAAGCTGAGGTTTTTCATTAAAGGGGAATCCTAACTATAAAGATAAATCACAGCACATGGACATTTATTTACCCATTAGACAAGGGGCGGGAGCTATCTATAAAACACATACTTACCTATATAACTAATCTATCGGACCTGCATGTTGAGTGTGATCATAGCTTCCAGATTCGCAACAATATTGCCCAATCAAAGTGTGCAAAGTTGGTAGAGAACTATCCCAACAGACTCATAGCTGTAATTGCTGTCAAAGGTGCTTCCACCAAGTATTTACTCAGAGGGTGGACACTTATCCAACGAAGATATTCTAGTTTAGTATTTTAAATTGATTTTCTGAAATTTTGGCACAACTCAGTGGCCCGACGGGTTGTTCACCCATCGCGGACACCAGTTAAAGCCATCAAACTTTTCAAGGTCCCCGCTCTTATTTATTGCGTTACCTTTTTGGTAGTTTGGTTGCCCTAACTAGGGACCGCGCCCTCCATGTGCACCCGGGTACTTATTACGGCCGAGCGGGCTGTGAGTGCAGCGTTAGTTAATGGGTGGAGCCAATCAGTGGGGAAAAACGTCCCATCTATCTATTACTACATGCTATGCCAGACCAATGAAAGAAAGGACAGCCAAGGAAATTTTGAAAGATGTTCAACAAGCAACCAACAACAATTTTTATTTCACAAGCAGGCAGTCATCAAAGCATGTATTTATAAGCAAGCAAAGTCAAAAGGTACAGAAGGGCAGACTTGCCCCGAGCACATATTTCCCTTATGCAGTCTTACTTGCACAACAGACATGGCGCCATCATTTCAACTGGGAAGAAGGAGATGAAAAGTTTGCACGAGGTACATGCTTGGGAGCCTCATTAGTATGCATTGCTGTCTCGACCATCAATACACTGTCTGCACTGTTGCTGATGATTCGCCAATAAGCAAAGAAACCGGTCTGGTAGCTGAGAGGGTGTGTAGCATTGGGATTCTCATGTGTGTACTTTGTGTGAACGGTTTTATAGCTGTGGAGGAACTCTGGGAAGGGTTTGAAACGGCAAAGCGCTTAGCTTGTGTCTGCCTTCTTGGGTTGCTTTATGCAGCTTCTTCGGCCAGAGGGGTGTGGGGGGTATCAAT
Source organism: Eptatretus burgeri (assembly GCF_056783735.1). Classification (NCBI taxonomy): domain Eukaryota; kingdom Metazoa; phylum Chordata; class Myxini; order Myxiniformes; family Myxinidae; genus Eptatretus; species Eptatretus burgeri. The sequence continues at coordinate 88,403,338 of NC_140970.1, read as the reverse complement.
TATTTATATAATCCAAGCTACCTGGGTTTAGTTGATTAGGTGAGAGCTGATTGGCTATTCCCTCCATTCACAGGTAAGAGATGTGAGTGGATCTTTTTCATATTGTTGTGGTTGACGAAATTCACAAACCACCATTCAGGTCCCTTAGGTGAGATATCTCTGTAAGTATATGTGTAGTTAGGCCCAAACCCGTTGTTTAGAGGGAATAAATGTCATTCATGCGGGCTGCGACCCTTAAAGATAGCCGTTTTTCTTTACTATCTTTATTTTGGACCAGCCGCCATTACTACCACCACCAACCACGTCTCAACAGCCATCACACAACAACCACCAACCACAACGCCGCTTCACAACAACAACCACCAACCACAACGCCGCTTCACAACAACAGCCACGACCTTTACCGTCACAACTCGCCACCATCGCATCACCACCATTCTTGCGCCACTTGTGGGCACCGATACTGGACTCGTGCAGGGCGCGCACCGAGCAGCGTGTTCAGAAACATCACAGACTTTCCGTGGAAAACGGATCAAAAACGACTCACGCCCACTTCTGTTCCGTCCTATCGGTGAGCGTGGGCCGATTTGGCCCCGCCTCCAGGGCGTTGGAGTGTGGTCGCTATATGCAAATTCATGGATCAAAAAGCATTCACGCCCACTTTTCCTCGGTCCAATGGGGAGCCAGTTAGAGGTGAAGGGTCGGAGGTAAAGGGTCAAAGGTGAAGGAGCGAGGCCACGGGGGATATAAACGGCTGCGTTCGTCAGTCAAGGCAGTTCGCGGTTGGGAGTTCGCGGAGCCAGTAAAGAGTTGGGACGAGTCAAGAGAGGAGACGGAGAGGGCGATTGGACGGAGCTGTGGAGAGGTGGCGGCGGCGAAGGCGGTCGAGGGGGTGCTCGCGTCGGATTCGGGGAGCTGCGGAGGGAGAGGCCGGCTGCGCGACCGAGGTCGTGGTGGAGACGCTCGTCGCGGGACCCGAGACAGGGAGATATCCTCCATCCCCCGAGCATCAACAACCCCCTCCTGTTTCCCCCCGTGCTGAGATAGTGCGACAAGGGGGCCCCTTTCCCACCCCCTACCAGACACTGTCCGCGAGGCCCGCGGAGTTGGGGCGCCACCGCCACTTTGCGTCTCATCATCAGACGGGTAGGCCCGACGCGGTCTCGGCCCCAGGCCCGCCTACCCCCCTCATCCTGGAGGGTGGTTCTTTTTCTTTTGCTTTGGGTATATGTGTTGTCGGCGCCGTCTGTGAAGTAAAATTGTATAAGTGTTGCCGTGTGCTCGGTAGTCGGATAGCTCTGCATTGTCTTCTTCTTTTATATTTGCTTTTTGTGTAATATTGTGTGTTTCTTCTCCTTTTACATTTGCTTTTGGTGTAATTGTATATGTGTGCTTTCCGTTCATCGTGAAATAAATGTGCTTTATGTTGAACTGTTTTCCCGCTTCGCTTCGTCTTTTCCTCTATTGAATCTCCATCTTACTTCACGTAAAGGGTTGGTCGTGGGCTAAAACGCCCGATAATTAATCGAACCGTCGGGGCCGACGATAACACCGCTCGGTTATCCCGATAGTACGGAACGGGTCGCTTAAAGTGGCCCGTGTCCGAAGTCGACCTGCGGCGAGGTGCGATCGCCCAGTCTACCCTCCGTGTGGGTACTTAGGTAGGTCGAATTTGGCGAGCAACCCTATCCCACGCGGGGGGCCGATTGGCACGATCGTGGTGAGGCCGAAAGGTCCACCCGTGACTAGTTCCCGGCGTTAGTCCGAGAGGGTCACGACTGGATTGTCCGTCCGGTGGGCGACGTGTCGCGATTCGAGTTACGTGGCCGTTCGCATGCCGGCGGGCGCGAATCCGCAACAATATATGTATATATTGTATATATGCTATATATACATATATTGTTGTAATATATGCAATATATGTAATATATGCTATATATACATATATTGTTGCGGTTCTCGGAACCGCATACATCCAACAGATAGTGATCCCAAGACAGTTATTCCATTATTATACGTGTAGATAGTCCCTTCCCTTTTGTCTGGTGGGAGAACAGGGGCGTGCATTGCGATGATCTCATAGCTGGGTTTGCTTACATCATTTTTTTTGATTTTGTCCCTACTCTTTTTTTCTGATTATTCCTGATGTAAATCTGAGCCACGTGCGCCTTCGCTGTGAGATGGGTCCTTGCGGAGGCCAGCGCGTGCGGCGCCGCTGCGAGGAAACGATGACGCGTGAGCATTAACAGCGCAGAGCCCTCGTTCCCAAGCGAGCCCTCAATCCAACGTCTGCGGCGACAGGGTTCCCACTGACCTGGAAAGTCAGGGGAAGTCAGGGAAATTCAGGGAATTGAGGTTGGTCAGGGAAAGTCAGGGATTTTTCAGGGATTTTTTTTTGTTGATCAGGGAAATGTGTGATTAGTGCCTAATGATGTTAATTAGTACCCTTTACACCCAGTCAATTATTTTGTTCATGATTATAAAAGTTTTCTTTATTGCTCTTTTCATGAATTGTTTGCTGTGCAGATGCTGTGCAGTCAGATGCTTTTCATGATGCTGTGCAGGAAGAAGGTGGAGTCACCTCTGTGAACATTGATAAGCCACTATTGATGTATGTGAGGGGTTCTCATGCCAGGTATCAAGCAGCACTGGAATGTAAACGTGAAGCCACAAGTGAGCTCGATCAAAAGACTGCAGCTAAAAAGAAAGCATGTGAGCAGATAAAAGTGCTTCAGACTAAAAAGGCAAAATTTATGGAAGAAACAGCAACTGAATCTTGGAAGGTTGATATGGAAATAGCAGAACTACAGAAACTAAAGAAGTAACAAACTGACATTTCACTTAATGTAAGAAACTGTCCATACTGTATATGTTAACTATTGTAATAACATTACTCAAACAATTCACATTTGTTTCCTTAATTGCTAGTTTTTGCCGACCATATAATTCTAAGCTACACACGCTGCTTGATGTTATTGACATTTTCGCAATTCTGGTATATAACATCTCGACTGTTACTGCAACTTCCCATGTAACATTTGAGTAATTTCACTTCTGCGGCGGTGAACGTACCTGCATCCACAGGGAATGGTACAGGAGTACCCACCTAACCGTAGAAGTTCAACAAACGGTCCTTTTTAGGACCAGATGCTTGTAGAAAAATGTACAATATAGTAGTCTGTTCATCATTTCTGCAATATCATCGGGTGTTCTAGCTTGTCTGCAATGTCACATTAACAATATCAATGTTTCGTTGTTATTTTGCAAGATTTAGATGTTCTAAATGTTGCTAAATTTTTTCTGATACAATTCTGATCTAGTCATGGTACCTGGCACTTTTGACATTAGTATGATTTGTGTTTTGTAAGTTTTATATTAATTAAAAAAATAAAAATGCCAGTACGAGCTGCGAAAGTGTACTTTCTGGAACATTTTCAAAAAGACCGAAGTTAACACCCAAATGAAGAATCAGTTTAATTTCCCAACAAAAATGGTATTCAGAAGTTGTCTAAAGCACGCCTACATATTTTAAGATTCAAATAAATTTTGAAGCAGACAATTTTATGCTAGTATTGGCATTTTAAAAAGAAGAAAATAATTGAAAATGATTGGATGTACACCATGTATAAATCAAAATGGTGATGGAAAGGAGTCGGTGTAGGGGAGGAGGAGCCGACGAAAATAACTTCATAAATTTTTACGTTTGAAAAGGTCAGGGAATCTTTACCAACACAGTCAGGGAAAGTCGGAATGTCAGGGAATTTCATTTTTGAGATTGAGTGGGAACCCTGGGCGAGTCATACAGTGCGCTTGGCAGTCCGGGATTATCGAATCGTGCTTCCGATGATCTGGGGAAGATTGCCGGTTGCATTAAAAAGGCATACGAATGAATATCTCTTAAGAGGCTGCACGAATGGTGTTTTTCACAACACAGGAAACACAGCCAGCATGACGCCCACGCTGCACGAAACGCGTACGGAGGCCGATAAAGGCGACTCCACGCCACGTTGGGCGGGATGCAAGTGTGCGAAGTAAAAGCGGCACGTTCCTTTTCAACCAAATATTTCATACATATTGGTGTTCGCCCCGTGCACATGCTAGCAGAGTTGTGCGGACGTGAGCGCTGGCCACGTGCGTAATGGCCGTACCACGCGCGCTGTATGGAATGTGCTCGAAGGCAGACACGTACGCCGCTCACGACTTTGTATCATATTTCCTCAATATCTGACACATATCGGTGTTCGCCCCGCGCATACGCTAGCAGAACCGGGCAAACGCGAGCACTGACCACGTGGGCCATAGAGGTTCCGCGCGTACTGCGCGAAACATGCATGGATTTATCCATAACAAGGTACCTTCGGCCCTCACAGGCGGCAGCGGATTCTCCATGGATGGTGAACGTCTTCTCGACTCTACGGCCAATGAAGCTGCGATCGAGCAGGGGAATGTTGCACAGTGCGGGCCACGTTGGCGCGCGTGGAGCGGGCGCATTGATCGGCGCTGGTCGGACGCCCAAGCGGGCATGCGGGACCCTCGGCCGGTTGCCAGGGCACGGCCTGGGGTTTTTTGCGGGACGATTCGCGCGCCAATTTCGGTGTGGGCGATTCGTGTCATGTCGTGGGGTCAGAGCGGAATATTTTCGCTGTCTGCGATGACCTTGCCGGAAACGGAGTGGTGCGGTTTCTGGCCAAAGTTTGCGGGCTGCGTGAGTTTTTGGGGCCAATCGGAGCGCCCGATTCAGGTGATGACATTTCACTTCGGGGTAGCCCACTGCCCCGTGCTGCAAGTCCTATAAAGGTCGGAGCGGTCCCTCCGCCTTTCTCTCTCACCTCGCCCTCGTCTCTCTGCCCGACCGCCACGACGCGCCTCCTGCTGCCTGGACTCCTCCTCCTCATCTCCGCCCACACGATGTTGACCCCACCCGCCTACCTGGTCCCGCCTACCACTCCATCCACGCACTCTGGACTCCGCCCCTTCTCCACTCAAGCCCTGCTTCATGCCCACGGTCTCCACGCGCTGTTGAAGCCAGAGACGACGTGCCAGCTGTCTGGTACCGCACCACAGAGCATCCCCCCACACCCCCCCCCCCGAAACGTATTGGTGGCGCGTCGTGCAATCAAGTACAAATGTGCCGATATCGTATCCTCAACTCCTCTCCCTTCTTATTTCAATACTCCCTCTTCATCGGGTTTTTCTGTGACTGTGTGTGCGTGTGTATGTTTGTGTCCTGGCGCCTGTCTGCTTAAGTAAGACTGCAGAAGATCGTTATTGTTATCATTATTATTGTTATTATTTTCGCGTTAAGTCTGCAATGTGTCCGCTTTTGTAAGTTGCTTGTTTATTTGCTGCACCACACCTCTCCCCCCTATCTCTGCACAACACACCCCAATAAATTTTGATCGTACCACATACCATTCCTCGCCCACTGTTAATAAATTATTATTAGAAATGTTCCCAGCTCGTTTTTGTGGTTTCTTTCATTGATCCAGCATGGTCCGAATCCTAGCTTAGCCGGGACTTTATTCCCAACGATCCATTCCTTTTAGCTGGTACGTCCTTGGCAGTGCTGCTCGGCTGCATCCGATCCGGTAAAGTGATCCGATCCGGGAGAGTGATCTGGTTCGGACAATGCGTTCCGAGGGCGTGTTCCCCGGTAAATAAATCGTGTGATTAATTAGGTAACCTGATTAACCCATAGACGGGAGGACCCTAGGTCACGCGGTTGAATTATTGGCGTTCCCGGTCGGTTAAACGACCCGCCGCGTCACGGAATTATCCGTGTGCGACGGCCTACAATTCCGGGGAGTCTGGTGGGAGCCGAGATAGCTTCCCCCCCCTCCCCAGTGGTATTCTCACCTGACCCCCGGCCCGCAACAATATAATCGGTGAAGTAACAGCTTCAACTTCAGTGAAGTAATAGCTTCCATCCATCCACTGGGACCATACTCTGTGCAGAGCGTTGGTGCTGCCGAAGCAGTCTCCTTGGCTATTGGGCACAATCCTGGACGGGTCGCCACTCCGACACAGGATACCAGCATGCTGGCACTCATTTTGCCGACCTCGGAAGGATGACAGGCAGAGTCAACCCCACCTGGTATTAATTCAACAGCCGAGTGGGATTTGAACTCAGGATACTCGGATCCTAAGCCCACCACCCTAACCATTAAGCCAACACCAGGCATAATAGCTTCAATGCTAGTGAATATAAAACGAATACTTTTGTTTTTTCACTCATTCATTACAAAGTTTAATTTTGACCTCACTTTGACTTATTCAGTTTGGAATGAGCGATCATCCTTGGACCTTACCAAACAATTGCACTTCCATTTACGTTTCTGACAGTTCATGAAGTTCATCAAGCGGCTTGGTGATGGATCTCTCGCCATGGAGGGAAACCAGATTGTGGACAATGCTGCAAACATCGCAACAGACACAGAGGCACAGAAATGGGCACAGGAGTTCGCACAGGTGCTTTATACTAACATTTCCTGGTCTTTTGCTGCTCACTAGTTAATATTATCCTCAATTTCTTCCCTCTGAGCTGTCCTTTTACTTTGTTATCCGAGTGGTGCCTTGCTGTGCTCGTACTGTGAAAGGTGTGGCCCTTGAAGGCTTTGAGTTCCCTCACGTTTTCAGCTTTTGTCTCGTTTCCAAGTGTCGTTGCAAATCGGTTATCAGATGAAATAATCATCTTCATTCATTTTCAAGCATGTGCACAAATCCTCCATTTAAAAGTAGGATTGTCTAACAAAATTTTTTATCAGAGTGTAATTTTGGTCATGTACATTCACCTTGTACTTGTGCAGTTATCATGGTGAATAAATTTATGCACATAAATTTTTGGGCCATGGAGGTTGATCCAATGTGCTTCATTCTCTTTTGTTTTAGATTTTCCAGTGCTGTCCCAGATTTGATGAAACAAGTATTTATTTAGCAGGGCAGGGTGCTGCAGAGGTGGTGCACTTGCCTTTGAGTTCTTGGTTGGGTTCAGTTCCCAGCCTGACAACAAGCTGTCTAATTGGTGCTTTTCAGGCCATGACGTTTTAATTTAATTATTTTGCAGGCCTCCCATTCCATTCCAAGGAAAAGCCATATTGTGAAAATATGGTTTCTTACAGGGACACTAGTCTGCAAAATATAGACTTTTATATGTATATCCGTCTCATAAGCATTGTTCCAACTTAAATCACTCACAATATTATCATTTGTACAAAATAATTTTTTGTCTTGGAACACACCAGTTTATCAGGTTCCATGGTTCAAGTCCTGGATTTTCGATTCCAAAACAGTGACTTCATTCACTTTTAAGCTGACGCTTGCCCATCATTATCCTCGTTCATGTGCAAGTGGCGCTGTGTGCTTGGTGACTGTACGGTTCATCCTGATGGGTTATATTTTCCCCCGGCTTAACATCTACCCAAGGAACGGCTGACCTTGTGATGCAACGCCCTGCCCACGAAGCGCCAATCCGACGGTTTCAGCCGGATCAAACCCAATAGCGAGATGGCTCGGTCGAGTGCACTGCCTCTGTATCATCCTGTATCATGTTTAGCATGGCCAGGATAAATAACAGTATTTCTGGTCCAGTCCTGTTTCCTGAGGGTAAAACATTTTAATGGGTGAAAATAACCTGATGATCGAAAAGTGCTCCAACAGATGATGCTATCAACCTGTCGGTTGTTTTGTTTCATTAATCTTGCATGCAAATTAATTTTTGCCTTCTTATGTTGTCAAGTTGAAGTATTTGTTTATGAATAGAAATTTGGGTGAAGATTTAAGATTTTTATGCCTCTGCAGCCAGAGGCTAGAGGTGTTGTTTCTGAAGTTGTCCATGGTGATTGATAACTTGTGAACCATTTAAGGGATTTTGATCAGTCTAGGTACAATTATGGAACGTAGAACAAAGATGAACTCTCGAAATTGTGGAGTCAAAGGTCATGTGTTGTTTCATTGAAAATATATTCGAAGACGATAAATCGAGTTTGAAGTATCTGATACCTCTCCGAAAATTTTCTCTCTTATGCAACCTTAATTTTTCCTGTGACACTTAATTGAGATCATACATAATGGTGGATTCACATCTCATGCGGGCAGATGCATACCCGTCAAAACATTTGCGTCATTTTCCATTTTTTGCCAGGAGTCAAAAGGAGCAAACAAAGCAGATCTCTGGGTAGATGACTATGCCAGAAGCCAGAACCTTTCTATCGACAAGGAATTTGAGAAGGCGAAGGCAGTGGTTGAGGTGCGTGAACCAGACGGGCTGAGAATTTATATCTAGCCTGTTATATTTGACCCAAATGCATCATGAAAGGTTAGTTGCACTTCTTGGCATGATGGAGTTGTAATTTGTGGCCTGGCCTCGCTTACCCATCATTATCCTCATTCATGTGCAAATGGCGGTGTGTGCTTGGTGACTGTACGGTTTTGCAACATTGCAGTCGGACACCGACTTTTGGGACAAGCTACAGGCGGAATGGGAGGAATTGGCAGAATCCGATCCCAACGCTCATCCCTGGCTATCAGAGTTTGACGAGCTCGCCAGCTCGTCATATGACAAGGTTTGTATGGATCCGATTACGTGGTGGGCTGTTGGTTTCTGGAGTGGTAATTGTCTTTCCTTTGAGTGAAGCCATTAACCTGGAGAATTCTTTTGGAATGGGTTTATATTTAACTTGACCTATACATTCATTCTTTCATACGCAGCTGTCGGTTGCCTCGTTCCTGGGTGTGTTACAGTGCCTTCTGTAAACTGGGGCATGGATTTTAAATTTATTCAGGATGCCGACCCACATTTTCTGAACCTTGCGAGACAGCATGGGATCTTTATCATCTACCGGCGAATGCTAGCAGACAGGACACCCAGCTTAACATTCCATTCAACAGACCGCATTCTCATTGATGCAACAATTTGCCTGTGAAGCACTAGGTTGACTGTTAATAATCGGGATGGGAATCTGTTAAGCTTGAAGTTGTTTTTAAGCAAGGGAACTTAAACACGAGGTGATTTAGCCCATCAGACCCATTATATCCACGTCCCATCCCATTAATAACTTAATGTCTCGGTTTACTTATCGTTTATTTGAATCTAAATTTACACATGCACTGTTGGCTTAACATAACTTGGCCTCCACACCTTTTTATAATCAACCTGGGCAACAAATCTTTATCTGTATGTGGGGAAAGGATATCCTGGGATTTTTAACATGCACAAGTGAGCCCTACTGATTGGTTGGCAGGCTTTACATCCCCATCCAATGGCATTCTTCAAGATGCAGCACCTTCATGCTGTGCTAACACTTGGATCCCATAGCAGAATAGGTTTGAGTGCAAATGCCGAACTGTGCACTAAAATCATTCTCACATGCTTTGACCTTAGGGTTACCAGTTCGCTGAGGATAATCCTCTACGGGAACATCCACAGCCCTTTGAGGAGGGCCTGAGGAGGTTGAAAGAGGGGGACCTTCCTTGTGCCACCTTGCTCTTCGAGGCAGCAGTTCAGAATGATCCAGGACACATGGAGGTGTGTCATTGAGGGAATTCTGCATCCAAATGGCTAAACTGCATATCTTCACAATCTGATTGTTTCAAATTCAAACCTGGTGTTGTGGCCTTTGGCAGGCTTGGCAGTACCTGGGCACAACCCACGCAGAGAACGAGCAAGAACATGCTGCTATCACTGCTTTGCGCAGGTTCCATTCTCAACACTCGGTGACTCAATCATCTGCTAGAACAAATTTGTCCGTTTGGTGTGAATGAGTCATTGTCATTGCACCCTGCCAGGTGTTTGGAGATACAACCTGAAAACCTGACAGCGCTCATGGCCCTTGCGGCGAGCTTCACCAACGAGTCCTTACCTCTGCAGGCCTGCCGTGCCTTGTCTGACTGGTTGGCTGCCCATCCCCGCTACCGGCACCTTGCTCAGTCGCCCAATTCCTCAACCCACAAACAGCTTACTTCCATTGCATCCAGGTGATGCCAGTTTCTTTCATTCTTGTTCCTAGTTGTGGGTTTCATTTTTGCATACATGGTTGTCTAGCAGAGCACAATACTTTAAGGAATTATCTATTTACATTTGCAAAAGTGTTGGAATTATCATAATTCTATACTGTAATCAAATAAATAGCGTTAAAATGTAACTGAGAGCTTGCAAAACCCATAAAACGACAGTGTATCAAATGCAACTTGTATCCCAGTTCTCTGCATTTGTTTGGATGAAGAAAATTTAGAAACAGGTTAATGTAGGGTGGTGTGGAATATCCATAATAAGTAGGTAGATTCATTTAAGGTAGTAGGGGGAAGTGGAGGATAATATCCATTATAAACAGGCTTATGAAAGATAGAGGGTGGTAGTTTCTATTTGATGAATGATAATGTAAGGAAGGTTACATGGATATTCCTCCTGCACTTTAAACTATCAAAGGAAAGCTCTGGTCATAAACAATGAAGGAAAAGGTACAAGCTTAATTATTTGTCAAGGTGTATTAAACCATTGAATATAGTTCAATGGGGACATTATGGTCCAATCGTGCATTGAAGGGGTGTGGGGGAATCCACACATTAATTTTGAAATATTGTGGGGTATCTGCGAGGGCGTGTTGAAAACTAATGCCTCCGATTCGTTTTCTCCAAAATGGGTAAAGATATTTGAATGAAACGGACAGATACATCAATCTTTATTCTACCCTGGTGCATATTTATTTCTCCACATAATCACCACTGTGGTCCACACTTTTCTGCCAATGTTCATGTGGTTTTGTGATGCCGTCACCATAGAACTGTGTGCCCTGCTGACCTAACCAGCACTTCACAGTGGTCTTGACATCGTCAGAAGAAACATTTTCTCCATTAAGATGTTCCTGAAATTTGTGGAAGAGATTAAAGTCTGCCGGATTTGAGTCAGGGCTGTATGGCAGGTGCTGCATCGCTGTGAAACTGAGACGACCAATTGTTTCAGTCTTTTGTGCATTCGTGTGATGCTTTGCATCATCATACTGGAGGAAAACCATCTGAATGTCTGGATGAACCCTCCAAATCTGTGCCATAATTTTCTTTAGAGTTTCAATGTCACTCTCATGGTTAATGTTGATACCCTATGGCACGAACTCCAAATTGACTTGTTCCCTTAATGCAGCGTTTCTCAACCTTTTTGCCCTTGTGGAACCCTTGAAATAGTTTTCATGTCTCAGGGAACCCCTGCATAAAAATTATTATATACCATTATTAATATCTAGCACTTTTATATTTTTATCGTAGTTCACGTGGTAAATATAATATATTGATGACGTCACGAGGTCGTTTCTCGCAAGTTTCTGCGATTCACTGTTCAACACATGTTTCAAACCACTAAAAACAAGCTGTAAACAGAAGAACTAACCTTGAGAGAGAGAGACTTCGTGCTAGGAAGCACAGAGAAGATAGATGGACACCGTCCATGCGTCCCGTACTTGAGTCAGTCACTCAATGATGCACGAATCCGCCGCATACAGGACGTCCACTAACCAGTGAGGGCGGTTTCACACTGGCGCCATATAGACATCATTAAATACATTCCCTATGGTTGTGATAATTGTAAATAATATAAGAGGTTGAAGCCTCTATTATAATAACCAAGGAGTTTCCAACAATATGCCGTACGTGTATAGTAAAATTACGAATATTAAATAAAAAAAAACTACAAAAAAATACATTAGCCTATTTATTACTGTTTCTCGCGGAACCCCTAGCGACCTCTTGCGGAACCCCAGTTGAGAAACACTGCCTTAACGTCTCAAAAGGCCATAAGCATGACTTTCCCGGGAGCTGCTTGCTCTTGAATTTTTTTTTTGGTGCTGGTGATCCTTTGTGGCGGTACTCTATTGACTGTCTTATTCTCAGGATCATAATGGTGCACACAACTCTCCTCTCCAGTCACAATATTGAGCAGCAACTGGTCGACTTCACATTCATAGCGCAACAACAGTTCTGCACACACTTCCATACACTTTCCTTTCATTGCATCAGTCAGCATTCGGGGAACCCTTCCACAGCGTACAAAGTTCTTCCTTGGCACACCTCAACTGTCCACCTGCAAGATTTTCATCCGCAGCTTGATGGAGCACTGCTTTCCCCTCTGAGCTAGCTCTACTGCCTCACATCTTGCTCAGCTTAATGCCATGGAAACCAATGCCTTGAAGATTATTGGAATCACCCATGATGAAGCTGAGTCTATATGCCTCTCACCTTGCCATCACAGACAGGTTGGTGGTCTCTGCCTTTTACTGCCTCCTTTCTGATCGTGCACCCTCTGCTCTTTTCATGCTTTGTCCCCACCAGGTTTCTGCAGGGCACACATGGTGCACCATCCACCCCTTTATGGTAAAACTCACAAAATCCAGGATCATTGCTCACGTCTAGTCATTTGTTATTCTTTTTTTTTCTTCTTCTTTTCTTTTATTTTTTTCCTGTCTGTGGAACCAACTTCCACATCCTCTTCAAACTCATTATTCCCTCCAGTCAAGACAGCTATTAGAACAACCCTCTCAGATCTTCCCCAATCCAAAACCATGATATTTTTCTACCCTCGTTAACCCCCCCCCCCACTTTCACCCCATACAATCTTTCCTTCTGTATCCATCTTGTCCTCCCCATGCATCCTCTTCTGCATTCCCCCTCCCACAATTCCTCCCCAAACCAATTGTTTGTCCAAGCCTCTCTCTGCCTTGCTCTTCAACTCTGCTGTTGATGTTCCCCCTCTCTCTACTGTTCCTTTTGCATCCTGTTACTTCCGGATCCATTCAGTGTACTAGCTCTTCCACAAGCCTCGTCTGTTTATTGGAAAGAAAAAAAATGACTGTCGTTCTGCCCTCTTCCATCTTGACGAACACAGCACTTAGACATCTTATGTCAGGATCACAATACTTTGCACCCAGTGGTGGGAGAAACTGATTAGACACTCAGATTGAACATAACATGCTTCCGTGCTAGTATAAGTGGTATATGACTGCCAAAATGTGCTGATTTTATGCGACTAATCAATTCTGAACTATAAATCGAATCAGAATGTCGTTTGTTGATACACCCCAGGCTCCCAGGCGTAAAGAGTTCAGTAAGAGCATAATAAAATCAAGTCAAACATCATCATGATCATTTAAAACATTTATAATAAACATCAAACTTTCAATAATTCAAGCTATAAAACAATAGTTTCAATGCCATGAACACAATACTTTCATTAAGAACTTTTGACCAGAAACCATACACAGTAATACTTTTGATTGCTTGAATACCAAACATAATTACACATAAACAAATATAATCACATGTTGTGATGAATAACAAATAACATTTAATAACACAACATCATATTTGTATGTACATGTATCACTTTCAAAACACACAATCCTCACTGAAAATAAATCGCAATAATAGTGTTCAATTGGAAATAAACGCATGATTGCACAACATAATACCAGTATTACGTGAGAAAATATTAAATAAAATAGTAGAAATAAAATGGCAAATCTGACTTTAAAACAATCCACTAAAATGTATGTGTTTCATTTATCTCACACGGTGACAATCGTAGCTCTGGCTTGAGGTCCTCAACCATCTCGTTCATTTCCATTTTGTTCACAGTTTCCGCTACACCGACGCAGTGATGTACACGTCAATGCTGCTTTTACGCATTTACAGTGTCTGACGCATCTATTTTGGCACCCACACTTCAGTAGTTCTGAGCACGAGGCCGCAGCTTCTGGTAGTACTGTCCAACTAGGCTCCCATTTGAGCGTCAGACTTCTTCTCCACCCCCAGGAACTTGGCGATGGAACATCTGGTGACCGCACGTGCATCTGTCCCCATACAAATCCAGCCTGGTGTACTGCACGTTTGTTGTGTTCGAACAGGGCAGCTTCAGTTGGTGGAATCTCATCTATTGGTCTGCCTTTTGCGGTGAACATGTACTTTCTGGCTAAATCTACACTGACTTCTGAGGACGTTTTAGCATACAACAGGATCACAAACTTCTCAAATGGTGCCATCTTCGTTTCGTCAAACTTATTAGGAGAGGCCATATAGTGAGCGAATACTGGTGTAATTTCTGGAAGTGCTTTCCACAACTGGAACGCCGTCTTTTTCCCTCTACCAGCAAACGAAGATGGCGTGTCACACCCTGTAAAGGCATGAAACATTGGCAGGGCTCTAGATCGCTCCTCTCCCATTTCCTTTGCAATTTGGTGAGCAGGAATATATCGCAGATTCTTTCCAACGCCGAATGCCAACCATATTTCAGCGTCTGTCGCGAATGAAGCAGCATACACTGCCAGAATCAGCACATCAGTATCAACAGTTCGAATCATCACTTTCCGGTAGCCTTTCTCGAGTGCATCTGCTACATGGAGAAACATTCTGGTGTCGGCTTCTTCCTGTAGACAAGGCGACAGTGATGAAGCATCCCGATTGATGTTACATGAGAGAACATTCTGTTTGCAGGTCAGAATCACTTCTTTCTCTGTCGTAAAATGATCTGCGACCGAAAACGTAAAAACCATAGACATGCATCATTACCGTGACAATATATGTTAGGCACGTGTTATTCATCACTCAATATCCAATATATATATATATATATATATATATATATATATATATATATATATATATATATATATATATATATATATATATATATATATATATATATATATATATATAATACACCAGGGGGTTGACTCAGCATGTCATCCTTCCGAGGTCGGCGAAATGAGTACCAGTGTACTGGGCCGGTGTATACCCCGATTAAAATAGGTGTACCATATCCCTGTGTCGTAAGAGGCGACCAGGGTTGCGTCAGGAAGGGCATCCGGCGTAAAACATGTGCCAAATCACTATGCAGATCATCAGGATGATCCGCTGTGGCTACCCCTAAAGGGAGCAGCCGAAAGAAGAATATATATATATATATATATATATATATATATATATATATATATATATATATATATATATATATATATATATATATATATATATATAGTGTTGTGTTTATAATTTTCATGTAGCTGTACATTACCTGAATAGCCAGGAATTCAAAGAGCTTAGATTTGTTCTCGGATACACAGAGAAATTCTTGCTAGTTTCCTGGAACTTTGCTTGTGGGTGCCACACGTCTTCGAACCCCCTTCCGCATCTTTCTCGTGTTGATGACTTGAGACTGTCATCAATGTATACATCCCAGACAACGTCGAGGCGTGTTACATACGTGAGATGCGACCGGATGCAAGGAAAAAATACAGACTCTGCATACTCAAGGAACGTCATCGGTCCAACAGGCTTCAGCATGCAGACAATTGCAGAGCCATCGAGAACCAGGACATCAACGGAAGGAATGTCTCTAAGGGAGTCGCTCATCTCCTCCAGACAACGAACAAGATCGGATTTTGTTCCGAGGCGAAGGTCTCCAAACTGTGATAATGACAGTGGGTAGGCATGATTTTCGTGTCTGAAGAAATTGTCCAAGTCACCATCTCTGGTCTGACATGCAAGAAATAATCGAGAGAATAGAGCACAGTCGTTCTTGAGAGATGATACTAGTGGTGATGACCTCGAAGAATTCCTCACCGGTGGGTTTCCGAAAAGCGGGAGTTTGTTCTTTGTGATGGGTTCCGTTAGGGTTTTGGTTGTCTGAATTAGTCGCTCTTCTCTGAATTTGTGGTATTGCTGTTTGCCAAGATCCTCAATTTTAGTAATGCTTTCAGATACTTTAGGGTCAGCAACATCCCTGGTATCGAGGACAAGCACTTCTGTTGTTTCTTCTGTGAATGGATTTCCCATAGTTTCAAAGGTCGTGACTAGTGCATTCACGTCTCGTGCGTTTGATGTTTGTGAGGATAGCGTATGCTCGTGATGTTTTTGCTGTACTTCTCGTTTCCGCAAAGGCAGGCAGTTTGTGCCAAACTCGGTTATAGCCCTTGCTAGTTCTGGTCCCGCTACCGTCCATCTCAACATGGCTTTCGGATTTAACATCAGATCAGTAGCTCCACCGATGCCTTTGACGATAGCATTATTTTGTTCGTAAGCATGGTCTATTGATATTGCGGAGAACGGCCTGCTCGACTTGCACACCACAAACTTTCTTTGTGAGAACTGTTCTGCTACGTCAGGAAGTCGTGCTTCTAGCATTGACATATCGCGTATATGAACTGGAAGCCACCTGCAATAGTGAGTGTGGTCGAGCGCAAAGAACCATGGAACAATTGCCGACAATGAAGCTAAGTCCATTTGAAAGTTTCCTTCACGAAGCGATCTCACAAAGATCAAGAGAAGGAGCTGCATTTCCATAACAGTATGCCAGTACTTGAACTGGGGGCACTTTTCCTTCTGTCTCGTGCATCACTCTTTGTAGGACGATGGTTCACTTTCTGCTTGGCAGTATTCGTCATATGCCTGATGGAGAAGTATCCATAGAGTACTGCATGTGACGATGTGTACATGCCTGGCTCGTTTTACATGGGATGATTTGAGAAGAGATTCTGCTTTTCCTGGCGTAGTGACATCTGCATCTACTAAGGCGCTGGTCCATCCACTCCCAACCAGGAAATCCGCGATTGTCGATATATATGCCATCTCGATATGGAGCCCTCCAAGCATAACAACAAACTTGTCTTCTCCATACAACTCCGGCCAAATCCATTGAATGGTTTAAGCGATGGCGAACAGTGCTTGATCTTGTGTTACTACTGGAACCTGTCCTGGGTTCAGGAATTCCACCACCTGCTTGACAACGTCCATTGAATGTCGAATCATTCCAATGGATTTCGAATCATCTGGAAATAGAGGTAGGAGGGAATTGATGCTTGGCTCTATGTGTTCAGTGTGACGATTGCCGTGATATGCAGACCACGAAATTGGGTCGTTCGTGCTTTGGGTGTTATCACTTTGCTGCTCCCTTGTTTTTTTTCTAGCCAAACGTGTTCATCTCCTAATGCAGTTTTCAGAAGGACGTCATTTGTTGTAGGATGATCTTCAGTTGGGGGTATCACTGGTTCCTTCGTTCTTGGTGGAACTGGCTTTACATTTGTATACGGCTCTGGTAGGCTGTAGTGTGAACTGGAATGTGCAATTCTACCAGAGTTCTCTGTTGGAGTTCTCTCTCGTTCTGTACCATCTGATTCAGTAGCTCTATTTTGGAACGAAGAGATGCCTGTGCCATGGAATGATGTATGTGCAGTAGTTGATGTCGGGTTGTGGTCTATGTTGTCAATTGCTGCCATTGTAAACAGATGTCTTCTCAAAATTAGCGGACATACAACTCCATCCTTCTCATACTGAGTAGCTACCGCAGTCGCCATATTTGTAGATATGTCCAGAACTCTGTCATAGGAAATGGAGACACCAAGATGGAATAAGGTTTCTACCAACTCACGCTTGCGGGTTTGTCCGTGAATCAAGAGCCCAAGATAGACAGGAAGAGGTGTTTCTTTGTCTGTGTTATGACGTATTCCAGTTGACGAAGCCCGTCTCCTTGTCGAGCTGTTGAATTGAAGCAATTGTGCCACAGTGAGAGCAGATTGACGAAATGTGTCTGGGTCCTTGTTTTTTATATTTGTTCCATCCATTATCATGCTAACTAGTGCAAGTAACGATTGTGGTATGGCTTCTTCCTGGCAGTTGTTTCCAAACGATCCAGTGAATGTCGAGGTTTTCTGTTGCATATCTCTTCTGACTATCTGTGCAGCCTTCGCTAGGCATATTGCTTCATCGTCGTAGTCATCCAAGGTTGCCTCTTTCAATGCTAGTCCAACATCATCTTCAAAGCTCAGCATCACATTGCGACCTTGCTTGAATGCACGAAGACCGGGTATATTGGCAAGTAGCCGTATCTTCAAGTCTGTTGAGTGAATCCGACCAGACTGTTCAACGCCAAAATTGAGAAGCTGTTGACTGTAGAGCTGGATGAGATCTGCAAGACGAAACACCGGGGCAACGTTATCGTCGTTGTTTCGTGTATCTTCAATGAAACCTATAAGTTCAGCCAGTGCGAAGCCATGGGACACTCTATCAGATATGCCTATGTTGGTATCTTCTCCACTCCTAGTGCTAGCATTGTACAACTTGACAAGGCATTTGGCATGATACGGTGCATCTAGAGCTACAAGATCGCCGATGCTAAGCTTTCCTATCAACTTTTCATCTTGCAATTTGATTGCACAACGCTTCACTCGTGCTGTGACCTTTGGCATCATTGCGTCATGTAGTGGTTGCTCTTTGGTCTGTGGTTGGTTACAGAAAAAGCATGTGTTTTTTTTTCTGGTTTGATCGAGATCACCGTCAATGTGCGAGGAACCTTGGCGGGTATAGTGGGACTTGCTTTGCTGGCCTTCGCTCAGGTTTTCAGACGTGCACATTGTTGATTCCAATTAGTTGACGACTAGATGAGCACTTCAATCTGCATGAATTGTGCCACTGGGCCTCGTGTGCTTCCAGTGTATTTCCAATACCAGTACCATCATCGAGTTGTGATATGTCAACTGGAATAGGTTGTTGTTTCATTTCGCTGAAAATTGTCAAATTGTCGCCCAGGGTTTTGTAACCTGCACCAACACCACTAGCTTTCCTTGATTTTGCTGGGCAATGGAGCACTTCAGATGTACCACTTTGGCAAAGACTACACATTGTCCAGTCAATAGTTTTGGGAACACTGATGCTGGCTCCATGGATAAGCTTACATTTCTTCTTGGCCAACATGTTCAAACCTGGTTATTCACCTGAAATGCAGTTGAATTTACATGTATAATGTTTAAATTCATAATATTGTGCTCTTAATAGAGTGCTTGCTCATGGCTATGAATATAAAAATATATTATCCAAATAACATTATAATTTGATTATTTCAGAATTAATTACACAAAATCTACACATTTTGGCAATCATATTCCATTTATACTAAGAATGGAACACTTCATGTACAATCTGAGTGTTTAATCAGTTTATATGGGTATGAAAACATAGATATAGACACATTATGCAACTTTCTATGTCAATTATTGGCAAAGATATTGCGATTTTAAAATTTCACAACCAGCGGTGGTGGCCATCTTGGATTTTTGCCCATATTTCTAGAACAACGAAAAATCTGGCTTGGCACAATAGCTAAAATCAATTTATATGTTCTTAGCATGATTTGTGCCAATTTTGGTGCTTTTACCACCAAACCCACAATCGTTTCACATATCTGCTGCACTATTGGGGGGAGAGAGAAAGAGAGAGAGAGAGAGAGAGAGAGAGAGAGAGACAGACACACACACACACACACACACACACACACACACACACACACACACACACACACACACACACACACACACACACACACACACACACACACACACACACACACACACACACTTGGCCAAACAACCCTAAAACCTTGAGTAGCTTTCACTGAAAAACAACGTTGCATTGACATACATTTTTCAGGGATATGTTCTCAAACATTCATCTTTATAAATAGCTGCATGCGACGGGTAGAAAACAAATTTGTCTCAGTAATTTAGAAAACACGTCAAGACGGCGCATGGCTCAGAAATAAGGTATTATTTCACAACTTGTGCAGGGTGGTGGGGCGCAAACCCACCCGCGCAGGGTGGCAGGGCACAAACCCACCCGCGCAGGCAGGCAGGGCGAGCAAAAGCATTCGCAGTGAGTGAACGATTTGCTCAAGACATGGCGTGGTACTGCTATCGACTGCAAGGCATTCGGCAAGTGGCATAAGCACTCCAATTGAATGGTGGTTAAGGAATGGCTGGCCAGGCTGTCGCTGCATGCCTTATAGGATCCCTTTAACTTTAAAGCCGGTCTTCACCACGTGCACAGCAGTTAATGAAATGAAATGAATTTGTTCAAATTATGTCTTTATCCACAAAAGAGTTGTAGCTTAATGTAGAACAACCCTAGAGACATCGCAAAGTTCAATCGCCCATGAAATATACTTTGCAGATAATGCGTCAACTTGCCTGCTCATCTGTGTACGCATCACGTTGTACATCGGTTCGAGGTCCGTGGTCCATGCAAATGTTATTACTTTATTTTAAAACGTCCGTTTTCACCAGATTTGCTTTGATTCCCTGTGGAGCACCTCGCAAGACCTCCCAAAATATAGACACAGATCTGGCAGATGCTCTGGACAGGCAGTCCCTTTGGGGGACAGGGCACAAGGTCCAACAGTGAATGCATTAAATCATATAGCTCAATGATGCTAGTTAATTTACACACGTTCCTAATTTTTTTTGTTCACTCTATAATTCTCCAAACAGTAGCAAAAAGATAAGTTTAATGCTTTGTAAATTTCACATTTTCTTGTGTGTATATATGGAGAAGGAGGGAACATAGCCTTGCTTGCTTACAGTAAATAGGTATATCGGCTTAGTTATAAAACTCGTTATTTCTTTTTATCAGATTTCACAACAGATTTTGACTTATTTAGTCTGGACGATATCCGATCCTCAAAACCGAAATAATATTTCGATTATATACTTTAGTCCATGAGAGCATATCGTGGAAAATTGTAATGCATGAAATCGCTTCAAGCTCCGAATTTGAAAAATACCGTACTGACAAAAGCGATGTACCCAGCGATTCATAGCTATTATGAACAGGCATTCCATAAGATGAGTGAGGAAAGTGAAGAAGAAAAACTTTATAGTTAAGAAATCATTGCGGCCAGTTCCATGTCAAGGCATGGTTGAGGAGGCCAAAAAACATGGCAGCTTCAGATCCCAGCAAGGTTAGCCAGGAAACACCTTTAGACCCCAGAGAGCAAGGTGGCTGAGGATCGCCTGATGAAGGATATAATTAAATAAGGCCGTTAATTATCTTCAAAAGGAGTGTTTTAATTCACCCAAACACCCAATTTTTCACCCTTGCACTTCCAATTGGAGTTTTCTTGGTATGCATGCAAGTTTCAGGCTGCTAGGATTTATGGTTTTAGAATTATGGACACACACACACACACACACACACACACACACACACACACACACACACACACACACACACACACACACACACACACACACACACACACACACACTTATTAGTATAAATGTAAAAATGGCAGAATTTGAGAGCACTGCATTATCCCGGCCAAGGCCGAGTAGAGCTCGGTCGAGTCCGTTTATTCCTGACTAGCAAATACAACCCGTCGCTTCGCTGATGGGAATATGAGGGGAGGAGGGGGAGCGAGAGAGAAAGAGAGGAGGGCGAGGAAGGGAAGGGTGATGAGGGGTGTGGAGGAGCGAGGAAGGGAAGGGTGATGAGGGGTGTGGAGGAGCGAGTAAGGTTGGGGGGGGGGGGTGAGTAGAGCGATGCCTCGCCAAATGTCGCTTTACACTCTGGGAGGGTGGGGTGGGAGTGGGGAGGGGGGTTGGGAGGAGGTCAGCATGAGGGGAAGAGAATATGGTGTGAGGGGAAGGGTGAGAAAACATGCCCAAACAGCAACACTTTCTTTTTTCTTTTTAACCGCTGGGTTCTGTATAAAACTGGGTGGGAGCAATTAAAACCCACGGTATCTACCTGGCAAAGGCCTACATGCATACATGCTCGCACATGCAGCGACCTTTGCACCCCTCCGGTCGACTCGCTGAATCTGATTTGTACAAGCTACCCGATGGGAAATCCATTTTAAATTCAAAAGTTAACAGTCCCCTGAACAGTGGGGAATAAGCCTGGCGTTGGCTTCACGATTTGGGTGGCCGGCTTGGGATCCTAGGGTCCTGAGTTTGAGCCCTATCGACTGTAGATTTAACACCAGGTGGGGTTGACTCAGCCTGTCATCCTTCTGAGGTCAGCAAGATGAGCACCAGTGTACTGGTAATAAGGGCACTGCATCAGTGGCATAGCTGCTTCCCTAACCAATGATGCAACCAGTAGCCACAAGGCTGCACACAAGAGTGTGTGTATAGAGGGAGAGAGGGAGAGGAGAGGGTTGGGATGGGGCAGGTGGAATAGGGGGAGATGAGAGGGGTGGATTCTGGCCGATGTGACGCCCAGTTTAATGTCCATCTGAGAGACGGCACCCAACTTGATGAAACGCCGGATGACAGTTTCTGGCTGCGTCAGGATTCAAACCCAGGCTAGAGAGCTTGGAGCGAGTGTGCGTACCTCTTGGCTATTCTGCCGTGATGTGGTGATTCATTGCTTTGTAACAACTGCAAACATTTTTTACGCATTGTAATCATCTAATTTATTTTGCCTTCCTAACTCATGTATCGAACCGCGGTACTGCTATCGAAGTTTGAAGAGCGCTCGCCAAAGTGGCTTAACCAACAAGAAACGCTTGAATAAACAAACTTTTAAAAGCGAAACGTTTAAGTTTTTTTAATGTCGATTTATTTATGCCGACGTGATGGGTCATGTAATGAAAGGAGGTCACATAAAAAGGGGAAATGTGTAAAATATAATTGCACATTTTCAGCGAGAGAATGATCCACCGACTCACCACACGAGGCACCACATGGCCATACGCAGGCGGGTGGGCCCTGAACTTTGTTCAAGTTGATCGATATATTCAGTGTAAGTGCGACTATTGTAGAGCGATCACCAAGTGGCTTAAGCACTCAAGCAAGCACTCCAACGAAACGGTTGATAAGGCATAGCTGGCTTGGCAAGCGATTGGTGATCGCCAATCAATTATATAAACACCATGCACCTCTTGATACCCGGAATGTCAAGCGATGTTCGAAATAGGCATGTGATCACTTTTTGTTAATCAGCCGGAACTCCTGCTGAAGTCAATAAAGAAGTTTAAATTTTGAAATTCAGCTGAGATTAAGAGATTCTAGAAATTATGGAATGTGCGGAAATTAAATTAAAGCCACGAACACTGGCGTCTCCAGGCTTTTATCAGCATTTCATTGTATCCAGCGATTTGTGGATATGATTCTCAGGCAATCGATGATATGTGAGGAAAGTGGGGGGGAGTGGGGGGGGCGAAACTTTATCATTAAGAAAGCATTGTGACCTGTTCCAAGTCGAGGAATTATTGAGCAAGCCCAAAAAAATGGTGCCTTCAGATTCTGGTGAGCTGACAGAGGGCTGACCAAGATGGCATGCCACCATCTTGATAAGGCTTCTTTTGGTTTTTCATGATGAGCACCCCCTTAATTATCTTCAAAGGGTGTTTAAATTAACTCAAACACCCAGTTTTCATTCATGCACCACCTTGGAGTTCCCTTGGTGTGCATGCAATGCTTGGGGCCGCTAGGTTTCATGGTTTTGGAGTTATGGAGGAGACGGATGGATGGACACACACTGACATTTATTAACCTCGATGCGTGAAACACCCTGCAACCCATGCCTACAGAAAACAGACTTTTTGGAACGCTGGCCACATTTTCCATCCAATCTTCAAGTAACGTTGTTTAAAAAAAAAAAAAAAAATTCCTTGGGTAGATGCTCCAACGTTGAAAGCTTTGTGTCAATCACTGAAGTCGTTGTGGAGAAAATGAATTTAAAAGTGGATAAAGGTGAAAAGTGAGGGCCTCGGCTGATGTTTAAAAACATGGTCAAGGATGGTTGTGGACGTCTATCACTAGTTTGTAAAGCACAACAACACCAAAGTTCACAAGTGAATTGATGCCGTAATCTAATGCTTGTGAGACAAAGTTGGATTTGAATTCTACAAGTGAATCGAAAGTGACTGATTTTTCCACACTATAGGCCTATGCTGTCAGATGTTCGCGAGATGTTCCTGGATGCGGCGCGGATGGATGTCGACGCTGTCGATGCAGATGTACAGTGTGGCCTAGGTGTGCTTTTCAACCTGAGTTCTGAATATGACAAAGCTGTCGACTGCTTTACTGCTGCCCTTGCCGCACGGCCACAGGTGTGTGTGGTGTGTATGCTTAAAAAAGGTATTTCAATATCCACCCAAGGAAACTTTTGATGCAATTTTAACTGGAATTGTTCCAAATGCTTATGGTTTAAAAAAAAATAAAACAACTGAGGAAGATGAGATTCAAAAGAAGAGATGCTACAAAGAAAATGGGGAAATTTAGTGGTTGGGTAAAATGCTCAACATGAAGCATTGACCCTTCTTCTGACAAAAAGATGGTTTCCTCCAACAAAGGGTTGACGAAAATGTTGGTGTTGCTTTGCTTTCCATTGCGGTTCACTTTCCACCCTTATCAACCTTCAGTTGATAAAACCAATTGTACGAATTATCTGTCGACACTCGATTATATCTCGTCAGTGTGGCATTCCTCTGCTTCATGCATTTGCTCTCGTCCCTTTTGGGATGTTCTTCGTTGACATTGCAATACATAAAACAATCTTTGTGAAAAACCTCCAAAGCCTTTATCCCACCTTTTTACCACAAAATCCACCACTATCTTTGGATTAGTTGGACTTTGGGGAAAATGCGGTGAAAATGTCTGACGTTGTGCCTCCCTTCCTATCGAATGGTTCAGTTTATCAGAATTACTGTAATAATAAAATGAATGGTGTTGTGTACCGGATGCAAGAGGATGGTGTATTTCACACGACACAAATGTTGCTTGCGGTCACTATTATGCAAACGTTCTCACGTGTAAATATTTAATGAATGACTTGCCTACGCATAAGCTAACTAAGCTCATCCAACTCACATTGTTGATGAATGTGTGGCGCACATTCCATATTTTGGGTTTTTTGGACAGAATTTGGAATCAAAATATACATCCATGTGACATCATCAATCTGTTTGGCTCTGACTCATTCTGGTTCTTCAGCCAAAATTCGGTAAACGCTCAGGTGGACCCAAATATTAGAGTAGTCTGCTTTCTCGATCTACAGATGACACAAAGCTTGGAGGTATGTGAGGCAGCAGATGGGGGTGGGTGATGATCAGGAAAGTCTAGATCAGTGGTTCTTGACCTTTTTACCACCATGCCCCCTCTTGTAGTTGGTCCTTGCCTCCATTCCCCCCCCCTCACATCTTCAACCAAATTATTTAAAATCCCTCCTGAATTAAAAGGAAAAACTGAAAAAATGCATGTTTTTAGTCTTTTTATTGAACAAAGAATTCTGTATAAGCCTGCCCCCCACTGCAGCATCACCACTGCCTGCCCCCCACTACAGCGTCACCACCGCCTGCCCTCCGCTGCAATGTCACCACCGTCTGCCCCCCCCCCGCTGCAGCGTCACCACCACCTGCCCCCCACTGTCGCGTCACCACCGCCTGCCCCCCCCACTGTAGCGTCACCACCACCTGCCCCCCCCCCCCCACTGCAGCATCACCATCACCTGCCCCCCCTTCCCGCTGCAGCATCCCCACCGCCTGCTCCCTTTTCATTTAAGCTTTTGTCATCAAATTTCCAACAAACCTTTATTATGAGAATATGGATAACACCAATTAATAACTTTTACATTTCTTTCTATTTTGTGTTTTTATCAAATTCAGTTCAAGTACAAAGCGGACGTGGACAGGTTTTCCATTTTGGGATGCTTTCTAGTTTAAAGTTGTAATCGTAGGGGGATAAATTATAAATCGAAAGAGGAAGTGTTCACACTACAGGAATTTAGTGAAGCTCCATTTAGACTATTACATACAATGGAAGAACATAGCTACCATAGAGAGGGTTCAGCATAAGACAACTAGATTGATCGGTCAACTAAGCTGTGAGTGGCAGCTGAACAGGAGCAAACTTTTTATATTAGAGAGATGTTTAAGATAATGAAGGGTGAAGACAAAGTAAATGCAGAACAGTTTTTCAGCACAATAGACAGTGATTAGACAGGGAGCATAGCCCTGAGAGTCAAATAAGAGAGTCAGGACGGTAGTTATTCAGGGATATTTCACTCGGTCATTAATGCATGGAAAGGTAGTGACAGCAGAAACAGTCCATATATTTGATCTGGAATTTGATTTGGGTACTCAGAAGCATTGTGGGAGATGGAGAGGTACAAGGTCTTTAGGACTGGTTGATCGCTTGGGCATGGATGACTGAGTGGATACGTCATGATTGTGTTGTCTGTGAGAGGGTCTGGTCAAAAAGTGAAAGCAAAATCTGGTCAGAAGGTGTTTTCATTCCTCATGCACAAACCCCATCCCTAAAAATAAAATAAAAAAACACTCTGGTGCTATTCCTGTATCCAACCCCACTGTCCCCCTCACCCCTCCTCCTATCCCCTCCCCCACCATTCCCAAATGAAACTGGGTAAATGGTAAGCAGCGGCTTGGTATCATCGACAATGAATATGGTAGATTCAACTGAGCGGGTGTGGGTGATCCACAGGCATGATAGGCCAAACAGCTTCCTCCTGTATCCAAGTTCCTTGTTATCAAAAGATGTGCCTTTTTGTCACCTGGACAGGATTATTTGTTGTGGAACAAACTGGGCGCGACGCTGGCGAATGGGAGTCGTAGTGAGGAAGCGGTGGAAGCTTATCGCCAAGCCCTCCAGCTGCAGCCTGGCTTCACTCGCTCACGCTACAACCTGGGAATCAGCTGCATTAACCTGGGTGCACACAGGTGAGACCCTCTCAGGAATAGCATTCGTGCAAGGTTCTTGGTTGGGGAAAGGACTTCTGAGAAAAATCTTGTTAATTCTGAATTTGGAGAGGAGACTCGTGAAGACTTTTCATGTCATCTCACATATATGTGACATTGTACCGCTGACTAATTTTTGTCTGGATTTGCTTGCTTTTTTAGATCCTCGTGGAGGATCTTTAAGTCTTACTCACGTTGTTGTTCTTGTGGACTTTTTTGTCTCACAGCCTACAGTTTTCATCGAAACCTCCTGAAACTTGGCGTATATATGTAAAAATTCCCTGCGCAGACAGTAACCATCTCCGATTTTGAAAATTCCTCCTAGAAAAAAAAGTTATGATGTCAAAATATCTCCGCTAATGGAAATCGCCTAAAAAATTATCTCAAACTAGGCAAGCTTTTTGAATTCTGTTTGCGGGAATCGAACAGGGCATTAGCAGAGATTAATTACCGCACATATGATACATCACTATGATGTCATATCCATTTTATGACGTCATTCCTATTTTTTGACTTTTTTAGTTTCACAACCCAGAGTTTTCATCGGATCTTCGTGAAACTTGCTATGTATATGCAGAAAGCCCATGCGCAGGCAGTAACCATCTCCGATTTTGGAAATTCTTCCTAGAAAAAAAGTTAACGTCATAATATCGCCGCTAATGGAAATCGCCTATACCATTATCTCTGAAACTAGTTTGTTTCACAGCCTACAGTTTTCATCGAAACTTCCTGAAACTATATATATATATATATATATATATATATATATATATATATATATATATATATATATATATATATATATATATATATATGTATGTAAAAATACCCTGCACAGACAGTAACCATCTCCGATTTTGAAAATTCCTCCTCGAAAAAAAGTTATGAAGTCAAAATATCTCCGCGAATGGAAATCACCTAAAAAATTATCTCCGAAACTAGGCAAGCTTTTTGAATTCTGTTTGCGGGAATCGAACAGGGCATTAGCAGAGATGAATTACCGCACATATGATGCATCACTATGACGTCATATCAATTTTTATTACGTCATTCCTATTTTTTGACATTTTTTGTTTCACAACCCAGAGTTTTCATCGGATCTTCGTGAAACTTGCCATGTATATGCAGAAAGCCCATGCGCAGGCAGTAACCATCTCCGATTTTGGAAATTCTTTCTAGAAAAAAAGTTGACGGCATAATGTTGCTGCTAATGGAAATCGCCGATACCATTATCTCCGAAACTAGGCAAGCTGTTTGAATTTTGTTTGCGGGAATCAAGCCGGGTATTAGCACAGATAATTTATCGCAAACCTGATACATCAGAATGACATCATATTCATTTTTATGACGTCATCTTTAAGAGGATGAGGATCTTAGCTCATTCGAGCTTGTTTGGCAGGATCTGAGACTCGTAGTGGAGCTGACACACACACACACACACACACACACACACACACACACACACACACACACACACACACACACACACACACACACACACACACACACACACACACACACACACACACACACACACACACACCACACCACTCATTCACATAGAATACATAAAACAACACAAGACTGTTCGACCAGACAAATTGGTACTAGATACGATTATTTTAATTATTGAAAGCAAAAGGTGAGAAAGTTAATATTTATCGGACATCGGCAAATACTAAAATGAGAGAATCTGCATCTAATTTTGTGATTTCGACTTTGTGTTTAAGTTAAAAGTGGGGTGACAACTTCTGAGATGACCCCTGGAGATAGTGGAGAGAGGTAACACCTTAACACCCTGTCACATTCCAGGGAAGCTGTGGAGCACTTTCTGGAAGCCCTGAGGCTTCAGCGAGACTCTCCAGGTCCTGGAGCCACAGCCGGGAGAGATCGAAGTAGTCCCACATCTGACAGCATCTGGGCGACACTGCGCATGGCGCTATCAGTGCTCGGTCGTGGAGACTTACACAGGACCGCAGTGGAGCGTGACCTCACCACACTGCTCAATGCTTTCAACATGCAGCAATGACAGAGTAGGGGAAGGCCAGGGAGAGGCAAACAGAGAGGTAGCACACAAAAGAATATGGATGCCTGGTGGCAAGAGGTTGCCAGGTGTGACATTACCACCAGCAGAGGGGAAAATGTTGAAGGGAGGTTTGTCGTCAATATAAACTCGATGGGTTTCTCATCTTACTGGAGACCAAATGAAGCCCTGTTCACAGCCCATATGCTGGATGACAGTAACCTGGCACAGAGACATCAGCAGGAAGACGAGATGCAATCATAGGGGCAACCAACTCGGACATATAAAACTCCCTTGGCACCAGAGGAGATTAGAACCGGAGAAGAGAAACAAAAAGCTGAGATTATTTTGAGAGACGAACAACGTCTTGGGCAAGAGAGTTTGGCAGCACTCGAGATAGACCGTCATGATGGCTGGCTCACAGGCAAGCCTGACGCTGGAGTAGCAGCGATGAGGAGTGAGATAATGTGTGAGTGTGTGGGTAAGGCCAAAGCATTGTGCAGCAGCTTTGATTAGAATGATTAGAAAAGATTACATGATCTCAAAGTTAAGGAAATTATGTTCACGGAATTGCGGTCTTCATTTTGAAAAGTGTCCATCTGCATTGCCATTCTATTATGTACATTCGAGTGTAGCTGTTCAACTATTGGCACATATGGTGTTTTGCTTGTAAAAATGTGCAAGTCCATGAGATTATTTTTGTTAGTTGGTAACCGACGAGTTATTTTAAACGAGCTGCACTGCAGGATTTCCGATCATTGAGAAGAAGTAGAGCAGTTAGTATTCAGCACCTGGCTGCTGGTCACATCACATATGCCTGCCCATTTAGGTGAGGACAAGAATTTCTGGAATTTGGCTCAGATGGCAACGATAACTCGCCGACTGTCGAAAAAAACCTCATGACATTTTAACGTCCACCAACTATTTATAGTAGATGGGTCTCCAACTGGGGACGGTGCACTTTTGCACGCGAAGGATGAATCTAAAAGTTCATCGTCTGGTCGGATCAGAGAACGAAACCAGGCAAGACAAAGTTAAGTGTTCTTTCTCTGCACATTCTGTTAGGATTGCTAATTATTTGCCCGTGCCAGTGAAGCAAAAAAGAAGGTTGCGTGATTGGTCCTGTTTGTGTGTACGTACGTGCGTGTCTGCATTTTGGTATTCCCTTCCCTGGAACTGCTCATCAGATTGATGCAAAATTTTCACCATAGGTGCGACTACTCATGTAGAAATCTTAATGATGATTATGATGTTATAGGTCACATGGTGTGGCCGCCATGTTGGGGAAAAAAGGAGAAATGTTGGACCTCTATCTCTGAAACTGTCCCATTGAAAAAAATTAAAACTTGGCATCTGTCAAGTACTCCCCATGGGAAATGTGATTATTATTATTATTTTTAATGTAATAGGTGCCTTCGTTATGATGTCATAATTGCATACGTAGAACGCTACATCAGATCAGTATAAAACATTTTCAGGGTCATCAAGAGATAAATTGGTCAACAGAAAAAAAATGACGTCATCAGTCATGTGGTTTGGCAGGCATTTTTTTGTTTAACCTTCAAAAATCTTCCACTCCAAAATGGCTGAACAGATCGAGGAGAAACTGCAGGTATGACCGCCTATCTATGAGGAACACAAACTTCCCCACCTATGGCATCATAGGTCACATGGTTTGGCAGCCATATTGTATTTACCCGCAAACATCTTAAAATATTCTTCTCCAGAAAGGCTGGACAGATTGAGGGGAAACTTCACACAGATGTTCACCAAGCCTTGGGGATACCAGGGTGTTCATGAATAATTGATAGGTCTCATGGTTTAGCAGCCATATTGAATTGAAGGAATATTTAAAAAAATTATTTCGTACTGATGCATCAATTGATGTGAAACTTCTAAATTATGATCGACTAGTGATGGAGAATATATGCTTTAAATTTCAACTTTTCAACGGACACATGGTCTGGCAGCCAGAATTATTAATTTTTTTAAATTTAAGTAAGGCTCACCTGGCTGCATGTGATGGGTTTGAGAGTAGAGTAGCAACTGAAACTCAAATCCTATCCAGGTTCCTCTTGATGACTTAATCTTTGCTTTTTGCTTGTCCAAGTTCTTGCTGATGACTCCAATGCTGATGACTTCTTTTGACTGTACCTGTTTTATGTAGTCTTCTGTTTGATTTGAATTTAATTTTTTTTTATTACAAATTTGCCATCAGAACAGTTGACTCACACGAAGTCCTTCTCAAGTTTGCACGGAGTAAGTATTCTATAAATACCATCTCGTTCTTAATTTTATTATAGTTGATTTTTTTCTTTCTTTCGTATCTTGTATTTGTGAGCATAGCTGCAATGTGTTTCGAGTGCACAGACAACATCAACTATAACTTGAAAATCGGGAATTTTAAAGTTTTTCTTTACAAACTTCCTATTCAACAATTCCACAAACCAACTCGATCACCATTTTTTATTCTTTTATAAGGCTGGTTCGAGTGAGAGTTGCACTATTTTCATAGCTGACAGTTATTCAACATATTCTATCTTCTCTTGGCTGGTGTGATTCCACTTGTCTGCAGGATAATTGTCATGCAGTCATTGTGCCAATTGGGTATAATAACCAAGGTAGCAGCTGATTATGTAAGTGCCCTGAGGCAACAGCCAAAAATAGTATTTTTAAAATTTTATCTTACAGTTTGGGGGGGGGGGGGAAGACTGAAAAGTCTAAGTGCAATTCCCTGTTATAGAAAACTGTACACCAGCTGAGCAGCTTAAAGCAATGTGATATTGTGTTGCTCGACTGTGACGTGGTGGTTGAATGAGGTTCCACACCTCCAAATATTGACACAGTGAAGACATGCCAAGGAGGACTATAATGAGTGTAAGTTCTGGTTGAATAACTTTAGTCTTATCTAAAATACCACAGCAGGAGCATTTATTCAAGGATGCAACCTGCATGAGAAAGTCTTCTTCTCCTCATTTTTTTTTCCGTCTGGAATCACTATGACTCAGGTCATGTACAATTGGTCCAAACCTTTCATAACCTGACTCGTCAGGCTTAACAGCTTGAAATTTGTTCAGGGTACCCGCTATAACTTACTCGCCTAACGTCAGAAGAGACCGTAGGATCTTTGATGTTCACCAGCAAGCGATGCCAGCAGACGGGGCCCAGATTAACATCTCATCCCCCACTTGGCGTACTTTTCTGATGCAACATCCAGCCGGCCTGCAAAGCACCAGTTCAACCATTTGTCATCAGATTGAATATCAAAACCAGATTACAGACAGCCGCAGGAGCAAGTGCTTTCTCCTCTGTCATCCTTTTAGAACTTCCACAAAAACCATTGTTTAAACTTTTGAGCGCTCCAGAGCCACAGTCACTACAGCCTCGTTACCATGTCTTTCCTTCAATATACAAGTACACCATATATCCCTCATTTAAATAGGACATGCCGTCAGCTGCTCACATATCCCTTTACCAGTTCAACATATGAAGATTGACTTCTAATAGTACTTGAACATCCTCATCAGAACTTTCATTATGCTCCATTTGGTTGCCATATTTTGAAGTGGCATAGATAAGTCTTTTCAAGGAAATGTCTGCAATTTCAGTTTAAAATTAGATATAAATATTCTCTGCCCTGAAGAGAATATTCTTGTATTTTGTCCTCACGAGATCAGACCTCCCTTTATCCAAGTGGTCATACTCCTACATTCCCTTCAATTTGCACGAGCTGCAATAGATCATTTCTATTATTCTGAGCCGTGGGATACAACTATCCTGGCTTTGGATTCTCAGCCGACCCAGTCGACACAGCTTGATGGAAATGACCCGTGACTTGAGTGAGTATATTAGTAGGATTGATGGCTTTTTGTGAATTCCTGTGCTGGCCTCAACTCCGTGATGCGGCACCCTCGTTGCTGTGCAAATGTACTTTTAATGTGAAACGTTGAGGCTGTATCGTGATCATGGCTGTTTGTGCATTGTGATCATGGCTATAGATCATTTATAGTCATAGGAAGATGTCATAAAGTGATTTGTTCATTTACTGCAGTCTATTTAATTTATTTATTTTTCATATACAGTACAGTATTTCATTTATGGGGGTGGGGGTTAAGGCATGATTTTGGTGCCCAATCTTAAGTTGCCCTGAGAGAATCACCCACGATATTGGGATGAGAATTAACTGTCCAGAAAACAAGGCAAGCAGATTACTCCCTCCCAGTTGATCATTAGTGAGGAAGCTGGGTTTTCACTACCATTCTGATAACATGGTGACTGAAACTAGAATAGACAGGTACTTCCAGTTTTGCTGGTCTACATCGGTGAACAGGTCGAACAATGGATGGTATTAACAAGACGCTAGCTTCTCATTACTTCCTACAGTGGTCAGCATATCGATCGATGTTTATTCCATCTGTCATTCCGAAACGAGCTTCATTTCTAAAAAGCTTAGAATCCTTCCATAATACTGCTGCCTCACGT
The DNA here is from genome assembly GCF_056783735.1 of Eptatretus burgeri. Taxonomy (NCBI): domain Eukaryota; kingdom Metazoa; phylum Chordata; class Myxini; order Myxiniformes; family Myxinidae; genus Eptatretus; species Eptatretus burgeri. The sequence continues at coordinate 88,370,327 of NC_140970.1, read as the reverse complement.
CAGATTTGAAGCAGAACCTTCTGATTCCAGTCCAACGAGGTCACCCACAGTGCCTGCAATTTTTCAGATGGTTACAAATATCTAGATGAAGATTGTGATTTACAAGTCTCACTGTTGCTTTCCCCACGTATACACTCTCATTGACTGATTGTCCTGATGAATGAAATGCAAACTTCAGGAAGGATTCTTCATGAAGTGATGCCAAGTCATTGAAGAAACTCTGCAAGAAATTCGATTTGTGAATACTATTCACGAAAGCAGCTCGAAATTCTTTAAAAATCCATATATTTTTATTGTGCCATTTCAAAAGAAAATCTCATCAAGATTACATAGCAGTGTATAACTTGTACCCTGGTGGTCTCACGTCCAGGATGTAACTTGGCTTGACCCTTACGTCGGATTCCATGAACTGGCACAGTTGTCGCCAAAAGGATTTAAAAATAGAAGTTAATAATAGCAAGCAGTGAAGGAGGTATTGTGGGGAAAGGGGAGCAGGGATTGAAAAGTGAAAATAATGTAGAGACAATCATGGTGAAGGATGAGAGTGAAATGAGTACATTGTGTTTATAGAGGGAGAACAGGGCAGGAGTTTGAGATTGGTTGAGAAGTAACAATGAGAGTTTTTATAATGGAAGAGAAAGAAATTGAAAACCCAAAGTCGAAAGATTTAGTTTAGTGGTAGAAGAAACCCTTCCATCTCAATTATCTCGAGCCGATCCACCACGCTTTTCTTGACTCCAAACATTTATCGACAGCAATCATGCTTACTAAGAAACGATTTGTGATGAGTTCACGATGAAATAGCGTCATTTTTCACGTCATTTCACGTCATTCAGAAGTTCACGTCATTTTTTTTTTTAAAGGCAAATAAACCAGTTGGAGGTCAGCACAAAGCAGTGAGGAATGAAGGAAGAAAAAGCAATAAGATGGCAGGTGGTGAGAGAAAGGATGAGTGAAAGAAACAACAGGAAAGTATGTTGGTTGATGAGTGGTGAGGGAAGGCAAGCCAGCAAAATGTGGAATCATGATTTGTGAGTTGAAAGGTGGGGAAAAGAGAACAGGATGAAAAAAGGGTTTTACAATAATACAGCAAGCTTCACCGCTTTCGCTTTCGCAGACAGTTCCGACAATTGCTGACTGGAGCAGATTGGGAAAAGCCAGATTGCGTAAGCCAGGCTAAGCTCGAGCCAGACGGGCAACCACTCTCCATCACAGGGCACGGGGATTATAAAAACACAGCGTGGATGTTTTCACAAGATGACTCCACTGTCAGTGGCTCTGCTGGAAAGCAGAAGGCAGTTCGTGTTCAACTGCAGATGCGTTTGTAAAAATATAAGTATCCCAGGTCCTTGGGTGGCTTTTCAGATATGGAAACCTTTTCATCGTTGTAAATGACCCAGCTGTAGGAAAGAGGGAAACAGGAGCGTTAGCATGACAACACTTGTGGATTTAGAATTGTCTACCAAAGCAGATGGTCGCAACAAATGATGATCAAAATCCAACACGTTGCATCACGTGTATTTAACAGTTGAATGATTGTCAATCTGAGGTTTCCAGGATTGGTATACTGCAATTCACTTGGCTGCTTGTATGAAGTTCAAGCAAAACTCCGGTGAAGCAACATGTTGGCATGGAGGTTATGTGAAGTCAACTTTTCCATGATCAATCACAATTTTTCCCAAATGAGGTGCAGAGGTTTATGGGTCGTGCATGTGTTGAGATGAATGTGATCATGTTGCCATTAGGAATGGTGGTTATGGCAATAGCTGATTTTAAGGCCGGGACCGGTTGCTCCATTTTCACAAGATTATTGTAGAAACAAAACGCAAAGTAACTGGAAAGTAGAATTTCACGTGAATACATCGATGGATATGCCTCCGCCCACTTCAAAATTCAACCCACTGTTACGTTCGATCTCGATTAAAAGTCACATGAGAGAGATGGGTGGAAGAAAGACATCAGACTCCATGTTGCATGTGAAGTCATTTTGCAGACCCTAACTGATCTTTCACCAGTTGAACTCAAGATTGAATCGGTTAATCTATATTACAGACTATACTTGTGACAAGTTTGGATGAAATCCCTTCAATGCTTCACAAGTTATTACGACAACAATAATTTTCAATTCAAGTTCGGATGACCTCAGAACCTCTGAACACTAAATCGAGTCGATTTATCTTTGAACTGCAATCCATACTTCTACTAAGTTTGGTTGAAATCCCTTACATAGTTCACAAATTATTGCGGTAACAGGAGGAAAAAACAGAAGATCACAGATGATCAGCTCGACGGACAACCCGAAAAGCGAATGCCTCCGGCCTTCAGCTGCGAATGCATAGAAATTCCAAATACTTGATTCATTTATCCATGATTTTCGATTGACTTTGGAATTCGTTCTTGTTCTGTAGGTGATGTACTCTTTCCATGAGCCCCTCAATGAGCCTCAGATAACCATATGAGAAAGTGACGTCACCTCCAGCGTTGAGCTAAGTTTGACACATCCTTCACTCAGTGTTCCATCAAATGACAAGACTATGGACACCAACACACCCAAATGGACATCCACTCGTCATGCCACATTTATTGCTCTGCTCAGACAGCATATTGGTGGAGTGGGCCACTTTTCAGAAAATGCTGATGGGTTCTTCGTCTTGCAGAAATGGCAGCGCAGTAGTTCCACGAGTAGTATTCAGATTAAGAACCAGCATCTCATTCATGCGCAGAATACTTGTCAGGTTATAATTTGTTCATTCTTTCCAAATCGGACTAACCCGTGATGAGCAACCCATGGTGGTGTAACTATTAGTAGTGTGCAATGGAATAGTGACAGGTTACAGTGCAAGCAAAGCAAGATAACTTCAAGGGCTGTTTGGGGTGGCACAAGTGGGTGAGCTGATGGTGTGCAAGACTTGTCAAGTGTTTTGCTGCAGCAGCGTGAGCTCACCGTCCTTCTTTGCGGACATGGCACACATAATGACCACATTTGGCAGATGGCCCCATATGGCTGATGAAGGCAAAGAGCCTGTATCCTGCTCGGCACCAAAAGAGAAAGGACAGGTTAGGTGGGTTCCTTTTCTGTGTGCCCTGTTAGGGCAAAGCGTTTTAAACTGCGATACGTGCTCTGACTTCGAACCATAACACCGATGTGGAATTTTTTTTCAAATTTATTCGCATTCGTAGGGAACTTAGATAAGCTTTCTACGTAAGTTTGTGATTTATTTAAAAGGGTCAAAGTTACACATGGCAATCAATATGAGACAGGATATGGCCAGGATGAGCCCAATTTGTGTGACATGTTACATGTTCATCTTGATCAAGTTTACATGATTAATCATTTGCCCCTCACCCCACCCTTTTCTGCAAATGTATTCTTATGAGTCTTCTCAGGATTTCTTTAAACAGGTGATAAAATATAAACATTTTCTTAAAGAACCACAAAGGGATGAAATCATAACATTTGATTCAAATAACACAAGGCAAACGGAGTTTTGTGAGTGTGTTCATGCACGCACGTCTATCCTATCAGGCATCATTGTGGTTCCCAAAGGGAGGCATTGTCTTTACCATAGTTTTGGTGTCCTGCTTTTTGAAGAATAATTTTCTATCATTTAATTTTTTTTTAAATTAATACTTTTTAATTATATCCTCAATTATCCAATTTTTCATTTATTGAATTTAACAATATATTCCCCCCCCCAATTTTCCATTACTAGTCTGGGTCTGTGGTGTCCCACTTTTTGGAAAAAAAAAAAAAGTTTGTTTTCATTATGAAGCACAATTTCAAGTGCTACCAATTGGCGAATATTATGAGTTGGCTATATTGGAAACCATAAGCGATACTGTTTCTAAAAGGTTTCTGCTGTCATAGAATAATTAAAATAATACTGTTGGAATGCTAACGATCGATTTATGTGGAACAAAAGTGTGTCTGTTTAACCTGCTTTTAAAACACTCCTTTCCAGGAGGGAAACCAAAGAAGCAGGACGCAGAGCTTTAAGGTAGTGATTGAAATGGAATGACAGCAAGAACCCTTTAGAATAAAAATAAAGCATGATGGACATGGAAGGACACAAAATTATATACTGAATAATATATATATATATATATATATATATATATATATATATATATATATATATATATATATATATATATATATATATATATATCATAATAATACTTCTCAAAGCAAGAGAAAAAATATATATATAATCATATAAGGAAGGAGCACACAAACAATGACAGTGACGATGACAGTAGCAACAACAACAAAACTATGTGTAACAAAAGATCCTTTTTCAGGTCAGCTCGCTGACCTAATATAACCGTTTGATGGCCTCGGATCTGTCCGTCTGTCTGTCTGTGAACAATTTTTATTTTTCTATCTCCTCCTAGACATCTTGGCCGATTGAGTTCTAACTTGACACGATGATAATACTAGTTGCTCTCTATAGATCGTCTGAGCCCATTTTCCCCTCGGGGTCAGGGTTACAGGGTCATCAAGTGCAAAATGACCGATTAGTTGAATGGCTTATAAGGAAGCATCGGACGGCTATAATACATAATGGGTTTCATAGGGATTATTAAGATTTAAGTCGACCAACTAGTTTCTCGTTATCTCTGTCGTCTGGCCCTGTTTATTGGGCAACACGAGGTCCACTGACTTCAACACGGCTTCGCAGGGTTATTTGAAGTTCAATTTAAATTCTGTTTTAACTTTTCATCGTCGCGAAGGTTGAGTAACACTCGGTTGCATCAAGTTTTGTGAAAATTAAACGTTTATATCCTCAGTCTGTGTGGAATGCATTGCAGTGAAGGGTAGCTTCCATGGGCTTCCATGTTTCCATGCCATACAACGAGGCTATCTTAAGTTCTAGTTGATTTCTGTTTTCACTTTTGGGACCTTCTGGTGTACCTATACGTTTAATGAAGATAATTTTAACACACTTTTCATGAGTAAAATATATTCAATTCAAATAACCGTGAGACTCTGGAAGGGACTCCACATGCTCTCCGTTCACTGCTTCACCTCGTAACCTGTCCTCCTGAGGGACTGCTTATTCGTAGCATCTGTGAGATTAAAGAGCAGGTTGCGGGTCACCAAACATGTTCTGAAAATTTATCAATATGATTATATGTGCATTAAATAGTTCGATGCAAACAATTGTAGGTTGCCAAACTATCGGGAAAATTAATGAAATTTAACTCCGAAGTTGTTATTTCTCGAGGCTGTTGAAAAAAAACAGGCGCGTGCCATATATGGATGTTGATGTCACGTTCTCCAAAACAAAGCGGATGCTCACTCGCTCATTGAAGAAGTGTCCAGTTCAGCAGGCCGTTCTTTTGCTTTTTTTGAGCTTGCAACTGTCTATATTGTTACGAATTCACGCCCGCCGGCGTGCGAACGACCGCTTTAGCCAATGGTGGCCGTCTCGCCCACCAAACGAACAATTCGGTCGCGACTTTACGGAACAACGCCGGAAACCAGTCACGGGTGTGCTCCAAGCGCAACACCACGGCCTAGTCAACACTCTACCCGCGCGCGACAGGGTCAATCGCAGAGTTGTCGATATACCTAAGTATTCGCGTGGGCAGACTACCGAGAGACCGTACCTCAGCGAGGTCTACTTAGACACGAACCGCTTAAGCGGTTCATTCCGTTCTAGGATAACCGAGCGGGGTATTATCACGAAACCTAGCTGGACCCGATTCTTTTATCGGCTATCAAAAAGCCCGCTATTATTCCGAAGACAAAATAGCAGTTCAATGGGGAAAGAGGACACAACGAACGGGTTAACATTTATACACGCACATTTATTCACACACGTATGCAAAACACCAACATGCACGTATACAGAAAAGCAATGGAATTGGCGGGAAGGGACAAGATGCGAGCAAGACAAAGCACTACAACAGTCTATTTATTATTCACAAGCACTTAACAACAGTTCTACTTGTGGGACATGGCACCACAAACACACATACAAAAACCCAGAAAAGAAAGAAAGAGAACGTGACTGTGTGGTGATTTCTTGGGGCTCCGTCCTCCTTCGCCCGACCTCGCGCTTGTACCACCCTCACGGTTCTCTCTCCTCACGCCTATTTTCCAAACTCGATTCTCCCGTTCTCGTCACGACCGACCCAGAGAGCCCTCGGTCTGGAGCGCCACCTCGCTCACGATCCTGAGTGAGTGTGAGTGTGAGTGTGAGTGTGAGTGTGAGTGTGAGTGTGAGTGTGAGTGTGAGAGATAGATAGATAGATAGATAGATAGATAGATAGATAGATAGATAGATAGATAGATAGATAGATAGATAGATAGATAGATAGATAGATAGATAGATAGATATATATATATATATATATATATATATATATATATATATATATATATATATATATATATATATATATATATATATATATATATATATTGTTGTGGTTACCAGATTCGCAAACCACCATTCAGGTCCCTTAGGTGAGGTATCTCGGTAAGTGCATGTGTAGTTAGGCCCAAACCCGTTGTCTAGTGGGAATACATGTCATTTATACGTGCTGCGACTCTTCAGGATAGCCGTTTTTCTTTTACTATCTTTATTTTGGACCAATCGCCACCATCACAACCACAACAACAACCACCAACCACAACGCCGCTTCACCACAACCGCCATGACCTTTACCGTCACAACTCGCCACCATCGCATCACCGTCATCTCGCGCCACTCATGGGCACCGATGCTGGACTCGTGTAGGGCGCACGTTGAACAGCGTGTACAAAATCACGGATTTTCTGCTTCAAAAACGGATCAAAAACGACACACGCCCACTTTTTGCCGTCCAATCGGTGAGCGAGGGGCGGGTGGCCCCGCCCCCAGGGCGATCGATATATGCAAATTTGTGGATCAAAAAGCCTTCACGCCCACTTTTTCTCGGGCCAATGGGGAGCGAGGTGAAAGGTCAAAGGGAGGGGGTCAAAGGCGAAGTTACGGGGGGATAAAAGGACCGTGTTCGTCAGTCAGAGTCGGTCGGAGAGTCAAGAAGAGGAGAGTCGGAACGAGAGAGTCAGCAGAACGAGAACGAGGAGTCGGAACGGGAGGGTCGGAGAGTCAAGAAGAGGAGAGTCGGAAGCAGAGGGTCAAGACTTCGCGGGCGGTGGAGCTGCTCGTCGTGTGCGTTGGAGTCGGAACGGAGGGGACGGAGCTGTGGAAAGGCGGCGACACCAGACGAGGGGGTGCTCGCGTCGTGCAGGAAGCTGCACCCGAGGGAGGCCGACAGCGCGACCTGGCCGAGGTGGAGACGCTCGTCGCACATAATAAAGATCCTCTATACCCCGAGCATCAGCAACCCCCTCCTGTTTCCCCCCGCGCTGAGATAGTGCGACCAAGGGGGCCCCGTTCCCACCCCCTGCCAGGCACTGTCCACGAGGCCCGCGGGTTGCGGGGCCATCGCCGCTCCGCGTCTCATCACCAGACGGGTAGGCCCGACCCGGTCTCGGCCCCAGGCCTACCTCATTCTTGGGGTATTTCTTTTCCTTGGTTTTGGGTATGTGTTGTCGGCGCCGTCTGTGAAGTAGAATTGTATAAGTGTTGCCGTGTGCTCGGTAGTCGGTATTAGCTCTGCACTGTGTTTTCACTTTTATGTTTGCTTTTTGTGTAAATGGAATTGTGTTTTCTTTTTTTGTGTGCATTTGGTGGAATTGTATTTGTGTGCTTCCCGTGTGCCGAGAATAAATGTGCTTTATTGTTGAACTGTTCTCCCGCTTCGCTTCGTCTTTTCCTCCATTGAATCCCCATCTTGCTTCACGTAAAGGGTTGGTAGTGGGCTGAATACGCCCGATAATTAATCGAACCGTCGAGGTCGACGATAACACCGCTCGGTTATTCTGATAGTACGGAACGGGTCGCTTAAGTGGCCCGTGTCCGAAGTCGACCTGCGGCGAGGTGCGATCGCCCGGTCTACCCTCCGCGTGGGTACTTAGGTAGTTCGAATTTGGCGAGCAACCCTATCCCACGCGGGGGCTGATTGGCTCGATCGCGGTGAGACCGAAAGGTCCACCCGTGACTGGTTCCCGGCGTTAGTCCGAGAGGGTCACGACTGGATTGTCCGTCCGGTGGGCGACGTGCCGCGATTCGAGTTACGTGGCCGTTCGCACGCCGGCGGGCGCGAAAACCGCAACAATATATATTCTCCTCAGCGCCCGCGTTCCTGGTGACGACTCTCCCACTCTTTTTCTCCACGCTCGCGTTCCTCCTTTTTATACCCACGCCCCGCCCCTTCTCAACTCCCACCCTTCCTTCCAGAACACGCGGGAAACTTCCAGAAGGAAGCGTTTTCCCGCCAAAAATCGGGCGGGGACGCTCACACCGTTGCCTGCTTCATTGCTTGGGTTTTCACCCTTGTCCCTTGCAGGGTGAAATCCACCACGTTTGTCAGTGAAGATGCCATTAGTAGGGTGAATATACTGATTCTGGCTCCCTTTTCCCCATGAAAATGAATAGGGGATTTTCAGCGATTCATATTTTTTTTTTCCCTAAAAATAAACCCCCCTTTTTATCCCAAGGTATATTTATTTGTCTCCCCTTTTAACCTAGGGAAACTTTTTTTTTAAATTAAATAAACATGTGTGTGGGGCAGGGGTTTGTGTGGGCAGGGGTTGGGGTAGGGGTTTGTGGGTGGGTAGGGGTTGGGCCAGGGGGTCGTTGTCGTTGGGTCGGGTTTATGTGGATGAGGTTTGATGTGGATGGGTGAATAGATGGGTGGATGGGTGAATGTGCGGGTGGAGCTTGTATGGATGGGTGGACAATTTTTTTAATTAACCAATGCATATTGTTTAGCTCACTCATTGAACCTATAAAGATTTGTTCATTCTCAAATTCCTTCAATCGTTTAATTTTCTTTGCACAATAATCCCCATGTAAAATATTTAAAAATAAAACATTTGAATCTTTATATTTTTTAAGATACCCCTTTTGTGCCATTACGAAATGATAAACTTCTCTTAATGCTCTTGTTTGACCACCTCCTGAGCCACATATCATTTTGAGATTATAGTTAATTGTTTTTTCATTGTTCAATTGATAACCATCAAAGTTTTCAGTCCATTCAAGGATATTTATTTTTTTCTTTACATCCTCCAACTTACTAGTTTTAAAATTGATTCGCTTATTTGTTTTATTAACCTCCGCCATCTTCGAAGATGGATGGAGGTTACTGTATTCACCCCTTTCTGTTTGTTTGTTTGTGAACAGTATTACGGAAAAACTCCTCGACGGATTTCGACGAAACTTGGTGGGGGGGTTAGGTATGGTCCAAGGATCATGCCATTAAATTTTGGACTTGGTCCCCCCCCCCAAAAAAATTGTTAGAGAAATTTTTTTTTTTGCATTTCTACATGTTTTAAGTGATTTCCAACCCCCCCCCCCAAAAAAAAATTGTTCCCCCCCAAAAAATTGTTAGAGAAATATATATATATATATATATATATATATATATTTTTGCATTTCTACATGTTTTAAGTGATTTCCAACCTCCCCAAAAAATTGTTACCCCCCCCCGTAAAAAAGGAAAATTTTATTTTTTTTGCATTTCCACATGTTTTAAGTTATTTCCAACCCCCCCAAAAAAATTGTTAGACAAAAATTTTTTTTTGCATTTCTACATCTTTTAAGTGATTTCCAACCCCCCCCCCAAAAAAAAAGTTGGAGAAAAAAAATTTTTGCAACTTTTTTTTTCAACAAAATTTTGATTTCTTTTTTTTTTGCATTTCTACATATTTTAAGTGATTTCCAACCCCCTCCCCCCAAAAAAAAATGGAGAAAAAAACTAACTGTCAGCACTGTTGACATATTTAATGAATAAGATATAAGGTTCACTTGAGTGACCCAGCAGTATTGGCGGCGGAGGTTTTGCACTCTCACGAGTGCTCCCCCTCCAGTTTACCTTTGTTTCAGTTATTTTTTCAATAAGACTTATTTGATATTTTTCACATTCATGATGTTTTCCATTTATATACCAAGACTGAGATTTTCTCCACTCTTTAGTTTGATTAATACTTGGTTTGACCATTTATATATTGTGAAAAAACACGGCGGAAGCCTTTAAAAACCCAAACCCATCTTCCCATCGTTAAAACACAATCTATTCTATACACTCTATCATACAATATCCAGATGGAACACAATCTATTCCATTATCTAAAATAAATCTCTTATCATCAAAGGCTCCTCATGCCTTTTTATTTACATCTTCACGATATATCTTATGTTTATAACTTCTTATGGTATTCATTTTCCTATATTCTTCTTTCTTATTCATCAAACAATTATAATAATTTCTAAAAGTTATTGATTTCTTTATTACATATTTCTTTATTCTCTTTAACCTCTTATCAATCTGATCACCATACTTATAAGCATTTGCCTTTGCTCTCAATCCAATAAACTCACTCATTACTTTTCCACCCAACTCATCCTTAAACTTACCAATAACCTTTTCATTCTTTATTGAAAATAACTCTCTTCTTACTAAAATTACTTGTATCAGATAGTCCAATATTTTTATTCATATCTTTTGAAACATCATCAGTTTTTATATCGAGGATAAAACTATCAGTGTCCATATACAACAATGAAACATTTTCACCATACTCTTTCTTTAAGCCATTATACAAATAATTATCATACATCAATATCTTTGATAAATCAAGAACTGCTGTTCCAATATAAATTGGTTTATCCATTACAATACTTTCCTTTTCCATATGAATAGCAGAAAAGTTCTCTGAAAAAACCTCTTCTCTCTTAAAACTTGGTTTATTTATCAATCTCGAAGCTTCTTTCCAAGATGTTGCAAATCTAATGTTTTGCCTGTTTCTAACATTCTCCATTGTTTTTCCAAAGACAGCATTATTCATCAATTTATAGAATTCTCCTTCAAATTTTACTTTTGTATTTGTTCTCATATCTGTATTGAATTTAATATATTTTTTCATCCAAGGACTTTGTTCAAATTTTAAAACTCTATGAATTTTAGTAACTCTCAATCCTTCTCTCAAAAACTTTCAAGCTTCTCTGATGCAAAACATATCCCTCTTTATCATAGAATGTTGTTAATAACTTTTCTGTTGATCTGCCTTTAATATCAAAACTTTTATGATAATCCCTTAACTATTCTTTCTTTGGGGTTTCTTTCTCACATGCAAAAGGAAGGTCTTTATGCTTATTATGAAGATCACTCGGGTACCTCAAATCAACTTCAAAATAATATCCTTCTTCCTCATTCAATTCCTCTTGAGAAGAAAGAACAATATTCATCAAAGCCTTTTCGTAATCCTTTTCTTCCACCCACTCTAATTTACCATAAGGCAGAGATTGAGACATTGCCCATCCATACAAATTATTAGCATCAAAATACATCAAATAATTACTATCTTTTTCACTATCATAATTTGGAAGATATTTGTTATTTGCTTTCGCATATCTTTTTGAACATATTTGTGATATTCCACCTCTCTTAGACTTCTCAATCATCAAAAGCAGATCTACATCACTGATTAAATCTATATCTTTTTTGTCATTTTTCACATTGCACTCCAAGCTAAACCAGGAGCTGTGAAATAGTGGGCAGGATCCAATCCATAACAATTTTTATTATGACAGAGTGATCTAAAAGCTTCAAACACATCAGCTGACAATAAAACATGTTTTTAGATACAAATCATGATATTCTCCAAGGTTCTTTATCTTAAATATTTCCCAAATTTCTTGTGCATGTTTATATTTCTTATCACTTATCTGTTCTTCAGAAAGGTTATTGTAGAAACTTTCTTTTGAAGGAAGTCGTGTTTCTTTAAATCTCATAAATGAATCCATATTATCATTAGGATAAATTTGCTCACTTGTAAGAATTTTCTCTTTACTTTGAATTTTATTCCTTGTTTGAATTTCCTCTCGAGTTAGAATTCCCTCTTTAATCAGAATTTCATTCATTGTTTGAATTTTCTTTATAATTAGAATTTCATCTTCAGTGAGAATTTCTTCATTCATTTCCTCATTAATTAGAATTTCCTCTTTACCTTGAATTATCTCTTTAATCTGAATTTCCTCTTTAGTTAGAATTTCCTCTTTTGGAAAGAATGAATTAAGATTTGGAAAAGAGCCCGTGGAGCTTAGATTTGATGCAAGGTCGGTTAGTGGTGTTCCCATAAACTTGTAAGAATCTAGAAACCTAAGAAGAGTTAAAGGTTTTGTGAATATCATTTTTGTAAATGAAATATACTTTTGACTTGTGTTTGTTAAGGCAGAAATATTCCCTGGTGTTTTTGAAAGTTCATTTATAAATAGATGTCTATCATAGTTGGCGCTGTTGTGAAGAAAGACTGGAATAAAAGAAGGAAATTTATAATTAAGATTACAACAGGAATGAGCAGGACCTCTATATTTATCAGTAAGATGACAATGATCCCTAACTTTAGACTCCTCAATTTCCTCCTCACAAATATGGCAGATATTGTTCTTTCTAAATTCTAATTTTTCTTCTTCGGTTAATTTCATTGGTTCATTTGTTTCTTTCATTAATTTAGTTAGTCTTATACAATCCTTTTCTAATCGTTTTACAAACTCTTGTGAAGCTTTTTTTCCACTATAATGTTCAAGTTTATTATACTTTTCTCCAACAGATGATTTGATATAATGACAGAAACCACAAGGAATATGTTTTTGATATTTATTTGTATATGATTCTTTTGGATTAGGAGAAGCAGTATTTATCTTTTTAAGGATACATTCAAAATCAGCGTATATCATAAATGGGTGCATGATAGATTTATTATAATCTTCAAAAGAAATCTTTTCACCAAGTTTAGGCATTGTAATTGCAGCTGATTTATGATTACTACAATATTTTGAATGTTGTTCTAATCGTTATTTTGTATGAAATGAATTAAGACATCGCTTACAAGGATATATTTTGTTTGCTGTTCTGAATACCTGAGAAGAGATTAATCTTGATAAATTATTGATGTATGTATAATGTGAATTGTTTCCAACACTAAAATATCAAAGATCAATGTGTGTTTCTTCATTTTCATAGATGTTTGAAATTTTTAATACCTGAACTTTATTCTCTCTTGTTAATCCAAATACATAGAAAGGTTATTCTTTTTCTCAAATTTAGGAATATCTGTTACTGGCATTGGGAATTTAAAATCTTTAATGTCCAAGGTATTCTCATATTTCATATATTGTTTTGCTATTTCTGAATTACAATTTGGAGGATGTAAGTGAGCAAGAACAGATCAGAGAAAACATTTATTATCATTGTTCTTAATATTAACAACTGCCTTCTTTAGTTTTTTTTTTGGTAATTCAATATAAGAAGAAGCTTTCAGAGGGTTTGATTTTAGAATGTGTATATCTAATAAGACGTTTTTTTTTCAATATTAAATCCACTTACTACCACTGTATTATCAACATCCTCCTCTTGTATTGATAGTTCTTAATAAACCCCACTATTCAAAAAAATTTTTTGTTGGAATATTAAAAACAAAAAAATATTCAAAAACAACTTTTGTTAGAGATACTTTAATTGATGTTCTTCCAGGTATACTAAAAGCCCTTCCACTGAAGGAAATTGAAGAACTCATATTATTTACCATAATTTTTTATCCAATAGTTGTTATATTTATCTTTGTTCAATTCTACATCCTTGACATATTTCTCAGTATCTTTTACAAATGAAGAGGTTGATTGAAACTTGTCTTTTGTGTCTTGAAACATTGTATTTATTAAGTGAAAAAAGTTGGAGAATAAAATTGTTTTAAGCACAGATTCACCTGTAAAATAAACGAAATTTTCATCAAGAAAATTTTAGTTTAAGCAAAGTTTTATTATATAAATATGGTGACTACAACGTACTGCGATGTTTGTAATCACAAATCACATAAAAAACATCCTCCACAATCACATAAAAAACACCTTCGAACCAACAAACACACATTTAATCTATTTCATCAAATATCTCCTCTTGAGTTGAAAAGAAAACATTGTGATATCTGCTCAAAGGATGTTTTGAAGAGTAGTTATAAGAATCACCTTCAATCACAAAAACACAAGAAAAATGAGTTTAAATTAAAGGGAGACTATTATGTTGAAAACACAGATGGGGCATTTAAAGGGCATATAAAAATAAGGATTTTTTTTAATTTGGAGAACCCAGTCCATCATCAATAGCTGAATCAATTGAAATAGTGAAACCTGATGTTGAAAAAGTTATTAAAAAGACATTAAAAGAAATGAAAACTTTAAAGTTTTATATGGGAGTGAAAATGAATATGAAAAGACAAGATTAAGAACAAAGTCCTTATATGAGAACAGATCTTCATTCTATAACATCATTTCAAGATTTTTGAATAGTGGGGTTTATGAAGAACTATCAATACAAGAGGACAATGTTGATAATACAGTGGAATGAAGTGGATTTAATATTGAAAAAACCATCTTTTTAGATATACACATTCTAAAATCAAACCCTCTTAAAGCTTCTTATATTGAATTACCAAAAGAAATAAAACTAAAGAAGGCAGTTGTTAATATTAAGAACAATGATAATAAATGTTTTCTCTGGTCTGTTCTTGCTCACTTACATCCTCCAAATTGTAATTCAGAGAGAGTAAAACAATATATGAAATATGAGAATACCTTGGGCATTAAAGATTTTAAATTCCCAATGCCACTAACAGATATTCTTAAATTTGAGAAAAAGAATAATCTTTCTATTAATGTATATGGATTAACGGATACAAACAAAGTTCAAATATTAAAAATTTCAAACAACTATAAAAATGAAGAAACACACATTGATCTTTTATATTTTAGTGTTGGAAAGAATTCACATTACACATACATCAATAATTTATCAAGATTAATCTCTTCTCAGGTATTCAGAACAGCAAACAAAATATATCCTTGTAAGCGATGTCTTAATTCATTTCATACAAAAGAACGATTAGAACAACATTCAAAATATTGTAGTAATCATAAATCAGCTGCAATTACAATGCCTAAACCTGGTGAAAATATTTCTTTTGAAGATTATAATAAATCTATCATGCACCCTTTTGTGATATATGCTGATTTTGAATGTATCCTTAAAAAGATAAATACTGTTTCTCCTAATCCAAAAGAATCATATACAAATAAATATCAAAAACATATTCCTTGTGGTTTCTTTTATTATATCAATTCATCTGTTGAAGAAAAGTATAATAAACTTGAACATTATAGTGGAAAAAAAGCTTCAGAAGAGTTTGTAAAACGATTAGAAAAGGATTGTATAAGATTAACTAAATTAATGAAAGAAACAAATGAACCGATGAAATTAACTGAGGAAGAAAAATTAGAATTTAGAAAGAACAATATCTGTCATATTTGTGAGGAGGAAATTCTTCTTCTTCTTCTTTCGGCTGCTCCCGTGAGGGGTCGCCACAGCGGATCATCCGTATGATCCGCATAGTGATTTGGCACATGTTTTACGCCGGATGCCCTTCCTGACGCAACCCTGGTCGCCTCTTACGACACAGGGATAAGGTACACCTATTTTAACCGGGGTATACACCGGCCCAGTATACTGGTACTCATTTCACCGACCTCGGAAGGATGACAGGCTGAGTCGACCCCCTGGTGTATTAATTCAGTGGCCCAACGGGGCTTGAACTCAGGACCTCTCGGATCCCAAGCCGCTGCCCTAACCACTGCGCCAACACCAGGCTCATTTGTGAGGAGGAAATTGAGGAGTCTAAAGTTAGGGATCATTGTCATCTTACTGATAAATATAGAGGTCCTGCTCATTCCTGTTGTAATCTTAATTATAAATTTCCTTCTTTTATTCCAGTCTTTCTTCACAACAGCGCCAACTATGATAGACATCTATTTATAAATGAACTTTCAAAAACACCAGGGATTATTTCTGCCATAACAAACACAAGTCAAAAGTATATTTCATTTACAAAAATGATATTCCCAAAACTTTTCCCGACACTGAGAGCAGCGTCACCCATCGGTAGTTGTTGCAGTCTTGGCGATCACCCTTCCCTTTCCAGAGAGGGACAACAAGGCCCCTCTTCCAGTCAGTTGGGATGATGTCTGTGTTCCAGGCAGAGCATAGAACTGCATGCAACGACACCAGTGCAGCATTTCCACCAGCCTTGAGAAGTTCAGCATGGATGCCACAGATCCCAGGAGCTTTACACCATTTCAACCAGTCCACCACAGCCTGTGTTTCCACAAACGAAGGTGGACCACAGTTGATTGGAAGGTCAGCAATAGGGATTGTAACACCCCTGACATTCAACTCGACAGCTGGTGGATCAGCCTGGTGCAGCTGCTCAAATAACCGGCCCAGTGGGCCCTCACTTCGGACGCATCTGTCAACAGCCCTCCACCCTTGCTCTAACTGCGTACACCGTGGGACTGGCTTGGATGAACACAATGTGCGAATTCCCCTGAAAGCAGGATGAAAATCACTTGACCACAGGTGATGCTCAACCACCTCACAGATTCCTCACACATCAACCTCCATCAATCAATCTACAGGCAACATCAAGGACAGTGGCCTTGAAGGCACTCCACAACTCTTCAGGACCCAGACCCCCCAATTCCCCCAAAGCACCCAGACTCCCCAATTCTCCACTAATCCTGTTCACAAACTCCTCAGCTACCCTCTCATCCTTGAGCTTGCCAACATCCAGCCTTGGCTGGGATGGTACTATTCTCCTGGATTTAAGCTGAAACTTAAGAGTTGCTACAACAAGCCGGTGATCAGTATTGAGGAACTGAGCACTCTGGTAGACCCTGCAGTTCTGGATCATCCTCCAGCGACCATCAATGAACACATGATCAATCTCCTTTGCCACACCGCCAGCGTTGGAATACCAAGTCCAGCGATGAGCTTGTGGGCACTGAAACCATGAACCAGCCACCCGAAGTATACGACTTCTTGCAACATCAAGGAACTTAGTGCAATTCTGGCTCACAGTTCCAGACCCATGTCTCATAACCATCCCTATCAGTCCCAGTTTTGCATTGAAATCCCCCAAGACAAGAAGAGTATCTCGCCTGGGGCACTGATCAACCACAAACTCGAGCGTGGCGTAGAATGTGTCCTTCACGGTGAGGTCACTCACCTCATTCGGAGCATATACAGAGACTAAGGAAAGAACACCCGAGTGACGAATTCTTAGTCTCATAATACGCTTGTTGACCGGTGTTACCTCGATTATCATTGGAGTCAGCTTATCGGACACAACTACAGCAACTCCTTGGCCATGGTAACCATCAGAGCGACCAGACCAATCGTGGGTGTAACCAACCACCATGATCTCACCACAATCCGGTCTCTGAATCTCAGAGAGTGCTGCAATACCGGTGTCCAAACGCTTGAGCTCAGATGATAACAGAGACAGGTGATCATCCTCTCTCAAGGCACTGTCACACCTTGACAATTTAGCTAGCAATGGCAACGTATAAAAATGTATGTAAAACGTTGGCTTACGCTGAAATTTTGATATATTCTTTTAAAGTTTTGATCGTATTCATAACGTGTTGGTCGTATGCATAACATATTAGTAACGTACACAGAACGTTTCGTTGTCTTATAGATAACTTACACCAACGAATGCTTAGCCTGTTGTTGGCGTTCACAACCTATGCCCAACGAGAGTTTAACTTAGGCATAGCGCGCTGCACATATCGCCGACGAACTCGTGGCGTAGTCTGTTGAAAACCTGCCGCACGCCGATTTAAATCGTAACCGCCTGAAAATTGAAAGTGTCAACCACGCAGTCACACCTTGACGATTTAGCCAGCATATGCCGACCTTTTGAAAAATTTGCCGAACCAAGCTGGCACACGTCGAATACGTTATGGGTAAGTTGTGTATACGTTAAGAGCACGCTGAAAAACGATGAAGTATGCTGTCATATTTCGTGGTACGTCTCGTACGTCGTGAAATTTCAAGCATGCTGAAAATTTTACAACGTACTCGCCGTATGGCTCACACGTTCCGCTACGCTGGGAATAAGTTGTAGGCACGATATGCGATCGTTGACACACGTCGACAAGTTCCTCGTAAGTTACTTATAAGTCGAAACACGTCGAGGTAATGTTTAGCATACCCGAAACTTATTTTCTCCGTCAAGGCACATTTTCTTTTTTTTTTCCTTGGCTCCGTGAAGGCACATGACGAAATATCTGAAGTTGTTGTTGTTGTTGTTGTTGTGTTTTTTTTTTTTGTCTATCACGAATTTTAAAATGTATTCGGACATTTGCTTTTAAGTTTCGACGTCAATGTGACAATATCCTCAAACAGAAAATATTCACAGAGGAGGAACTAAGAATAAGACATGAGCAAACTGAAGAGGCAATCGGACGTGACGTAACGGCACGTGATGAAATATCGGAAGTTATTGTTTTTTTTTGTTTATTTTTTTTTTAAACGCTGCCAATACGCCATTATACGGTAGCTGTAAATTGGAAACACGTTCAGTAAGTTCTGTGGTCGTCCGGAAGCTGTCAATCAAATACGTCAATATGCGTTGGAGGTACGTTACACATAGGTTCAAAGCACGTTACTCATAGGTTAGAAATAAGTTTTGGGTACGCTAAGCATTACCTCGACGTGTTTCGACTTATGAGTAACTTACAAGTAACGTGCCTCGACGTGTGTCAACGATCGCATAACGTGCCTACAACTTATGGCCAGCGTAGCGGAACGTGTGAGTCGTACGTCGTAAAATTTCAAGCATGCTAAAATTTGAGGACAACCGCAAAGTACAATGATGAAAGCCAGCGTACTACGGCATTTGGCAGTGTTTTTCAGCGTGCTCTTAACGTATACAAAACTTACCCATAACGTATTTGACGTGTGCATGCGTTTTAGACAAATTTTTCAAAAGTCGGCGTACGCTGGCTAAATCTTCAAGGTGTGACAGCGCCTTTAGGGATAGGACATTCCAGGCACCCACCCGAAGGGACCACCTCAGATTAACCCAAGGAGACCACCGTCTGGTGGACGACACCTCAGCACCACCCCGACACACTCTCCTTCAATCTAACCCAGGAAGGTTACCCCGTGGTTTCCCTCCTATCATCAAAGATTGGGGGTCCCGACGGCTTTGCCACAATCCCGTCATCCGGTGAGCTGCTCTCTGAAGGGAAGCTGCACAGGAGGTACTCCCACGGAGTGGGTTTTTGGGTTTTTTTAATGCTTTTGGAATGTTTTTCAGAATGAAGGGTTTTACGGTGGCCGGAGTGCAAATCCTGCCACCAACTTCCAAATAAATAAAAATTACCCCCGTGTGGGGGTGACGGTCATCTCTATAATACCACAAGTTCTCAATGTTCAGTTATGACCGAAGACTACTGCGCAGTTATACTGCGCAGCTTGAACTGCGTAGTTTGGTTAAAGATGACTCAGCATTTTGGCACGCACGCACGAAATTATATTTTGAAAATAAATGCCGACGTTTACGTTTCGGGTTTTGAAACTTTTGCACCTTCGGCAGAAAATGTATAAATATAAAAGGCTAAAAATGTGTTTTATATTTATATTTCATTTCTCCTTCCTTCCTTCTTTGCAAATCGCATCGGCGTTTTTGACCATCTTCCGGATCACGTGACGATCAAACGGAAAGGAAATTCAAAAATCTGTCTGGTTAGATACAAGATAATATTTTTTACTATCATAATCAATAAACAGTTGCCGAATATCTTGTAGAATGGCAGACTAGATAGGTTTTGAAAATGGCGGTTTTTATAACTTACGTGACCTCGTGACCTTGACCCTGACCTTGAACCCGGACAAAAGTTATATCGTTGTGCAACACTCATCGACCTCTACCCACATACTTAGTTTCATCAAGATCAGAAATAAAAATTGTTGACGGACGGACGTACAGACATTTGGTCCGGCTTTATTAGGTCATCTCGTTAGAGATGACCTAAAAAGTAACCCAACTGCAGGAGGACATCCGCAAACACCATTGGGCACTAGATATGGATGGCCGTTGGCTCACAAGGAGGTCCTCCGTTCTTTGACAGGTTTTGTTCTTCATCCTGCTGGGTGTCCATATCCAAACACCCTCCTCACCAAGAAACTTGGTGGGGGGGACGGTTTAGTCGGCGACAACCCAACCATGGAACAGGTTAGTACAGGTTTACATGGTACCTGTAGCAAGTCACAGATGTAATCTGACCTGACTTTGAGAGGAAGAGGAGAGGGCTGTTTTTGTGTACTTAGTCGAGCCTCGTATAAATAAGAGCTAACCTCACACACACAACATATAACAAAGGTAGCTGAAGACAAGAGGGTGCAAGAGAGAGGGAAACAAATCAACAGTGGGGAACAAGGAACAATAACCTTGACATTGGAGCTGAAAATGGACATTATAAAATGTTCTGATAAAGGTGAAACCCCCAAATTGGTCATTTGTTAGACTAACAGTTTGATGATCGGAACAATTATCATGGACAAGACACGGATTTTACTGTACTGTACTTTATTTTGCAGTATGTTTTGCCAATTGTATTTGTTACATTTCTCGGCGCTGGAAGGGGTATTATTTACTATAATCTTTTGCAAAAACATAATATTTCAGCTTAGTTATGTGTGAAATAGGCTTTATCGGCTTGGTTGTTAAACCAAACCACCATTTATAACAGAGTTCGGACTTAGGAACATCCGATTTGGAAACGATTGTTCAGAACCCAACCTGTTGGCAAATTGAGGATTTCCTGTACAATATACTGCTTTCATTTCTCCACTGTGTACCAACTAATATCCTTGAAATTAATGTAAAAATACAATTATATATAATATAATGTCTGTCTTGTATGCAATTTGTGTGCACGATTTTCAAAAATCACAAGCAGATGGTGGCATAATGGTTGCAGCATCCACTCTTGAATTTTGGAGGTCAGTGTTTTGAATCCAATCCTGGCTGAGTCAAATGAAAGATTAGAAATTGCACCGTGCTGTTTCCTTGCAGGAGGGCTAACATTTAGAAGCTGGACCACAACTAAACCCCATAAGTTGCCGTAGAAGAAATTTCTCCTTATTTTTCTCACTAAGTGAGTCGAGAAAAGTGACAAAGATGCTATTGTTGGTTCCCAGAATGCCCCGGAAAATCACATCACTTCCCACAAGCTCAGGGGCTATGTTTATCTGAAGTGAAGTCCAGTGTTGCCGCATGTATATTTCTGCACATGTGCATGATTTGTTTCACAGCTCCTCCATGAGGCTTAGACCCTGTAGAAACTAGAGGGCTGCATTCGGAGATAACTGATAACTGATGATTCCCGATATAGCCAACTCGTAATATGAGCCAATTGGTAGCAATTTAAATTCTGCCTCAGTGAAAACAAACTTCTTTTCACCCCCCCCCCCCAAAAAAAAGCAGGACAGCAAGACTTCATGCTTTCCTCTATGAACCATAATTAAAAATAATTACAAATTGAAAATTTAGAAATATTGAAATATGTAATTGAAAAAATAAAATAGACAAAATAAATAAATACTTAAAAAAAATTTTTTTCCCATTTACGGTATTTTAAATAATTTAATTTTTGGGGAGAAATTGTGGAAAAAAAATGAAATAATTGAAAATTGGAATTTTAAATAATTAAACGAGTCGAAGTACATTCAAAGTAAATAAATAAACAAGCAGTCATAGACTGGTACTTACGAAATCGTCAACTTGACCTCTGACCTTGTCTAATAAAAGCTGTCTATAGAGAAGGAAGCGACGCAAACCAGAAGTTTCTATGATGATTCTGTACCAAACCATCAAAAATCGAATGTTTTGGATGTTTGACCTCACTGTGACCTTGACCTTTGACCGATTTTGACCAAAATCTAATCAGTGCTAGCCACCACCCTCCTGAATCACGTGGTGTGATTTGACATTGGTCGCTTCTTCCGTTCTCGAGTTATCTGTACCAAACCATCAAAAATCGAATATTTAACCTCACCGTGACCTTGACCTTTGACCGATTTTGACCAAAATCTAATCAGCACTAGCCATCACCCTCCTGAATCACGTGGTGTAATTTGACATTGGTAGCTTCTTCCGTTCTCAAGTTATCTGTACCAAACCATCAAAAATCCAATAGTTGGCCTCACTGTAACCTTGACCTTTGACCGATTTCGACCAAAATCTAATCAGCACTAGCCACCACCCTCCTGAATCACGTGGTGTAATTTGACATTGGTAGCTTCTTCCGTTCTCGAGTTATCGTGCCTACAAACAAACAAACAAACAAACAAACAGAAACGGAAGGCATCAATATACTTACGAAATCTTTAGATTTCGTAAGTAATAAATCCTCCAGCGCACGACATTGCTGGGGCGCCTCAGGTGCCCGGCGATGCCGCCGTACAGCACGTGGAGACGGAATTTGGAGGGAGCAGTGTGCAATAATTCATTGATTAATTGCATAATTAAAATAAATAAATAATAAACGTAAAGTAATTGATTTCTCAATCAATTGCCAAATAGCATACCTAAACCACCAGTGTTTCATCCACATCTGTAACTTTTTTAAAATTAAGCAATTCATCATTAAATGAATAATCAATCGATAAAACAAAAATACTCTTTATAGCCTTATCACTTGTTCATCGTCATGTCCAAATATCTGTTTCCAAGCTCAAAAGGTGCCTGAGATATTGCCCAGATGAGACATAAAATAATTAATTAATTAATTAATTGATTGATTAATCAAATAATAAAAAACATCATTTTTGCCAAAGAGCATCTTCACTTTTGTCCCCAAATTTCAACTTCCCAGCTCAAAGGTGCCCGGCGATGTCGTCATGCATCGCCTGGTTATGGGATTGGTTGGGTAGGAGCAGTGTACAATAATGGAAAAATTATTCTTCAAAAATAAGGGTACCGTCGCTGTCTCTGTCTCTGTCTCCTGCTCACAACAAGAGGAAACACAATTCCTCCCTCTGTGAACCACAAAAAAAAAACTCCTCCATGAGTATTCCATCACTGTTAAAAAAAAAAATACAGCACTTACTTCCAGGCCCATCGGAGACCGGAAGTGCATTCTGATTGGCCGAGTTGTCAGGTGACTGTTGCGAGACCCGATTGGCCGATTTAGGCCGCAGTGGCCCATTCTGATGCGGCTCAGCTTTCTTCGATCTTGCAGCAGCATCAATGTCCTCGTCATCATCATCACCATCACTTGGAAATGCAAGTAACCAATTGGTTGCTCGTTCCAAGTTGTTGTTCTGTCAAGTGGAAGGTGTTGGGAAGGTCAAACAAAGCATGACTTGCCCTTAGGTGATTAGAAAACAACGGTTTTGATTATACTGTGTGTGCAACAAAATCCCCTCCTTGCATTTACAAACACTAATCAAAAACCTATTTTTCAAGATTTAATGAAACGGTTTCCTTTGCTCATGCAATGCTTGATTCTGCCTTTAACCCTGAGAATTTTAGCAATGGAATAGTTGGCCAATAAGTTTCAATATGGCAATGAATACGAACCAATACGGGGGGCGGGGGCTCGAATTCAGGACCCTAAGATCTTAAGCCAGGCACCTTAACTGTTAAGCCAACATCAGGCATAGGAGTGGCATGGGAAGTGTAGGTGCAGCAGAGGTGTTTCTACAATAGCTCTATATTTTGTACAGTGACGATAACTTTAATTATTTGCAAAAAAAATGCCACGCAAATGATCTTCCAATATTTGTAACATCAAACAGATTTCATTACCTCTTCGTACAAGGACCCGTTTACATAACCTAAAATGGCAGATATTATGGCCATCCACTTCCCTGTCAGTTTATTCCTTCCTCAATCCTCCCCACCACTGCCCATACTCCTTTAACTCTATCCTCTCCCATTCTCATCCCATACAGGTATGTTATGTATAGGTTGACCTGTGAAATGCTGACATTTTTGCTTTCACGATGAAAAGAAAGGTTACCCTGGAAATGGCCCCTTCTCTGATAATTATTATTTTGTAAATAGCACATTCTTTCCCCCAAATGATAGAACATTCTGCCGTGATTAAAAAGAAAAAGAAAGTATATCAAAACTAACGATTAATACAAAAAGCACGTTCCAGCCCAGAAGGACTCATCCCTTTTGCCCACCAACACACGTTTGCTTGAAGGGCCTTGAATGCCCGCTGGCGTGTGAACCCCATGCAGACTATAAGGGCCACGCTTTCCTCTGGGGGAGGAGTTTGGCTGGAAAGTTTTGGACCCCAGGCACCTCCAAGAATGACTCCATCCTCTTCTTCCTCCTTGTCTTCGACTTTATCAACTAGCACAAGTGGCTCTGCAAAGTCTGCCCAAAACAACCAATGTCGGTGATGAGTAAGAATGAAATGCTATCGATGTATTCACGTCTTTTAAGTACCGTTAGGCATGATCTAAACATCACCGTTTATTAGAACAGCCCACTGAGTGATGTACAAATGCTCCTGACATTCTTATTAAAGTCAAACAAGAATACAATTTTAAAATTGAGAATTAATGTGCAGGACTGATCATGATCAATGAAAAAAAAATTAAATGCACATTATACAGTTAAGGAAACTTCAGTTCGTTTCTGTGGAAGGGATTCCGTCTTACCTTTGCGAGACCATGATTGGCTATTGAAACATATATTTTACACAACCAATCAGCAGCCCACACAGTGTGAAGGACTTCTTTTTTTTGTATACCTTGTCGAGGCTCGTATGAGAGCTAACACCCAACACACAGCAAGGGGGCATGAGACAAGAGGGGTGGGAGTGGGAGGGACAAAACAGTGGGGAACAGACACATTGGGAGATCTGTGGAAGGGAGAGGGATGGGGATGGGACGGGGAACATGAGGAAGAGAAGATGGACATTACAGGGACTTTCAGGAAGAAAAGCAGGGGAATTGAAGGAAGTGGGCTTGGGTGGATTATCGGGGATAGAAAAGATCAAGGATTTGGATGGGGGATGATAAGAGGTGGTGGTGAACAGCTGTTTTGAAAGCCTGGAGGGAAGAATGGGAAAGAATAGAGTGAGGGAGTTTATTCCAAAGGTGGGAAAAAAAAGAGGAATGAAAGGGTGAAGGTGAGCATTGATTCGTGATTTTGGTAGTTTTACCAGAAGGGGGTTGTTGGCGGACCTTGAGCGCCATGTGGAAATGTGGTGGGGACAAATCGCAGAGAGAGCAGGGGGGGGGGCTAGGCTGGAGAGGAGACGGTAGAAGACAGAAAGACCACCGACCAACCTGCGGTGATTGAGTGAGAGGCCCAACGACTCGGCTTCATTGCGGGAGATGCCGATGATCCTAAATGCCCTGGTTTCGACAGTGTGAAGCCGAGAAAGGTGGGAGGCAGGAGCACCAGCCCGGAGGGGAGAGCAGTACTCTATCAGGCTATGGACAAAAGCTTTGTAAGTGGTCAAGAGCTCAAGAGGGCCAAGGAAGGACTTTGCACGAAGGAGGATTCCCAGTCGGTGACTGGCTTTTGAGGCGAGGTTGGAAATGTTACTTCCCCAGGAAAGGTCATGGCAGATAGTGAGACCAGAAGCTTGAAAGAAAAGACTTCTTCCAGAGGATTGTTGAGAAAGTGGATGGGGGGGGGAGGGGTTCAAAACGGTCCTTTCGAAGAGACATAGTGAGAGTGTGAGATTTGTCTGGATTGAAAGACATGTTCCACGTGTTGGACCAGTTTGTCATTTTATCCAGATCTGCAGTGAGCTAAGAAGCTGCTGCTTGCTGGTCTGAGGGATGATAGATGGTACGTCAGAGGGTGGAGTCATCAGCAAAGAGATATATATGATTTTCCAGAGGCGGAGAGATCATTGATGACAAGCAGAAAAAGAACAGAGCCCAGAACGCTACCTTGAGGAACTCCAGCCTGGACAGGAAGAGGGGATGAAAGAACTCCATTTAGGGCCACACGTTGACTGCGACAGGAGAGGAAGTCTGCGAGCCATGAGTGGAGATGGCCTTGAATACCATGGGAAGAGAGTTTGGTGAGTAGGGCAGGGTGCCAGACTGTGTCAAAAGCACGTGATATGTCCAGGGATACGGCTCGGATTTCCTGTCTGGCATTGAGGATCTCCATCCATTGATGGGAGAGCAGAAGCAGCATATCCAGGGTAGAGTGACCTGGTCTGAAATAAAATTGATGATCGGAAATCAATCCATTGGCGAAGAGGAAGGATTTGATGTCTGAAGCGATGATGGATTCCATCACCTTGCTAATGATTGGGAGAAGGCTGATTGGTCTGTAATTGCAGGGATCTGTTTTTGCACCTTTTTATGCAGGGCAGTGATGTTAGCAGATTTCCAAGCAGATGGCAGATGACCTTGAGAAAATGAGAGGGTGAATAGAACAGAGAGAGGGTGAGCAAGAGCAGAAGCGCAGGCTTTGAGGACACGTGGGCTGATGCCGTCTGGATGGGTTGCGGAATCTGAGTCGAGGTTTGAAAGCAAGCTCTCCACCTTGTTAGGAGAAAAGGACACAGAGTCCAGGGACAGTTGGGTGCGACTGGGTAAGGTGGGTAGAGAAAGTGATGGGTTTTGGACACAAGATTTAGCTGCAAACACCGAGTTTAGGCATTCAGCTTTATCACGTGCGGTATCAGCAGTGCGGCCATTTGAGGTAAGGGAGGGGATGGAGGGGGAACATACACCAGAAACAGATTTGATTAAACACCACCAGGATTTTGAGGAGGGAGAGAGGTTTGAGAGTTCAGACTTGAGATGAGAAAGATGTTGTTTTCTGGCTCTCCTGAGGGTAGATACACACTTGTTCTGAGCTTTCTGGAAGGAACTGAGATTGCCCTCAGTTGGGTTTGCTTTCCATGAGGCAAGTTGTTTCAGGACAACTGCCTCACCACAAGCTTCAGTGAACCAAGGGCGGGAGGAAGGGTAGGACAACTGAACACGAGAGGGGATAAATCTGTGCATGAGGGAGAGCAAGTTTCTTTGAAAGAATTTCCAGGATGAGTTGATGTTTGAGAAAGCAGAGATAGGAAACCAGTCTGTAAGTTTGATGGCTGCTCGGAGACCCTGCCAGTCGGCTTGACTGAAATGCCAGACTCGACGGCGGTGAGGTGGTTCTCTGATAACAGCCAGAGAGATGTCCACTTTGACAAGGACGTGATCAGAAGAACCAATTGGAGCGGAGGAAGAACAGCAGATATTATCAGGGAAATTTGTCAAAATCAGATCCAGAAGAGATGGAGTACCATTGGTTGAGATCCGGGTCGGGAAGTTGACTGATTGAGTCAGTCCCAATGAGTCGCAGAAAGCTTTTGCTGAGGTGCCATGATTTTACACCGGATGCCGGATTTTACACAAACACACTGGTACTCATTTCGCTGACCTCAGAAGGATGACAGGCTGAGTCAACCCCCTGGTGTATTAATTCAGCGTCCAACGGGGCTTGAACTCAGGACCCGAGGATCCCAAGCCGCCACTCTAACCACTTAGCCAACACCAGGCTTAACAACTATTCTGTAATCACTGAACAATTCCACTCATTTGTATGATTTCTTCGACAGAAACGAACACTTTCCGTGTTGCAAAAACTCTTGCTGTCATTTGGTTCAGAGTGCACAAGAAAAAATTACCCCCGGTTGGGGGTGACGGTCATCTCCGAAGCTCTGTCGATGTGGATCTCTGATCGGCTTAGAATGGCTTCGATGTCGTCCTGACTTTTGGTTCAACGTACAGACGAAAGCCCGGGAGTAAAAAAGATAGAAAACCTCAGAAATCAAACTACATTTCTGAGTTATCCGGAGATAGATTTTGAAAATGGTTGATTTGGAACATTTATGATCAATGTGTCCTCAAAAGGATAGAAACCGGACCTCAGAAATCAAACCGCATTTCTGAGTCATAAATGGCGGATGATATTTTTTGACCGTATCACAGACGATTTTTCCAACTTTGAAGACATGTGACTCGATAACCAGGACGAATTTTTAAAAACCGGCCCGACCAAATTTAGATATTGCTCCATATTATCAGAATCCGAAGAAATTTCGAAGATCGGATCACAAACGGTGGAGATAGATTTTGAAAATGGATGATTTCGAAATTTGAGTGGCCTTGACCTTCAATCCTGTCAAAAGTCATACTGTCGTGCATCACTCATCGACCCCTACCTACATACCAAGTTTCATCAAGATCGGGCGATTTTTTTTTTGACCGTATCACATCGACGATTTTTCCAAATTTGAAGACACGTGACTCGATAACCAGGACGAATTTCAAAAAACCGGCCTGACCAAATTTAGATATTGTTCCATATTATCAGAATCTGAAGGAATTTCCAAGATCGGATCATAAACGGCGGACGAGATAGATTTTGAAAATGGACGATTTTGCAACTTTGGAGTGACCTTGATGTTGACCTTGACCTTCAATCGGGTCAAAGGTCATACAGTCGTGCATCCCTCATCGACATCTACCCACATACCAAATATCAAGAAAATCGGAAGAAAAAAATGGGGACGTACGGACATCGAGACTGGTTTTATTAGGTCATCTCATTCGAGATGACCTAAAAAGGGGAAAGTAATACGAATGTGGTTTTCACCTCTGACCAAACTCTGTGGTGTGATGGTTAGAGCGTCCCTTCTGAGTCTGGGGTTGGAACTCTGTCCGAGTCATATCAAAGACTTGTAAAAAAAAAATGTGACGTGCTGCTTCCTTCCGTGATGCTTAGCATTTAAAAAGGATGGAACACGGTCAAATAACTATAGGTTGGCAACGATTATGCAGGCTTGATGAGCCAATTGGCTCCATCGTGTTGAAATTCCTTGTACGGTAAGGGAACAAATTATTATTATCATCATCAGTTGCACAGTTTCGATATGATTACACATTTCCATGCCGATACCTTTGTTTTTACGGTTTAAAATCAAAAGGTACAGCAGACCTCGAGTACAAATTTATTTATTCATGTGCAGCCTGTGGCTGCTTGGCTGCATCATTTTCTGGGAGCGTGGCTGTGCCGCTGATGCAATGGCCCCTGTTTACCAGCATGCTGCAACTCATTTTGCCAACTTCGGAAGGATGACAGGCCGAGTAAACCCACCTGATGCTCATTCAATGGTGATGACCATGGCTTGAACTCAAGACCCAAAGATCTTAAGCCAGCCACCTTAATTGTTAAGCCAACACCAGACTTTCAGTACGAATGAACGAAGGGTAGATATCCTGTTCATTAAGCTTAGGACTTAACTTGGGATTTTTTTTCAAGAGGAAACAATCTTACACAAACATGCTAAGAGGATATCAAACCCGTTTCTAAAGTACATCAAAATTATTTGGTACCTCAAGGCCATATAAAGAATCACAATAGGACATGTCTATTTGGTGCATTGTGGCATTTGGCTTGTGCAACTTTGGGCCAAGAAACTTTCATCAAAGGTTTTCATATTTTGTGAAATGGAGTGGTGCTCTACACTGTGAGCCAAAGCCTTGTACTCCTGGATGCAGTGACTGTTAAAGTCATCATTTCCAGATCATCATTATTAGTACAGCAAGGTAAAATCACTATTGTTATTATTTTATTTTTACCTGACTCATCCATGTGAGAAAATATCCAATCGAGAGCATGATCGATACCCAAGCCACCAGAGTAGTACAGGGCTTTCCTGCAGGCCTCTTTTGGAAAACCCATCTCCAGCAGTTGTTCAAAGATGGATTCCTCCACAAATGAAGCTGCAAGTCAAGGTGAGAGTGAGTGGTATTGCCAACGTAAAGAACACTTGTTGAGCCATAATCACATCTCCAACTACTTTGATAGGAATCACAATTGTCTGAGCATTACGTTGGAAAAATAATGTTTCATTTCCACGTGTAAAGCATTCCATGAAAACATGATTAGCACCACATAAAGAGCTGGGACAATGTCACTACATGTGCAAACGTTTTCCTTCTCCATAAAAAGGACCATAATACGATCATATATGATGACAATCACCCTCCATCTCCTAACCTACCCAAGAAAGAAAGAAAAAAAAAGTATAAAATTTTCCACTTAACTTTTACAAGTTTGACTTTGATCTCAGTGTCGAGGGTTGATCTTGGCTTTGCCAGAGATGTCGATATCTTTCCAAAGTGAATAACCTGCCTTTCAATCAGCAATTATTTTCTAATTAGTTTGCTATCAGGGAGATCCGCGTTTTTCATTAACTTGTGCAGATGCTCCAAAAATTATAAATGGTGGTTGGTTTCTCGACATGTCTGAAAACATTTCATCGTGTAAGGAGTTCTCATTACACAACAGAAAACAAGTCGTTGTGAAGGGAATCGTGAAAACTGCACGGAATTGTTGGGAAAATGTTATAAAGATGAACTTGTGGTTTATGTTTAAAATGGAGAACATCCATCCATCCATCCATCCATCCATCCACAGGTAGTGTTTTACTCAAAAATGAACACATTACAATGTAAGACATGGAAACTGAGACGTGCACCTTGTTATAAAAACATAGCGGTATTGTGTGTGTCGTTTTGATATACTCAGTGTCAAAGGCTTATGGAAGAGTAGTGGAGGAACAGGGTACAAAAGGGTCACCATACAGAAAGTGGAGTGAAAGGGAAAGGATGCACCAACACATGAAGAGAGACGTGGCAGGTGAAAGGGGAGTCGGGTCTCAGTGCTTGCAGTAAAGCTCTTAAGTTGTTTATCGCAAGTGGAATCGTCTTTTAAAAAAAAAAAATTGTATGCACAGTCGAGGCTCATGGAAGAGCTAGTGTTAGTACACTGAATGGATCACGATGCAACAGGGCAAAAGGAACGGTAGAGAGAAGGTGAAAATACCAACAGCAGAGTTGAAGGTCAAGATAGAGGCAGATGAACAAACAATGGGTGTGGGGATGAATTGGGGGGGGGGGCTTGAGAGGATGCATGGGGTGGACACAATGGATATACATAAGCCTTCCAACTGAACATTATCTTTGTCTACCCACAGCCTTCTCCAATTATGGTGATGTCTGTCTGCATGTCCCCGTTTGCTTGTTTCCCACCACCTTGCCAGTCTGTCGACCTTCCACTCGCTGTTGTCTAGCTCTTCCACAAACCTTGACCTCTGTTAAAAACAAACAAAAAATCCCTTCAAGAGTTTATTACAGTAAAAACTAACCTCCAGGTGGCAAAAGGGCCGTGTCAGTTTCTTGGCCTGGGGGACAACCGAGTGTCGGCCGACCAAGCAATCCCGTGGGTCGAAGGGTGGGGGGTGCAATGTCAGGCAGCTCCTTTTCACCTGGCCGCAGTCCAACACCTTTTAACTTTGTAATGTCCAACTCATCAGGCATATCCACTGACACATCTGAAATATAACAATTAACATTTTAATATTCCATCTATTTATTAATACATTCAATTCTTGATAATTTACCCACCTATTTCATTCAATGATCTGAACAACAACACAGGACCTAGGTAGACCCTTCTCACCAATTTGAATGGCAAAAATTTTGAAAAGGCCATTTTTGGTCGTTGGAGCTCTCACTTCCACAGTACACCTGACAGCAATTGAAATCCAATCCTTTGTTTGTCGTAGAGGAATACTAAACTTTGTCAAGGCTATTGTTGGGCTGCATCAGCAGAAAAAATCAAATTACACGTTTTATCAACTAACCATTGGCAAAGGTGTGTTAACCACCATGGGAAGCAGAGTAAAGCTGATGCGTCAGGCATTAACCCATCATCATAACAAAAGAGTGATGCAAGGATTGAGAGGTTTACATATTGTTGGGTATTGTCAGTTGGGGTTAAGGTTGTAAGAAGCTGACTCGGGGATGAAGGATCAAGGACGGGATCGATGATAAGGGGTAGGGGATCAAAGTGCAGTGAGTGAGTAATGAAGGGTCGATTCATGAATGAAGGGGTAATCATTGATAAGGGAGTTGCATCGTCGACGAAGAGTCAAACGTCAGAGGGAGCTGGGTCATTAATAAGCATATAAACATGGGAATATTATTATAGAAATGAGAACAAAAGGGAAATAAGAAGCAGTTAGCTATGAAGGACAAAAAAAAATGTTGAAAAACAGAACAGCACTCTTCGATGTCACAACATCGACCGATATTCCTCTGCACACATTATTACTAGGGTTGGGCATACAACCATACTTTTTTTGAAAGGAGTGTTTTTTATGGTCAAATTTCACGCTGATCACGAATCCATTGAACTTTTTGACATAGGATGATGTCTCAGGTTGGTAAAATGCAAAAAATCAAAATGGCCACCAAATTTACCCATTTTCAGGTAAAATTTGATAATTATGGCAGTAGGATAAGAATACTGATTCTGGCTCACTTTTCCCTATGTAAATGAATGGAGGATTTTCAGCGATTCCCTTTTTTTCCCTAAAAATAAACCCCCTTTTTATCCCAAGGTATATTTATTTGTCTCCCCTTTTAACCTAGGGGCTCTCTATTCAAATAACCCATACAACAAGATAAAGATTTGTTAAAGGTGATTCTAAAGAAATATCTGAAACGTCTAAGCCCCGGGACACTCTTTATCAAATAACCGATGCATATTGTTTAGCTCACTCATTGAACCTATAAACATTTGTTCATTCTCAAATTCTTTCAATAGTTTAATTTTCTTTGCACAATAATCCCCATCTAAAATATTGACAAACAAAACATTTGAATCTTTATATTTTTTAAGATACCCCTTGTGCCATTACGAAATGATAAACTTCTCTTAATGCTCTTGTTTGACCACCTCCTGAGCCACAGGTTATTTTTGTTAAGCCCCGCCCACTTTTCATAAGCCCCGCCCACTTTCAAATGGAATTTTTTAAAGCCCTGCCCACTTTTCTTTAAGCCCCGCCGACTTTTCACGAGGTATTCCATAAGCCACGCCCACTTTTCCTAAGCCCCGCCTACTTTTCCACGGATTTTTTATAAGCCCGCCCACTTTTGCCAAGCCCCGCCCACTTTTGATAAGCCCCGCCCACTTTTCATGAGGTATTTTTATAAGCCACGCCCACTTTCCTAAGCCCCGCCTACTTTTGCTAAGCCCCACCTACTCTTACATCATTTCCAGTTCATCTCTGACTCACAAAGAAATCACAAGAAAATTCCAGCATGTTATGGTTTTGAAAAATTGCCCAAAGAAGGCCTGCGTGAGCTTGCCCAGGGAATTTCCACAGGAAACCACACCCAACAGTCTTTCCCTATAAAAGCCTCATGCCCAGGCTCCATTTTAAACATTTTTTTTGCTGGCAATGGTGTGCTGTGTGCTTGCCTGGAACTCTCAGACTTGTATGGAACTAAACCTTCAAGTTGATGAACTGGATTCAAACCTCTTATCTGTTGAGGTAAGATTTTTATTTTCCTATTTTCAAACTTTAATTGAAGCATACTCATTTAATAATTAAATAACTCAATTAATACATTATTATTTTCTCTCACAGGAAATTGTATCTGAAATACGAAATGAAAATACTGCTTTTGCTACAACTTGGGGTGAAATTGTTGGCTTGGTTGAAGACCTTATGAGCGAGCAAGACCTTGAGTGGGATGACTTTGGGGTTCCTTGGAACTCTCTGACTTGTATGGAACTAAACCTTCAAGTTGATGAACTGGATTCAAACCTCTTATCTGTTGAGGTAAGATTTTTATTTTCCTATTTTAAGTTCCTTTTAAACATCGACTCGTTTAATAATTAAATAACTTAATTAATACATTATTATTTTCTTTCACAGGAAATTGTATCTGAAATACAAAATGAAAATACTGCTTTTGCTACAACTTGGGGGGAAATTGTTGGCTTGGTTGAAGACCTTATGAGCGACCAAGACCTACAGAACGAGTTCGTCCTTGATGACCCAACCAAAGAGTTATACCTTGGAGACCAGCAAAATCCTGAAAAAGAGTTTTACAGCAATAGTACTCATTGTGAGTTATCAAGACAATACCCACTGAACAAGTTATACCTTGATGAGCCAGAATACAAGTTTTACCTTGGAGACTCACAATTTTCAGATATTTTGAAAAATGGAGTTTTCCTTGATGATCCACAGTTATACTATGTGAGATCTATCACCGAAACCCATCAAAATTGGAAAAATGGAGATTTCCTTGATGATCCACAGTTATACTATGTGAGATCTATCACCGAAACCCATAAAAATTGGAAAAATGGAGATTTCCTTGATGATCCACAGTTATACTATGTGAGATCTATCACTGAAACCCACTATATTTCTGGAAATTGTGATTCTTCCTTGGAGTCTTGGATAGATGGTTATATTTTTGGAGACTTGAAATGTGGGTTCTGGCTTGATAACTCAACAGGAATGTGGTTATACCTTGGAGACTTGGAAAGTTGGGTTTATTTTGAAGACTTGAAATGCTACCACTCTTTGGGATCTAAACCTATCAAGAAAGTTCTTACTCCCTCTTTCTTCGTCATCAAACCTGAAAGCTTTAAAAGACAGAATTGGAAGAAGAGAAAAAACATAAAAAATATACATTGTTCGTTCTGGGAAGAAAGTGCAGGCTTACTCCCCCTTTCTACGTCATCAAACCTGAAAGCCTTAAAAGACGGAATTGGAAGAAGAGAAAAAAAAAAAAAACGTAAAAAAATATATATATAGGTGGAAATCTCATTTTGAAAAAGACATTGTGTTGGGCGAGGATTGAGTTGGGGTTGAGATTTTGAATGTGAGGGTTGGGGCACACACACACACACACACACACACACACACACACACACACACACACACACACATCAACAAACAAAGTTAAGCCTTGACTATTCAGTTGAGGATTCTGTGTTTGGGGTTCACAGATCTAAGAACGTCCCCCTTGACACACATTATATACTGTAATACACCTCGGACTTGTCCCTCTAGTGTCCACAAAGGTGTATAGTAGGAGGGAGTGAAGCGCCAACCCATTGCTCCCATTGGTATTATCTGCTTAGTTTTGTCTTTTGTAATTCCTGTGAATAAAATGAACCTAAAATCTCTTCCCCTTCCAAATCATATATCTTATAAGTCCAAGGAACCGTATCTATTACATCAACAATTTTAAAAAGTTCTTTCGTCCATCGTTTAGTAAAACCCTTTTCAAAATGAGATTTCCACCTATATATTCTTACGATATCACCAACTTTGAACTTAGGTTTTCTGACATTAATCTCTTTTTCATATTTTAATTTTGTAAATGTTTCTGATGGTTTCATATTTGTTGACGTGTGAATCGTGTCATTATACTTATCCACAATATCCTGAATAAAAGATGACCATTGTTGTGAACCGAGTTGTGTGAATTTTTTATATAGTCTCTCTTTTAAGGTACGATTAAAACCTTCAACAACAACTGCCTTCCCTTCATTAAAAGGTACTGTATAATGTAATACTGTTATTTTTTAGAAAATTCATAAATGTCTTGTTATAAAACTCTCTACCCTCATCAGTCCACAATTTTTTAGGTTTTCTCTTACTTTTATTAAATATCTGTTGAAAAGCTAACATAAGAGTATTACCTGTTTTGTTTTTTAAAGGGACAACCCACGCATATCTACTCCTCAAATCAATAACGGTTAAAGCATACTTGTACCCATTATCATTATTGAGTTAAATCAAATCAGCAGACCAGATATAATCAACTTCCTTGGAATAAACTTTCCTTCTCTGAAACTTTGTGAATATTGGTTTATGTAATTCATCAGCTAATTGCTCTTCAGTCTTAATGACATCATTAGAGCCTATAAGTTTTTTGAATTTCCAAGTCCAAGTTTCAATTTAGCACTGATCATCTTCTTCACAATGAACCGATCAACTTTTTCTCTCAAGGTTGGATTTTGTATCAGAGACAAATTATACAACATTTCTCTATCGGCTTCATGCTTTTCTTCCAACGTTGTGGTATTCCCATAATCAATATCGTGTCTCATGCACACTTCATCAACTCTATTGATTGGTTTACTCCAGGATTTAGGATTGTCTGCCTCATCTAATCTTTTATCCAAGTTTGTGCCTGGACCACAGAAAGAATACCCTGGAAGATGTAATTCCCCTGGTATTCCAGTAGTTGTAAATTTACTTCCTGATAAAAACTTTTGTATATCTCCTCCGAGTTTGTGTTTGGAGATAAATTGATTTTTTTTTTGAACCACACACCGAACATATACCTTTTTGTATAACCCTGTTATTTTTACTTTTAATATATGAAATATTTTTAGTAATAGTTTTCTTTTTACATTTGAGACAATAACTCATTTATTTATGAGAAAAATTCCTGCAGAGTGCAAAAACCTTTTTAGTTTCCAACATGCACATTTGAATCTTAATTTTTAAAACATAAAGAATCCTTAGAAATGCCTTCACTCTCTCCTCCATTTATTTAAGAAAAAAAATAAAAATGAAAAACTTGAATTAAAATGAATATCTTGTCGATGTCAATATTCTTGTCGAAAGTATTGCAAATAGACTTGTCAATTCTTTGTTTTCCTCCTCGGTGGGTTGAGTTATTTTCTGTAATACCCTTAATCTTTTTTGAATCTCACTGGTTTCCATATTTTGATATTTATTCATCCACTCTCTTTCCTCCCTCTCCTCCCTCTCTCTTCTCTCTCTTCTCCCTTTCATCCCTCTCTCTTCTCTCTTTCCTCCCTCTCCTCCTTCTCCTTTTCCTCCTCTTCCCTCTCTTTTTCAACTCCTTCCTCATCCCTTATTATCCTTGAATCGCTTACACCCATAGAATATTATACATATATTCATCAGGATTTCTTGTTATTCCTGTATCCAAAATATTTTTTTTTACAACAGGAAACCAATAAAATTTCTTTTGAATTTCTAAAAGAGCCTTACCTTTTCTTAACTTTATAATTTTTTCATTATTTAACATTCTAATTAAATCTAAAGTTGTCGGTTTATCAACATCAGCATAATGCCAATCTTTTATTGAAAATACCTCATTCTTATGTTGTAGAACATATTTATTAAAATACCGAATACCCTTTTCTTGAAGGTATGCTTGGACACAGAAATGATAATTTTCTTGAAGCCTTCTTGCTGTCATTTATGTATTAGAAATATATGTTAGAATAATATGGCACGAAACACCTCCCCATCTTCCCATAGTTAAATCATTTTGTATTTCCTTACTTATTATATATAATCCTGTTTTTTCTGTTTTCATGAGATAAACAAGGGCAAAACCATTATTATATTTACCCTTATTAAATTCTTTTATTTGTTGTTTACTAATCGTGGACCCAATACAAAACTCATTCTCGATACCAAGTGGATAATATTCTTCCTTACGAGACTGATTTAATTGTTCCAGGTCTTCGAGGTTAATTTTAAATGACCAATTATACCCTAAATCATTCATATCATACCCCCATTGCTCTATTCTCATACAAACGATACGCCCTTCTTTATAAAAATTTATTTTAATTCGAACTGTGAATTCTGTATGACCTGGAGATAATATCAACACTTCTGTATCTTTGGAATACACGGCTGTTTTATTTAAGTATATATATATATATTATATATATATATATATATATATATATATATATATATATATATATATATATATATATATTGTGATAAATCGCTTAATCTCACCAAGTCATTCGCGTCAGTCGGGCTTGGATAATTTTTTAATTTATAAGCATTTTTCATGTTAATATTTTTGGTTATATTATATTTATGTCGTTCAGCCTGTGCCTTTGTGTAATAATTTGATAAATCAATATCCAGTTCTTGAGATACACCAAAGATAGAACCATCTTTACCAGCATGTCATTTATATTAGATTAAAAATAATATCATAAAATTTTTTATTTTTGTTGAGTTGAAATAACACATATAGACATAATTGACCACAACACTTGGAATTTAATTCTTGGACTTGAAATGTTTGATAAACACCATTCTGTAAGAATTTTATGACTTCAACAGGTGGTGGAAGACCAAAACTATCAAAATAATATTTGTCTTGACTATTAAAAATACAAACCCAATGAGAACCGTTCCCATTATTATCTTCTAAGTTCATAATAATATTCTTTGTATGTTTCGGCACATTTGTTAATTCATCTCTCATACAAATAACCACATTATGAATTTTTAATTTCTTACAATACTTGACAAGTTGTAAATTTGATGTTGTATTCTTTCCAAATTCTTTAAACCACTCATCAATGCTCATTTATTTATTAGAAAGATATAATCCATTACCTCTTTTCGTTAATTTTACACCTGCTTGTGCAATAGAAGAAAGCATATCTCCAACTAACAATCTCGCTTTATCAGGCAGACCTTCAAGTTTTTCAGCAAAATCTACAATTACGCCACTTCCACTAATTTGTTTCTCCAACTCTTTGTTATGTCTTTCCAATTCTTTTTGAGCCTGGAGTTGAGCCTTCCTTTCGTTGACAGTTTTCACCGCTGTTGAAATACCACCGGTCAATGCTCCAACCACACTTAAACCAGCAAATAAAGGAATTAGAAATGGGAGAAATCCTCCACTCGTCTCTGTTATTGAATATTTTTTCAACATTGGTTTTGTCATTTTAATTTTAAGTGAGCCAGTGTCATTCAAGATTTTAACGTGTTCTCTTGTGAGCAAAACATCAATTCTTACTGCTCCTTTTCTCTGAATTGTATTAACGTTAATCGTACAAGGCTTTTGATTTTGAACACAAGATGATAGTTTATGAAGATTGATTTGATTAACATATACCCCAGTTGGTACTTTGCCACTCATTTATTTAACAAAAAATTATGTGAGACTAATCATCACACCATTATCTGTATTAATCTGCAATTCTGTTTCTTCCAAAAGCAAACAATATGTATCAACTTCTTCACTCTCTCCTTTCAATGTATAGGGAAGTATCCACTCGATTAGACTTTATAGTTTCCTTTTGAGCGCTCAGGTCAAACGCATAGATTGTATACAAACTTTTAAATGCTGTCATATCCAAAATAGGTTCTTTATTTCCATTACTTTCACACACCTTTTGGTAAGACTTGTATGCTTCAGCAAAATCATTTTTTTCCCAATTAATTTCCAATCTATCTCGTGGATAAAATGTTCCATCTAGAGAAACGCGAAGTTGTTTCACCTTAGCATTATCACTCAATGCATTATTCTTATCAGTCGCAGTATCACCATCTGGCTTTTTAAAAATGATCCACAGATATCGTGGCTTTCCTTCCAGAACACCCAAATTCCACGTGTAAGTAGTTTGGTTGAGTTTAACGTGTTGACATCTTCTTTTGAGGTATGATACACTGAGTGGTTTCTTTGAGTTAAGTCTTCGATTCAGCATCTCTTCTGTTTTAAGATTAGGAGTATATTCACTGATATACCAACTCATCTCCTCAATTACAAATTTATTCTGATCACCAAAAGCATTACCAACACCAAAAATCAATCGATTTTCATTATCATTCCTCTGTAGTTGAAATCTAATTTTAAGACCATACAGAACTTTATCATGATCACAAAATCCAAATATACCTTTAAGAGGAACTGCCACAGTAAAACTATTTTCTGTTTTTGTATCATCATTATACATTCCTTTCCTTTGAGTATATCCAGGGTCTGTGTTTGTTCCCGTTGACATATCAGGAATAAAACCTTCGACAGACCCCTTTCCCATTCTATCACTGAATGTATAGAGTGTAAATTTCATCATTTCAGATACAGCAGAGACATAATCAACCGCTTCAACTTCTTGTGTTCCAATATACAAATGCACACTATCAAACATTTTCCAGAAGAAATCATTTACAAGTGTAGCGTTTGTGTTATTCCCAGCTTTATTGAATTTAAATTTACACAACAAGAAACTTTCGGAGAGATTCAAATAGGTTTGTTGATTATTTATTTCAAAACTTTTTGTACCATTCGTATTCCAGTCTGTTCCAGTTATTGCATTTACCTTGAAGTAATCTTTTTTAGTGGAGTTTGAGATAATAATAGTATCATCCAAATCATAGATACTATCAATTGCTTCCATACTTGTATTTATTTAGGAAAAAAGATGTTAAAACTTTTGAAACCCTGATCCAAGTATTTGAATTATTTTCTGTCGTTCTTGGGGGGACAACTGAGTTTTGCTTTTCTTAATTTCTTTTATTGCTTGTAATTTATGAGATTCCTTCTGAGCATCTTTTATACTCTTTACAGCACCTGCTACATTTCCCACAGCAGAAGCAGTTGAACCAGTTAGATCTTTATTTTTAAGAATAGTTGAACCAATACCCATGAGAGTATCAATTATCCCATCTCCTCTAAATTGATGTCCAACACCCCTTTGTCTCTTAGGTTTATAGTATCCTCTACCAAGATACATACCTTCACCCTTGTAGTATGGGGAAAGGAACATCCCATCCCCTGTAATTATTTTATATTTTCCCAACTCGTGTTTCCTCACAATAACCATTGTATTTATTTATTGGAAAACTTCACGTAGGTGAATTCTGATGGATATAACTTCTCCATTAAAAGAAATCATACAATTATCTTGGTCGGTTATCCTAAAATTTACTCTGTGTATGGTTTTTCCTGACACAGGTAGATAAACCAAATTTTTGGGTTCCATATTGAATTTATAACCAATTGGGGTTGAGTATGCGCTGAATGAAAATATTGTATTTGTTTTTTTTCCATCATTATAAGCACCATCAATCAAATCACAGTGAATTAACACTGAATTTATTCCTGAGGATATTTGAATGACATTATCACTGTAAAACGTCCCATTAGTTTCAATCTTTTTTGAGGAGAAACCCAATAACTCTCTAAATGAATTATCAATTGTGAAATCAACCTTGTAGTTATTTTTAACTTTAATCGTTGATTTTGAAGTATGTTTTTGAATGTTTATAACAATATTTTTTGGTTCATCACCCTGTTCTTTCATAAGACGAGCAATTTCGGAAGATATTTGAGAAATCTCATATGCTCTGGGTGAGACTGTTATCGTTTTGTATCCACTTCCCGGATTATAACTAAACTTGTCATTTTTCTCGGTTATATTAAATAAGGTATTATAAGTTTCTATGGACAATAAAGATGCCTCATATTCTTTTGTTGTGTCAAGTTGTAGTGGGTATGGGAATGAAGATGTGTGGTCACTTGTTGTGAAATTGAAACTAAGGATTGTGCTTCTCATCTTATTTAATATGAGATAAAATGTCTTTATATTGAGATTTATTAATTATTTTCATGTTCATCAACTGGTCTAAAATGGCTGATGCTTCATTAAAATAATTGTTATTTCCAGCCTTCTTACTGCCTAACAACAATAACAGTCTATTAACTAATTGCGATGGGTCATTTGGAAGAAAACTAACACCTGAACCAAGGATACTTAAAGCCTGAATAATGTGTTTCTCCTTCTCATTCTTCCTACTTTTACCAGAAAGAATAACCTTATAATTTAGAGTGCTCAGCAGATCAATATATACTCTATCATCATTATTTTCCATATCCAATGGTTTATCAATATACTTCGATTCATCCCTCACAGTTGAACCTTGTCTTCCATCTTTTGTGAGAAGAAACATTAATCTCGGAGTTAGTTTAATAGGGGGTTGAGCAGAACCCAAGAACCTTAATTCATCATTAAATATCAATACCTTTTCTTGAACAAGATGAAATATTGCTGATTGTTCTGTTGGAATGAGTCCTGCTTTGGTTTTTGAATCCGCTGAATATTCATTGTTTTGAACAGCATTCACAATATAATCAGGGGGTTGATTAATCTCTTCCAGTTGTTGAAATAAACCTTCATCATCATATTCTAATTCTCCTAAATGCTCTAATTCTTCCTCTGTCATTTGATCAAAATCTTTTAACATTTTAAATTTTTTAGGAGTATATTCTACTGTGGGAACTGTGGAAACATCTT
This sequence comes from Eptatretus burgeri, assembly GCF_056783735.1. NCBI lineage: Eukaryota > Metazoa > Chordata > Myxini > Myxiniformes > Myxinidae > Eptatretus > Eptatretus burgeri. Next base: position 88,328,410 of record NC_140970.1, on the reverse strand, counting down.
TCATTTTTTCTTGGGAAGTTTTTAAAAGTGGTTTAAAAAATTTCTCTTGTTTTCTTTCAAATGCTTCTTTGCCCGTTAGTTTCTGTCTGCGTTTCTTCTTTATGTCTTCCTGTTGTTTTACAACTTTTGAAACCAACTCTTGATGTTCCTTAAATCTTCTTGCTCTTTCTTTTGCATCCATTTATTTATTGTAAAATATAATTTAATGAATTGTAAAGATCAACAGGGAAATTTTCCTTTTCTTCATCATTCAAGTAGATGTGTTCAAATAAATCCTTTTCTTTAAATATTTCATCAATTCTTTATTAACATTAATGCGAGTTGTAATTTCTTCTTCACTAATCCTTGCATCTCTGCTTTTCATACGTTTGCGTTGAGTTTCTTCATCAACATCAAAACCGAATGATAAAATCTTCACTCCACTCAGATATTTAATAATTTGTCTCGTTCCTTCTGGATTAGTTTCTAATAACCCAACACCACCAGATTTTAGTTTCCTTAACTCACTCTTACAATGTGAATATTTTGTTGTACCAAGAGAAACCTCCTCAAATATTTGTCCTTCATTCCTCAATCGCATATGTTCCTCCAATGAAATATAGTGATAATCTTCACCTTTTACTTCTCCAGGTCTTATTGCTCTAGTTGTTGTTGATACAATGCGTATCACGGGGTGTTCTTTAAGTAAATTTCAATATTCTCATTTGTACTACACAATAACCTTGATTTATGAAAGTTTTTTCCAGAAGCAGATTTACCCACAAGATTTATAATAATAGTTGTCATTTATATATGTAATTGTTTATAAAACAAAAAATATATCCCTTAATATCTCATCTTGTTTCACAACAATATATTTATATTTTTCAGTCATGTGCTTCATGTAATCCTCAAATTTCTTTTTACTACATAATGTAGAACAATTATCTCTCCAAAAATTATTGATATCTATTGAATTTAACTTGAATAAAATAAAAGTATTAGCATTGTTTCTGATGGAACGACGAGGAAGTTGAAAGTACGATTGACTAAGATAAATACAATTACAAGAAGAATGTCTCCCTCTTGTGTAGTAACTGTCCATTACCGTTTGGTTTCTCTCATTAACACAATCATCAAAGATAACGAGGTTCTTTTTTGATTTATCCAAATCTTGGGGAGACGGTATATCATCCGTATTATCACTAAGAATACAAGTTATAGGATTTGATTTCTTTTTACATCTCTGTGTATCACAAAATAGTTGAATTATATCTTCAATGTTACAATCATTTAGGTTTTTTTGACGTTTAAATAAACCGATTAAATCTTCTTTTTGAAGACCAGCATTAAAACCTTGTGAGAGTAGTTGATACTCTGGTTGAAAACTCGACTTTGTGAAAATTATTAAATTATCATAATCTAAAAAGTTGAGAGTGAGGAGCATTTTTAAAAGTAAGCAGGTTTTTCCACATCCACTTGAACCAACTATGAGACATCTTAATGAATTTGGGAGATTTTTATGGTTGTTAAATTTTATCTTATTTTCCCAAATAGGTAAAAAATCATTCATTTATATATTTGGAAAACAGGTTATTTAATTTATTATTGGCTTTTTTAGAAACTCTATATTTTATCCTAAGTTCAGGTTTAATTTCAAGATAATCCATTATTTTATTTATACAATATCTTGTGTTGATATTTCCCTGAAAATTACTTCATGAATAATATATAACAACAATCCTTTGAACATTTCTCTTATACGTTCAGTTTCTTCCCTTGTAAGGAAAGGTGTGTTATCACCCTCATACTTTACATTCATTTCTCCAATCAATCTTGTAAAGTAATTCATTTTTGGTAAAAATCTAAAAGAATTATTTTCCTTTTTATATTTTTTATTATCATTAATTAGAAGATAATCACAGAATATACATTGTTTATAGGCTTTTGACTCTGTGTTTAATCCCCGTCTTTCACACGCAGGACAATTCTCAAATTTGTCATATGGAGAATCAGGAAAGTCTAGCATATTTATAAAGTAAAACTTTACTTAAACTGAAATTCATCTATACTTTCAGTTGTATATTGACTCATATTTAATAATATTACCATCGATATCGATATACTTTTTTTCATTATCAGATTCAACGACAACATTTTTTATATTAAAGGTAATTTTAAAATGATCGTTAATTACTATTGAACGAAATGTCATTTCACCTGATATATTAACATCCTTTATTTCATCAGGATTTACATCTTTAGGGTTGTTGAAAAAATACAAATTTCTCCTTGCATATTACAGATGGTCTTATCTTTTCTTTCTAAAGCTTCATCTATAAGGTTTTTGTTTTTTGATACTTTTTCTTGTTTCATTGCTTTTTCTAGTTTTGAATATATTACTAGAAGGAGAGGAGAAACTTTTTGTTAGAGATACTTTAATTGATGTTCTACCAGGTATACTAAAAGCCCTTCCACTGAAGGAAATTGAAGAACTCATATTATTTACCATAATAGTTTTTATCCAATAGTTGTTATATTTATCTTTGTTCAATTTTACATCCTTGACATATTTCTCAGTATCTTTAACAAATGAAGAGATTGATTGAAACTTGTCTTTTGTGTCTTGAAACATTGTATTTATGAAGTGAAAAAGTTGGAGGATAAAATGGTTTTAAGCACAGATTCACCTGTAAAATAAACGAAATTTTCATCAAGAAAATTTTAGTTTAAGCAAAGATTTATAATATAAATATGGTGAATACAACATACTGCGATGTTTGTAATCACAAATATAAACATTACAGAAAACACCTCCGAACCAACAAACACACATTTAATCTGTTTCATAAAATATCTCCTCTTGAGTTGGAAAGAAAACATTGTGATATCTGCTCAAAGGATGTTTTTAAGAGTAGTTATAATAGACATCTTCAATCACAAAAACACAAGAAAAATGAGTTTAAAGTAAAGGGAGACTATTATATTGAAAACACTGATGGAGCATTTAAAGGACATATAAAAATAAGGATTTTTCAATTTGGAGAACCCGGTCCATCATCAATAGCTGAATCAATTGAAATAGTGAAACCCGATGTTGAAAAATTTATTAGAAAGATATTAAAAGAAATGAAAACTTTAAAGTTTTATATGGGAGTGAAAATGAATATGAAAAGACAAGATGAAGAACATACTCCTTATATGAGAACAGATCTTCATTTTATAACATCATTTCAAGATTTTTGGAATAGTGGGGTTTATGAAGAACTATCAACACAAGAGGAGGATGTTGATAATACAGTGGTAGGAAGTGGATTCAATATTAAAAAAATCATCTTTTTAGATATACACATTCTAAAATCAAACCCTCTTAAAGCTTCTTCTTATATTGAATTACCAAAAGAAATAAAACTAAAGAAGGCAGTTGTTAATATTAAGAACAATGATAATAAATGTTTTCTCTGGTCTGTTCTTGCTCACTTTCATCCACCAAAAATGTAATTCAGAAAGAGTAAAACAATATATGAAATATGAGAATACCTTGGACATTAAAGATTTTAAATTCCCAATGCCACTAACAGATAGTCCTAAATTTGAGAAAAAGAATAATCTTTCTATTAATGTATATGGATTAACGGATACAAACAAAGTTCAAATATTAAAAATTTCAAACAACTATAAAAATGAAGAAACACACATTGATCTTTTATATTTTAGTGTTGGAAAGAATTCACATTACACATACATCAATAATTTATCAAGATTAATCTCTTCTCAGGTATTCAGAACAGCAAACAAAATATATCCTTGTAAGCGATGTCTTAATTCATTTCATACAAAAGAACGATTAGAACAACATTCAAAATATTGTAGTAATCATAAATCAGCTGCAATTACAATGCCTAAACCTGGTGAAAAGATTTCTTTTGAAGATTATAATAAATCTATCATGCACCCATTTGTGATATACGCTGATTTTGAGTGTATCCTTAAAAAGATTAATACTGCTTCTCCTAATCCAAAAGAATCATATACAAATAAATATCAAAAACATATTCCTTGTGGTTTCTGTTATTATATCAAATCATCTGTTGGAGAAAAGTATAACAAACTTGAACATTATCGTGGAAAAAAGCTTCACAAGAGTTTGTAAAACGATTAGAAAAGGATTGTATAAGACTCACTAAATTAATGAAAGAAACAAATGAACCGATGAAATTAACCAAAGAAGAAAAATTAGAATTTAGAAAGAACAATATCTGTCATATTTGTGAGGGGGAAATTAAGGAGTCTAAAGTTAGGGATCATTGTCATCTTACTGGTAAATATAGAGGTCCCGCTCATTCCTGTTGTAATCTTAATTATAAATTACCTTCTTTTATTCCAGTCTTTCTTCACAACAGTGCCAACTATGATACACATCTATTTATAAATGAACTTTCAAAAACACCAGGGAATATTTCTGCTATAACAAACACAAGTCAAAAGTATATTTCATTTACAAAAATGATATTCACAAAACCTTTAACTCGTATTAGGTTTCTAGATTCTTACAAGTTATGGGAACACCACTAGCCTACCTCGCATCAAATCTAAGCTCCACGGACTCTTTTCCAAATCTTAATTCATTCTTTCCAAAAGAGGAAATTCTAACTAAAGAGGAAATTCAGATTAAAGAGAGAATTCAAAGTAAAGAAGAAATTCTAATTAATGAGGAAATTAATGAAGAAATTCTTACTGAAGATGAAATTCTAATTATAAAGAAAATTCGAACAATGAATGAAATTCTAACTAAAGAGGAAATTCTGATTAAAGATGAAATTCTGATTAAAGAAGGAATTCTTACGAGAGAGGAAATTCAAACAAGGAATGAAATTCAAAGTAAAGAGAAAATTCTTACAAGTAAGGGAATTTATCCTTATGATTATATGGATTCATTTATGAGATTTAAAGAAACGCAACTTCCATCAAAAGAAAGTTTCTATAATAACCTTTATGAAGAAGAGATAAGTGATAAGGAATATAAACACGCACAAGAAATATGGAAAATATTTAAGATAAAGAACCTTGGAGAATATCATGATTTATATCTAAAAACAGATGTTTTATTGTTAGCTGATGTGTTTGAAGCTTTTAGATCACTCTGTCATAATAAAAATTGTTATGGATTAGATCCTGCCCACTATTTCACAGCTCCTGGTTTAGCTTGGAGTGCAATGTTGAAAATGACAAAACAAGATATAGATTTAATCAGTGATGTTGATATGCTTTTGATGATTGAGAAGTCCAAGAGAGGTGGAATATCACAAGTATGTTCAAAAAGATATGCTAAAGCAAATAATAAATATCTTCCAAATTATGATAGTGAAAAAGATAGTAATTATTTGATGCTAATAATTTGTATGGATGGGCAATGTCTCAATCTCTGCCTTATGGCAAATTAAAGTGGGTGGAAGAAAAGGATTATGAAAAGGCTTTGATGAATATTGTTATTTCTTCTCAAGAGGAATTGAATGACGAAGAAGAAGGTTATTATTTTGAAGTTGATTTGAGGTACCGGAGTGATCTTCATAATAAGCATAAAGATCTTCCTTTTGCATGTGAGAAAGAAACCCCAAAGAAAGAATGGTTAAGTGATTATCATAAAAGTTTTAATATTAAAGGTAAATCAACAGAAAAGTTATTAACAACATTCTATGATAAAGAGGAATATGTTTTGCATCAGAGAAGCTTAAAACAGTTTTTGAGAGAAGGATTGAGAGTAGCTAAAATTCATAGAGTTTTAAAATTTAAACAAAGTCCTTGGGTGAAAAAGTATATTCAATTCAATACAGATATGAGAGCAAATACAAAAGTAAAATTTGAAGGGGACTTTTATAAATTAATGAATAATGCTGTATTTTGAAAGACTATGGAAAATGTTAGAAACAGGCAAAACATTAGATTCGCAACATCTTGGAAAGAAGCTTCGAGATTGATAAATAAACCAAGTTTTGAGAGAGAAGAGGTTTTTTCAGAGAACTTTTCTGCAATTCATATGAAAAAGGAAAGTATTGTAATGGATAAACCAATTTATATTGGAACAGCAGTTCTTGATTTATCAAAGATATTGATGTATGATTATTTGTATAATGACTTAAAGAAAGAGTATGGTGAAAATGTTTCATTGTTGTATATGGACACTGATAGTTTTATCCTAGATATAAACGCTGATGATGTTTATGAAGATATGAAGAAAAATATTGGAGTATATGATACAAGTAATTTCAGCAAGAAGAGTGAGTTATTTTCCAAAAAAGAATGAAAAGGTTATTGGTAAGTTTAAGGATGAGTTGGGTGGAAAAGTAATGAGTGAGTTTATTGGATTGAGAGCAAAGGCATATGCTTATAAGTATGGTGATCAGATTGATAAGAGGTTAAAGGGAATAAAGAAATATGTAATAAAGAAATCAATAACTTTTAGAAATTATTATAATTGTTTGATGAATAAGAAAGAAGAATATAGGAAAATGAATACAATAAGAAGTTATAAACATAACATTTCTAGTGAAGAAGTAAATAAAAAGGCATTAGGAGCCTTTGATGATGAGATTTATTTTAGATAATGGAATAGATTGTGTTCCATATGGATATTGTATGATAGAGTGAATAGAATAGATTGTGTTTTAAGGATGGGAAGATGGGTTAGGGTTTTTTAAGGGCTACAGCTTGCTGCACATATAAATGATTAAACCAAGTATTAATCAAACTAAAGAGTGGAGAAAATCTCAGTCTTGGTATATAAATGGAAAACATAATGAATGTGAAAAATATCAAATAAGTCTTATTGAAAAAATAACTAAAACAAAGGTAAATAAAACAAATAAGCGAATCAATTTAAAAAGTAGTAAGTTAGAGGATGTAAAGAAAAAAATGAATATCCTTGAATGGACTGAAAACTTTGATGGTTATCAATTGAACAATGAAAAAACAATTTACTATAATCTCAAAATGATATGTGGCTCAGGAGGTGGTCAAACAAGAGCATTAAGAGAAGTTTATCATTTCATAATAGCACAAAAGGGGTATCTTAAAAAATAGAAAGATTCAAATGTTTTGTTTTTAAATATTTTAGATGGGGATTATTGTGCAAAGAAAATTAAACTATTGAAGGCATTTGAGAATGAACAAATCTTTATAGGTTCAATGAGTGAGCTAAACAATATGCATTGGTTATTTGATAAAGAGTGTCCCGAGTCTTAGACGTTTCAGATATTTCTTTAGAATCACCTTTAACAAATCTTTATCTTGTTGTATGGGTTATTTGAATAGAGAGCCCCTAGGTTAAAAGGGGAGACAAATAAATATACCTTGGGATAAAAAGGGGGTTTATTTTTAAGGAAAAAAAAGGGAATCGCTGAAAATCCTCCATTCATTTAAATAGGGAAAAGTGAGCCAGAATCAGTATATTCACCCTACTTATGGCTTACTACTGCTACTGCTACTTGAGGAGTGTAAGAAGTATGGAGGTCCAGTGACTCCTATTTGCCTTGACTCTCTTGAGAGACCTAATGAATCACAACTACTCAAGGAAATAGGTGACCTTAGATCGACAGTGGCGCCCGATATATGCCAGAAGCATAGAGTGAAATGTACCGACGGAACAAAAACTTTCACGTTTGAGAAGTTCAGTGTTGACGAACTGAAAACATCTATCAGAAATGCTGTCAAACCAGAGGACAATGTTTCTGTCGATGTCGATATATTGCTGAAAAAAGTGCTTTTAATGTTGAGGAGATGTTGATGTGATGATTGAAGTAGTAGTTTACAGAAATTTGTGATATCTTAATTTGATTCTTTGAAATTATGGTCACGCTCACATTTTTGTGCTGATTTTATCGCAATATGCATCCTGGGGCAGTCTGGTTGACCTGTACAAGTTTAAAAGTATGATTATCGATAGCAGCGACCCTGACAACATGAGAAATGACATATTACATGCCCTAGTAAGCCATAATTATCAAATTTTACCTGAAAAGTGGGTAAATTTGGCGGCTATTTTGTTTTTTTGCATTTTACCAACCTAAGACATCATCCGAGGTCAAAATTTTCAACGGATTCGTGATCAGCGTGAAAAATGGCCATAAAAAACTCTTTCAACGGGACAACAGAGAAAAAGTCGATGTGTGCCCAACCCTATTATTACATCATTATAACGCTTGTACCAAGTTTGATTCAAATCCCTTCAGCTGTTCTCAAGCATCACATTTTTACCCGACACGACCTCGAACCTCTTGATGCCGAAATCTAATCAGTTCATATTTACATCATTAGACATACAGTACTTGTATCAAGTTTGGTCAAAATCCAATCACTGGTTCACAAATTAGCATGGAAACAGAATTTTTTTTACCTAACATGACCTCTGACCTTTGGCATCTTGACTCCAAAATCTAATTAGTTCATCTTTGCATCATTATACAGACATACAAAGATTGACTTGGATATCTTCAGCTGTTAAGTTATCGCGGTAAAAAAAAAAAAAACGATCAAGCACGGTCACACGGACGGATAGACAACCTGAAAAACATAATGCATCCACGGCGACTTCGTCGGTGGAGGTATAAAAAGCAGATAAAATGACAAAAAATTGGCAATGGTAGGACAAGGGAGAACAAAAGGTAAAAAGTGATTATAGAAGATATTGGAACGGTTGCTGGATTCGGACAAGTGTCTTGATCGCAATCCTGACAAATCAATGTAACGGTTGATCAAGGGGTGGACAGGTGGTCAAATCTTCCACCCGAATGATTACCAATTTAGCGAAGGATTGTCCTCACTCAGAGACCGCTTGGCATCTGCCGGGAAAGCCGAACAGATCTTTTCTTCGGTTTCTGATGTACAGAACCTCTCACGAGATACTGTCGTGGCCAAAAATATTGGCACCCTCACACTTTTTAAAATAATGCACCATTTCTTCAAGAAAATTGTTGAAATTAAAAACCTTTTGGGATCCACAAATATATTTCTTTGGTTTGCAGTGGAACAAAACAAAAAAAAAGCAATTTTTTTTCCTAAATCTCAGGTTATTCCACACAGGAATCTTACAATGGCCTGGACAATATTATTGGCACCTTTTAGAAATTGTTAGAAATAATTAGATTTCAAGCATGTGATTCTCCTTCACTTTGGAATTGAACTCACCTGTGGTGAGATGCCGGTACCTGCAAGATAAAAAAAATCACTCATTCAACCAGTTTGAAGAGAGAAAAGGAGTCATTCTGCTGTTTAGTGTCTGTGTACCATAATGAGCATGGAGAACTTAAAGGAAATCAGAGAATTGGCTGAAGAGGTCAGACACAAGATTGCAGCCAAGCATGGACAATCTCAAGGCTACAAGGCCATCTCCAGAGACCTTGATGTTCCTGTGTCTAATGTATGCAATGTTATCAGGAGGTTTAACACCCATGGCACTGTAGCCAACCTCCCTGGACGTGGCCGCAAGAGAAAACTTGATCGAAGATTGCAGCGATGGATTGTTCGAATGGTGGAGAAAGCACCTCGATCAACTGCCAAACAGATTCAAACTGACCTTCAGACACAAGGTACGACAGTTTCAACTCACACCATCCGTCACCAACTCAGTGAAAGTGGGTTCTATGGTAGGATACCCAGGAAGATCCCACCACCGAGAGAGAGACATAAGAAAGCCTGACTGGAGTTTGCCAAAACACACCTGAACAAGCCAAAATACTTCTGGGACAATGTCCTGTGGACATGGACAGATGAGACCAAATGAAAGCTTTTTGGTAAAGCACATTATCTCTATGTTTACAGAAAACAAAATGAAGCCTTCAAGGAAAAGAACACCTTCCCTACAGTCAATCATGGAGGAGGTTCAGTGATGTTTTTGGGGTTGCTGTGCTGCGTCTGGCCCTGGGTGCCTTGAATGTGTGCATGGCATGAAATCAGGAGATTACCGAGGCATTTTGGAGTGCAATGTTCAACCCGGTGTCAGAAAGCTGGCTCTCCGTCGAAGGTCATGGGTTTTGCAGCAGGACAATGAACCCAAACACACTTCAAAAAGCACCTAGGAATGGTTCAACACAAAACGCTGGATTGTTCTGAAGTGGCCAGCAATGAGTCCAGATCTAAATCCTATTGAACACCTGTGGGGAGATCTGAAAACAGCAGTTGGGAGAAGGCACCCTTCAAATCTGGGAGAACTGGAGCAGTTTGCATAAGAAGAGTGGGCCAAACTGCCAGGAGAGAGGAGTAGGAAGTTCATTCATGGCTATAAGGAAGTGCATGACTGCGGTTGTTTTGTCCAAAGGTTGTGCTACCAAATATTAAGTCGAGGGTGTCAATAATATTGTCAATGCCATTTCTTTTTATTTTCTGATTTAAAACGATCTATCAAGTTCTGAATCAAAAACAAAGGTTCTGTAATATTAACACTGAAATAAAGAATTGTGGAGACAAAATACTTTCGTCAATTTCAAGTTATTTTTCGAGAAAATTGTGAGTTATTTGAAAAAATTGCAAGGGTGCCAATATTTTTGGCCACAACAGTACGTTGCCTGCGGTAATTTCTCTGTTTAGAAAGGGATCTGTGGCCGAGTGACGTACTGTGAATGGGAAACATACCGTGAATTTAATCCTCGTCACAAAATCATCATCCTATGTTCATTGTTGTCACAAATTACTGGAGGCTCCAAGTCGACTATCACTAATTTTTAAATATAGTCGACTCGACTAAGCGGAAGGGCGTGGACTTGAATGACCATACGTTGCACAGTCAAAGCAATAACTCAAATTCAAATGGAAAATTAAGAGAATATAAAATACTACAAAACAGATAAATACATCTCTCCAACTCACATTGTTACCAATTTGAATACTACCCAGAATGTATCTATTCCAATTATAGAATCCGCTGCAAATCTTTTCACTTACCACAACCAATAAATACAACGAACGTATCGATTAAGGTGCTCGAGCCCAGACGTTCTGTGCAACTAGATATCTGTTTGTCTGTTATTTTCACAAAGAAGTACAGAGCTATCAGGTTGTACCACGTACCGACTTTCTGTGGGATCCAGTCCTGTCCAAATGTGAATTTCTTTAGATGGATGATCAGGTAGTCGGGAAATGTGGCAAAACGTGTCGATCTGGGAAGCAAGGATGTCAACAGTTTTGAAATATTGTGGATCATTTGGAATGCTTGTAATTTTGGCATTCCACACAACCACTGGAATATCATGACCACAACAAAAGTGGATGCACACGTCATGCCAGCTACGTACTTGACAGCCATGGCTCTTGCCTGCAGCTCACTGCTCCAAAAATCGTCCACATTCTCTGGCTCGGCGAAGGCTTGAAGGCAGGCACCGAATGGGATGCGAGCACGTGGACGCCCTGCCGTCTGGCCACCTGGACCACCAGGTCCTCCGGGCCGACCACTTTCACTTCCTCGCCATTGCCGATCCCACTCCAACAGCTGGTCTGCATTTCACCAAGTCATTGTGCACGCATCAGTGTGTTACTAGGCCGTGAGGATGACATGGTATGGCTAGAGGGCTTGGAAGAGGGACTTTTGGGTTGTTCATAATCTGATGACTCCTGAAACTTTGTGACGGACAAGAGACTAATGAAGACGAGCATATCTGAAATTGTGCGTGCATCATGTACAATGATGGTTCAAGTTTGACATAAGCTTTTTATTGTTGAAAACAAAAAACAATTCGCATGAAGTCGATGGCACACCGTTGCTTTACATATACTCTATATAAAAACCAAATAACATTGGAACGACGGTGAACCCAAGTTGAGGTGAAGTCTTGTTCGACCCGTTTTAGTATGTATATTAATTACGTACTGTTTGAACAAAAGTTGGGCCATGAGTACGTCCATTAATTACTTACGATTGTACCTTGACTACGTCTATTAAATACCTCGATTAATTATGGAATATTGGAACATTCCTTTCAGACATGTAGACCTTTAGAGCCCTTTACACCTTTTAGACCCTTTAAACTCCTTAAGACCCTTTAAGACTCCTAACACCCCTAAGAGGCTTTTGACACCAAAGGATGTGGATAGGATTTCAGGTGTGCCAAGGACACAGGATGCCCAGTCGGTGGCTAGCCTTGGAAGCCAACTTTGAAATGTCGTTTGCCCAAGAAAGATCATGTCTGATAGTTAAAAAAGATCAAGAGGATTGTTAAGAAACCAGATGTGGAGGGGGGGGGGGGTATTGCCAGACAGTCCTTTTGGAGAGAGATAGTGAGAGTGTGAGATTTGTTCGGATTGAAAGATATATTGTAAGTGTTTGATGATCTTCTGATTTTGTCAAGGTCTAAAGAGAGGGAAGAGGCTGCAGCCTGCCCGTCTGTAGGATGAGGGATGTCACGGCAGAGGATGGAGTGATCAGCAAATGGATAAAGAGGATTTTCCAGAGGGTCAGAGAGATTGTTGAAACACGCCGCCTTCCTTAACATGAGAGAAGTGCCTCTCCTCTTCATATTGCTACGTAAAAGACATCAATCATCAAATTGTACAGACGGCCTTCTGTGAATTTCACCTGGAGTAATGATGTTCTCTTTCAAGAGGAAATTAACAACACACACCTCTGTTCCATGGCACAAGTTAAGTTACCTGCCATCTTGGTTTTACCCAGAATCATTTGATCAGCATTAACATCACTTCCTGAATAACTGGCTCACTACGACTACATCTACTACTACTACTTCTCCTACTCATCTGCATGTCCAACTAAGGGGAATAGCGACCTCCTTGGGGGTTGACCCTTTTGAACTTTGTTCCCATTAGGACAGGGGAAACACAAGGTTAGGACAGGAATTTTGGAATTTTTGGCCATGGTTTTGGCGATAGCTCGCCTACTCTTTGTGAAGCACACCATGGCATCTTTAACATCCACCGGCTAATGCCAGCAGATGTGACGCCCAGCTTAACATCGATCCAAGAGACGGCACACATTGATGAATCTCCCTGTAAAATACCGGAATGATAGTTGATAGCTGGGTCAGGATTTGAACCCAGGCTACACAGCTTAGAGGCAAGTGTGAGCACCTCTAAAACAAAAACAAAAACTTTGTGTGTTTCCTTTATATTTCCCTTGCATTCTTGCAGGATCTGTTTGTAGTTTCTTGCATCAAGGGTTTTCGACATTATTGACCTTTCTCGTCCAATTTGTAAATCAAGTATATCCACGATCTTACCCTGACCGGTGAATGCTCACCTTTATTTAATGCAGCCTCCGGTGGGACAGGGAGGTGTATCATGTGGTCCATGCGATGCCGGTACTTCACCTTGCGTGACTGGCAGCACTGAATGCGCTCCTCGACCCGAAAACAAAACACCCGAGATGTTACATCAAGCCCCCAGTTGCTCGCCTGTGAGGAAAGTGGGGAGCCACAGAGTTTCTGATAAAGTGTATTTATTGTACAGCCAAGACAAAATAACCAAATAAATGCTCCCACGACCTTTTAGGGAGTGCTTTAAACAACTACATTGTGAACGTTTCCATAGATGTGAATGTACACGAGAGAGGTCACTTCTCAATCTCAGTTGTACAAAAAGACCCTTAGTCAGGGCAAGAATTTGACACAAAAGTAGTCTTTTCTAAAAGGATTATAAACCATTCGGACACAGGAAGTCAGGGCAGGAATTTGGAATTTGTTCAGGGTGCCGGTGAAAGCTTGCCGATTCTTCATGGATACCGTGGGATCTTTAACTTCAATTAACTGATGCTGGCAGCTCACCTACTCTTCGTGGATACCGTGGGATCTTTAACTTTCACTAACTGATGCTGGCAGCTCACCGACTCTTCACAGATACCGTGAGATCTTTAACTTCTATTAACTGATGCTGGCAGCTCACCTACTCTTCGTGGATACCGTGGGATCTTTAACTTCCACTTACTGATGCTGGCAGCTCGCCGACTCTTCACGGATACCATGGGATCTTTAACTTTCACTAACTGATGCTGGCAGCTCGCCGACTCTTCACGGATACCGTGAGATCTTTAACTTCTATTAACTGATGCTAGCAGCTCACTGACTCTTCACAGATACCGTGGAATCTTAAACTTCTATTAACTGATGCTGGCAGCTCACCGACTCTTCACGGATACCGTGGAATCTTTAACTTCTATTAACTGATGCTGGCAGCTCACCGACTCTTCACGGATACCGTGAGATCTTTAACTTCTATTAACTGATGCTGGCAGCTCACCTACTCTTCACGGATACCATGGGATCTTTAACTTTCACTAACTGATGCTGGCAGCTCGCTGACTCTTCACGGATACCGTGAGATCTTTAACTTCTATTAACTGATGCTAGCAGCTCACTGACTTCACGGATACCGTGGAATCTTAAATTTCTATTAACTGATGCTGGCAGCTCACCTACTCTTCACGGATACCGTGGAATCTTTAACTTCTATTAACTGATGCTGGCAGCTCACCGACTCTTCACGGATACCGTGAGATCTTTAACTTCTATTAACTGATGCTGGCAGCTCACCTACTCTTCGTGGATACCGTTGCATCTTTAACTTCTACTTACTGATGCTGGCAGCTCGCCGACTCTTCACGGATACCGTGGGATCTTTAACTTCTATTAACTGATGCTGGCAGCTCACTGACTCTTCACGGATACCGTGGAATCTTTAACTTCTATTAACTGATGCTGGCAGCTCACCTACTCTTCACGGATACCATGGAATCTTTAACTTCTATTAACTGATGCTGGCAGCTCACTGACTCTTCACGGATACCGTGGGATCTTTATCTTCCACTAACTGATGCTGGCAGCTCGCCGACTCTTCACGGATACCGTGGGATCTTTAACTTCTATTAACTGATGCTGGCTGCTCACCGACTCTTCACGGATACCGTGGAATCTTTAACTTCTATTAACTGATGCTGGCTGCTCACCGACTCTTCACGGATACCGTGGTATCTTTATCTTCCACTAACTGATGCTGGCAGCTCGCCGACTCTTCACGGATACCGTGGGATCTTTAACTTCTATTAACTGATGCTGGCAGCTCACTGACTCTTCACGGATACCGTGGAATCTTTAACTTCTATTAACTGATGCTGGCAGCTCACCGACTCTTCACGGATACCGTGGGATCTTTATCTTCCACTAACTGATGCTGGCAGCTCACCTACTCTCCGTGGATACCGTGGGATCTTTATCTTCCACTAACTGATGCTGGCAGCTCACCTACTCTCCGTGGATACCGTGGGATCTTTATCTTCCACTAACTGATGCTGGCAGCTCACCGACTCTTCACGGATACCGTGGAATCTTTAACTTTCACTAACTGATGCTGGCAGTTGGGACGCCAAGTTTAAAGTCCATCCGAGGGACGAAACACACACATTGATGAATCACCTGCCTGTGAAACTCCAGCATGACAATTTACAGCTGGGCTGAGATTCAAACGCAAGCTAAACAGCTCGGAGGCAAGTGTGCATACCTCCAGGCCATCCTGCCAGCCCAAAATAAAAGAAGTGATTATTCATTCAGGCAGCTATAATTAGCAGAAAAACTATCCATGAAATTAAACTTAAATTGTAGTGGAAAGGGGGCTGGCAAGATAGCCTAGAGAAACACATAATCGCCTCTGAGCTGTCTCCAGCTATAAACTGTCATCCTGTTGTTTCGCTGGCAGGGCAATGCGTCAATGTGTGTGCCGTTCCTTGGATGGACATTAAACTGGGCGTTCCGTCTGCTAGCATAAGTTGGTAGACAGTAAAGATCCCATGGTATCCTTTGCAAAGAGTAGGTGAGCTAACGCTGACAGCCTGTGCAAAATTCCTGCCCTGACTTCCTGTATCGGAGTGGAAACCCATCCAGGATTGTAACCCTCGCCAAGAAACTGCTTCGGCAGAAACGACACTCAACATCGATCAGGGGACATGATGATGTCGTGGAAAAACAAGTTTGTTAACCAATTCTACACTCATCGCCCCTCGCAAGGTAGAGTACGGAAAAGGTGATCAAAACACAAATCAATTTCATGATTACAGCGTAAATAATTATTTTACATAAAACAGGCACGATGGGGCAAATGGCCATTTTTTTTTTTAACTTTCCCATTTCTTTGCATTTCAATCTGTCTAACCTCAATGAGGACAATGATGTGCTTGAGAAACTCGGCGGCATCTTGTTGCCGCCCAGACAAGAACTCGGGGTGGCCACAGCTCACGACCTCTTTGAACATGCGTGGGCACACGCCACGACGTGGCTGCGTGATGGATGACACGGGAGGGGTTGGAATTTGTGAACGATGGAAAAGAAGTTTGAGAGAGTCGGAGAGAAGGTTCGTGCATGCAAATGCAGCATAATCATCAACGAGAGAGATCCAATCAGATCGATGGATGAATAATAATGGGTGCGAATTGAAAATAACATTTTGTTAATATATCAGTGAGTAAGTAGCCTGTGTCCAAAACAAAATTAGCTCAGTAAGACAGCTGAGCCACCACAAGTGCACAATTGCACACAACGGCATGCAGTTACCAGAAACACCTCGATGGACAAGTCCAACAGTGATGCTGTGGTCCAAATCAGTAAGAATTCCAACCTTTAGCATTATATCAAGCAGGAACCGAACTTGCTCCACAGAAGCACAACCAGGTGGAAAGGAAATGTAAAACAGATGAGAGTATTGATGTAATTATTGCAATGAAGCTTTAGTCGAGTTGAAACTCCAGCCTCTGAAAGCAAGGTTTTTCCTCAAGCCACGGATGACAAAATCATGTTCCATCATCATTACTCAAGATGCAGAAACGTTATTTTTAAAAAGTTGCGGTTAAGGAGTCAGTGAAATAATTCAAAAGGACAAGTCATCCATGTCCACACAAAGGGGCTAGACCCAACTGAATTGCCACAAAATAGCACCCAAACCATGCCAGGTACCTGCTGTTCCTCCCTCGAGACCTGCTCGATGAGCTCGGCCTTGTATGGGGGTTTTGAGTATTGTCCTGAGAGCAAACCCTGACCGAGTTTTGCCCTAACGTGGCAGGAGCCGATGAATAGGGAACAATAACCCCCCTCACAAAATATGTTGGCGAGCACAATGATAAATAAAAACATGGGGCAGAATAAGAGGGATGAGGACTCGCAGCAACAAAGAATGGGGGCAAAACATAAAAATGAAACAAAAAATACAAGACAGTATGGAAACAGGCTGTTTATGGAAGTTAAAAACCCCCACAACTACTCCAAACAGCTTTACGAAGCTCAAGGTATGGCGAAGGAACGTACGAGATGAAACTGGCGAAAGGCACGAGAATTTTACTCACATTTGCGTGTTGAAATCACGAGTTGGATCCAATGGAGATTCATCAAATATCTTGTTCAAACCACCAACGTATCTTTAATGAGGACAAGGAGGTATGGAAGGGCAGAGTGGAGGAGGAGGAAAAAAAAAATGGGATTAGTCAGGTCATGATTACTGATGAAGATGACTTCAGGCATTCTCAACAAATCACAGTGAAAGGGATTTGGAAAGGTGGAAGCAATCCCAGGTGATAGGAGTGAATAAGACAATAAGTAAGACCCCAACATTTGCGGGGAAGACGTTCCTAGAAAATGCCGCGAATTTCGGCGGCGTTTGCTCACTCGGCGTTTGGCTTTTGAGGCCAACTTTGATATATGGCTTGCTCAAGAGAGATCATGGCTGAGAGTGAGACCCAAGAGTTTGAGTGGCCGAACCTCTTTGAAAGGATTGGTGAGAAAGTAGATGGGAAGGTATGTGGTGCGGTCCATTCAGAGAGAGAGAGATAGTGAGTGTGTGGGATTTTTCAGGATTGAAAGACATGTTTCCAAGCGTTTGACCAGTTTGTGATTTTGTTAAGGTCTGAGGAGAGGGTCGAGGCTGCTGCTTGTTTGTCAGAAGGATGAGGGATGTCACGGCAGAGAGTGGAGTCATCAGCAAAGAGATAAAGGGGATTTTCCAAAGATTTGGAGAGATCATTGATGAAAATTAGGAATAATCTGGGGCCGAGAACACTTCCTTGATGAATATCAGTCTTGATAAGGAGAGGAGATTAAAATATTCCATTGAGTGCCACACATTGGCTCCAAGAGTAGAGGACATCAGTTAGCCATGTCTGGAGTTGGCCTTGGATGTCATAGGCGAGACTTTGGAGAGTAAGAGAGGATGCCAGACTGAATCAAAAGCACGATATGTCCAGAGAGATGGCCCTGATCCCATGTCTGACATTGAGGGCGTCCATTCATTGTTGGGTGAGTAGAAGCAGCATGTCCAAGGTGGTCTGACGTGGTCTGAAGCCAAATTGATGATCTGAGATGAGGTTGTTCGAGAAAAGGAAGCATTCTATGTCAACTATGATGATGGATTCCATGACCTTGCTGATGATTGGAAGTAAGCAGACAGGTCTGCAGTTAAGGGGATCTGTTTTTGCTCCTTTTTTAATGTCGTGCAGTGATGTTAACGGATTTCCAAGCAGATGAAAGATGACCACCTAGCACAGATGACAGGGTGAAAAGGGTAGAGAGAGGATGTGCAAGAGAGCTTTCAAACTTGTCTCCCTCCTCTAAGCCCTGTTGGCACCTTATTAAGTTTCTCTCTGGTGTATTGCTCCCCTTCCATCCCTTCCTTCTCTTCAAATGGCACTACAGCCGACTCAGCTCATGAGAAGGCTGAATGCCTCAATTCTGTGTTTCATTCCAAATCTTGTGTTCCCAACCCCTCACTCTTGGTACCCATCATTCCCGGTCATACCAAACTGCTCCTGGACTCTGTGTCGTTTGCACCTGAGAAGGTGGAGAAGGTTCTTTCAACCCTCGACTGCTTCTGCCACTGGACCAGATGGTATCAGCTCACGTGTTGTAAAAATCTGCTCTGCTGCTTTTGCATTTCCTCTCTCTCCAACCATTTCACCCTGTAATTTACCATGGGTCATCCTCCATCTACTTGGAAATCAGCCAAAATCACATGACGTTAAAAAAAAAGGTGCAAAAACGAATCCCCTTAACTACAGACCAATTAGCTTACTTCCAATAATCAGCAAGGTCATGGAATCCATTATCGCAGTAAACATAAAATCATTCCTTTTCTCCGACAGTCTCATCTCAGATCATCCTTTCGGATTTAGATCTGGTCATTCGACCTTGAACATGCTGCTGATACTCTCTGAACAATGGATGGAGGCCCTCAATTTCAGACATGAGATAAGGACTGCTTCTCTGAACATATCTCAGCTTTGACACAGTCTGGCATCTTGCCTGCTCTCCAAACTGTCTGAAATTTGGAACTTAAGGCCAACTCCACACATGGCTTACTGACTTCGTCCACTCCTGGAGCCAACATGTGGCTCTCAACAGAACCCTTTCATCTCCTCTCCCTGTCAAAGCTGGAGTAACCCAAGGCAGTGTTCTGGGCCCAGTCCTGTTCCTAATCTTCATAAATGATTTCCTCATCCTTCATACAGACAGGCTGCAACCTCTTCCCTCTCTTCAGACCTTTAACAAAATTCACAAGCTGGTCAAACACTTGGTATACATCTTTCAATCCTGAGAAATGTCACTCTCTCCGAAAGGACAATCTGGCGAACCCTCCCATCTACTTTCTTAACAATCCTCTTGAGAAAGTTCAGTCATTGAAACTCCTGAATCTCACCATCAGCCATGATCTTTCTTGGGCAAACCACATTTCAAAGTTGGCTTCCAAAGCCAGCCGCTGACTGGGCATCCTCCATTACACAAAATCCTTCCTTGGCACACCTGAACTCCTATCCACCTAGAAGGCCGTCATCCACAATTTGATGGAGTACTGCTCTCTCTTCTGGGCTGGCTCCCCTGCCTTCCATTTTGCTCAACTTGATGCTGTGGTAACCAAGGCTTTCAAGATCATTGGAATCTTTCATGATGAAGCTGAGTCTCTGGGCCTATCACTCGCCATCGCAGACAGGTCCGTGGTCTCTCTGTCTTCTTCCGCCTCCTTACTGGTCTTTCACCCTCTGCTCTTTCTGTGCTCTGTACCCCCCCCAGGTTTCTGCAAGGCTCACATGATCCACCATGAACCCCCCTTCTGGTGAAACTACCGAAATCCAAGATCACTGCTCACCTCCACTCATTTGTTTCTCTTTTTTATCCAACCTGTGGAATCAACTTCCACATCCTCTTCAAACTCATTCTTCCCTCCAGGTCTTAAAATCAGCTGAACACCTTCTCTACAATTCAACTGTTCAACACAATTTCATATCGAACCCAATGCAAAACCATGATCTTTTCTACCCTCGTTAACCCACCCAAACCCTCTTCCTTCCAATTTTCCTTCTGTATATCCAACTTGTCCACCCCATGCATGTGTTCTTTGCATCTTGTTTTTGCCTGTTACATCCTGATTCGTTCAGTGTACCAGCTCTTCCATGAGTCTCGACGAGGTGTACAAAAAAAAAGGAAAAAAAAAAGTTTTCCGAGCGATTGGGACAAACCAACTGCTCACCGGCGCTGGAATTCTGTTATACTGAAGAGCACTTGCATGACAGTACTTAGGTAGGCCGAATGCCCAAGGTTTCGCAGGCCTGTATAGCCTGGCCCATACACAGGCTTCAGTTTGAGGCCAGACTCCTGCAGTGTATCCCACTCAGATGCCCGTGGCTCCATCGTCGGCCGCCGGCCTGGACCCAGCCCCCACTCAGCTTCCTGTGTCACAACAAGAGCACAAACTTAGCATCACCTCTTAATCCAACGATTCACAAAGCTAAATGCAACAGGTACTACATTATGACAAAAAATTCAAAAGGAAGGAGCTCTAGAGTCATCCTGCAGGCCGTTTCACATGCATCGGATTCACTTTAAACGCTTCAGCATCCAAACATTTCTGCTTGCATTGTACGGGTATCAAGAAAGTGTCACAGCAGAAATCAGTTGTCCAATAATATGAGCTTTTAGAACCAAGCTTGGAAGAAAGGTAAACACCATACGATACAAGTTTTGAGAAAAAGGGTTCAAATTCCCATTTGGAATCCCACTGCTGAAAACTGCCATGAACTGCACCAAAGGTGTACTGATGTTGAAAGACTACAGTGTGTAGATGCACTGAACTCAATTTGGTCCTGGCTTATTTTTCAGAGGCTCTTGGTTATTACAAAAGCAATATTTCACGTTACTTTTCGAGGTGTCCTTCGGCTCAGGCCACACACTTGTCCCAACAGAGTGGAGGTTTTCATACGCCGTCAGTACAAAAGTATTTAGGACATGTCCAGAGACAGTGCAGATCATCATTCTCAATAGCTTCACTTTCCAACTCTTCCACTCCACTCCTACATACATTTTGAAGCGTGTGTTTAAAGTCCACTTGGTTTCCTCTACTAGTCGAGTAGTTAGTTAAATATGGTTGGGGAAACGGGTTGTTTCGGTGTGATGGGAAAGAGAAAATTTGATGATCAAGGTCAAAGGCACAATTGTATTGAGAGAAAGGGATGACATGAAGGAGGGAATTAATATGGAGGATTCTGTGCAGCTGGAGATCAGGATTGTAAGAACAGTAACATTCTTGGGGATGCTTTTATAGGGTTCCTGATGTAAAGGAAGAGGAGGAAGGAGGAGTACATGAAAAATTCAAAAGGGCATGTGGTAAGGGAAGAGTGTTGATTATGGGGGATTTTAACTTGCCAGGGATAGATTGGGTCCAGGAACAGGGAAAGGGCAGAACGGATGAGTATTTCTGAGTTTTAGTCCAGGATTGCTTTTTAACCCAGTTTGTAGATAAGCCCACGAGGGGGAGTGCAGTGTTAAACCTCCTTTTAAGTAACGATCCCAATATGATGGAGGAGGTGGAGGTCAGGGAGCATTTAGGAGCAAGTGACCATAACATTGTGTGTGCAAAGATTCTGTTGAGGGTTAGAGTTCAGGATAGTCGGGTGAGGCCATTAGATTTCAGGAAGGCAAACGTTGAGGGTATGACGAGAGAATTGGGTGATGAAGATTTGGAGACTCTAACAACAGCACAATCAGCATCTGAGAAATGGGAAACCTTCAAGGACCAAATCTGTAGAGTGCAGAGTAAGTACATTCCAATGAGGTGTAAAACTAGAAACATAAAGAGGCCAGGGTGGTTGAGTAGTGAGATGCTGTTAAAGATAAGCAGAAGGCATTTATCAGGTACAGAAGAACAGGACTGGAGTCAGACTTCAAAAAATAACTAGGCAAGTTAAATTAATATGAGAAAGACATGGCGAAGAATATTAAACAAAATAGCAAGGCATTCTCTTAGTATATCAGGGGAAGACAGGTTCGGACCAGTGTGGGCCCATTGAGGAATAGCATTGGGAGAGTGTGCCTGGTGTTGGCTTAATGGTTAGGGTGGTGGGCTTGGGATCCTCGGATCCTGAGTTCAAATTCCACTCGGCTGTCGAATTAATACCAGGTGGGGTTGACTCTGCCTGTCATCCTTCCGAGGTCAGCAAAACGAGTGCCAGCATGCTGGTATACTGTGTCGGAGAAGCGACCCGTCCAGGATTGTGTCCAATAGCCAAGAAGACTGCTTAAGCAGCACCAACGCTCTGCACAGAGTATGGTCCCAATGGATGGATGGATCGGGAGAGTGGTTAGTGATGAAGGTGAGATGGTAGTCTTATTAAACAGGTATTTTGCTTCTACTTTGACACAAGAACAATCAGGAGAATTGCCAATAGCTGAGAGTATCTATCGAGGAGGTGAGGAAGGGCTTTTCCAGAAGATCCAGGTTGGAGTGGAGGAAGTAAAGGAACAGCACGGAAATCTAAGAGTAGATAAGGATCCAGGGCCAGATAATATGTACCCGACAGTATTGATGGAAGTGGCTGAGCAGTTAAGCGAGATGTTAATGGATATTTTCAATAGTTCCCTGGAGTCAGGACAGGTACTGGAGGATTGGAGAGTAGCAAATGTAACACCATGATTTATGAAAGGATCCAGAGAAGAATTGGGAAATTATAGACCTGTTAGTTTGACTTCAGTTGTGGGGAAGGTGTTGGAGACATAAATTCGGGACCAGGTGAGGAACAATTTAAATGCAGTAATTTCCATCGAATTAAAGGTAGTTAGCATGGATTGATGAAAGGGTGGTCAAGTTTACCATTGGTTGGGGTTCTATGGAGCAGTTTCTGATTGGGTGGATGAGGGAATGGCAGTGGACATAGTATACCTAGACTTTAAGAAGGCATTTGATAAGGTACCACATCAGAGGTTGTTAGCCAAGGTGAGGGCTTATGGAGTGGCTTGTCGGGTAGCTAATTGGATTGCAAACTGGCTTAGTGGTAGGAAGCATAGAGTGGCTGTGAGTGGGAGGATGTAAGTAGCGGGGTACCTCAGGGATCAGTACTCGGACCATTACTATTCAATATTTATATCAACGATTTGGATAGTGGGGTAAAGAGTAAGCTTTCCAAATTTGCAGATGATACAAAGCTTGGAGGTGAGGTGGATAGCAGAGGGGGTGTTGATCAGATACAGGAAAGTATTGATACTTGTTTAGATTGGGCAAACGATTGGTAGATGGAATTTAACCTGAGCAAGTATAAGGTGTTGGGGATGGGAACGAACACTGAAAAGAGATTACAGGATGCAAGGGGTCATTTTGGAGTGTGTCACACAGGAGAAGGATCTGGGGGAGGTAATAGATAAGGGAGGGAAGCAGGCAGCACAGTGCCAGGCAACTCTCAGGAAAGCAAATAGGATTTTAGGTTGTATTCGGAGGGGGATCATTTATAAATCAAGAGGTGGTGTTAACATTGTATCTGAATTTAACAAGGCCTAACCTTGAATACTGTATACAGTTTTGGTCACAGCATCTAAGATGGGATGTACTGTAACTGCCATAGTGAGCGTTCAGTATGGAGCGACTGGATCGATTCCGGGGCGAGCTCAACTTGATCTAACTTCTTTTGAGTAAGGTCAGCCACTGAAACTCTTGGGTCTCACTATCAGCCATGATCTTTCTTTGGCAAACCACATTTCTGAGTTGGCTTCCAAAGCCAGCCGCCAACTGGGCATCCTCTGTTGTACAAAGTCCTTCATTTGCACATCTCAACTTTTTTTTCACCTCAAAGGCCTTCATCCACAGCTTGATGGAGTACTGCTCTCCCCTCTGGGCTGGCTCCCCTGCCTCATATCTTGCTCAACTTGATGCTGTGGAAACCAAGGCCTTCAAGATCATTGGGATCTCCCATGATGAAGCTGAGTCAATGGGCCTATCACTTTCACATCGGAGACAGGTCGGTGGTCTCTGTCTTCTATCAACTCCTTTCTGGTCTTGCACCCTCTGCTCTTTCCATTCTCTATCCCGTCCTCCACGCCCCCCCCCCCAGAGGTTTCTGCAGGGCGTACACGGTCCACCATCAATCCCC
The DNA here is from genome assembly GCF_056783735.1 of Eptatretus burgeri. NCBI lineage: Eukaryota > Metazoa > Chordata > Myxini > Myxiniformes > Myxinidae > Eptatretus > Eptatretus burgeri. Next base: position 88,304,052 of record NC_140970.1, on the reverse strand, counting down.
TGATGGTGAAACTCTCAAAATCCAGAATCACTGCTCATCATCCATTTATTTGTTCCTCTTTTTCCCCACCCGTGAAACCAATTTCCACATTCTCTTCAATCTCATTCTTCCCTCCAGGTCTTCAAAACAGCCATTCACCACCATCTCAGATCATGCACAATCCAAAACCATGGTCTTGTCTACCCTCTAAGCCTGGTTGCGTCAGGAAGGGCATCCGGTGTAAAACATGTGCCAAATCACAATGCGGATCATACGGATGATCCGCTGTGGCGACCCCTAACGGGAGCAGCCGAAAGAAGAGAGAAGAGGTCTTGTCCACCCTCGTTAACACCCTGCCACCAAGCTCACCTCCTTCCAAATTTCCAGTTATTCCTTCTTGAGAGTTTGTTGCTGTATCCTTTTTGCCCACTCCATGTGTCTTCCTCTTTTTTTTTTTTTTTTGTATACCTTGTCGAGGCTCGTATGAGAGCGAACACACAACTCACAGCAAGGGGGCATGAGACAAGAGGGGTGGGAGTGGGAGGGACAAAACAGTGGGGAACAGACAGATTAGGTGAACTGTGGAAGGGAGAGGGATGGGGATGGGACGGGGAACATGGTGAAGAGAAGATGGACATTACAGGGACTTTCAGGAAGGAAAGCAGGGGAATTTAAGGAAGTGGGCTTGGGTGGATTATCGGGGGTAGAAAAGATCGAGGATTTGGATGGGGGATGATAAGAGGTGGTGGTGAACAGCTGTTTTGAAAGCCTGGAGGGAAGAATGGGAATGAATAGAGTGAGGAAGCTTATTCCAAAGGCGGGAAAAAAGAGGAATGAAAGGGTGAAGGTGAGCATTGATTCGTGATTTTGGTAGTTTTACCAGAAGGGGGTTGTTGGCGGACCTTGAGCGCCCTGTGGAAATGTGGTGGGGACAAATCGCAGAGAGAGCAGGGGGGGGGGCAAGGTTGGAGAGGAGTCGGTAGAAGACAAAGACCACCAACCAACCTGCGTTGATTGAGTGAGAGGCCCAAAGACTCAGCTTCATTGCAGGAGATGCCGATGATCCTAAATGCCCTGGTTTCGACAGCGTGAAGCCGAGAAAGGTGGGAGGCAGGAGCACCAGCCCAGAGGGGAGAGCAGTACTCCATCAGGCTACGGACAAAAGCTTTGTAAGTGGTCAGGAGCTCAAGAGGGCCGAGGAAGGACTTTGCATGACGGAGGATTCCCAGTCGACGACTGGCTTTTGAGGTGAGGTTGTAAATGTGACTTTGCCAGGAAAGGTCATGGCAGATAGTGAGACCTAGAAGCTTGAAAGAAAAGACTTCTTCTAGAGGATTGTTGAGAAAGTGGATGGGGGGGGGTTCAAAACGGTCCTTTCGAAGAGAGATAGTGAGAGTGTGAGATTTGTCTGGATTGAAAGACATGTTCCACGTGTTGGACCAGTTTGTGATTTTATCCAGATCTGCAGTGAGCGAAGAAGCTGCTGCTTGCCGGTCTGAGGGATGACAGATGGTACGGCAGAGGGTGGAGTCGTCGGCAAAGAGAAATAGAGGATTTTCCAGAGAGTCGGAGAGATCATTGATGAAAACCAGAAAAAGAACAGGGCCCAGAACGCTACCTTGAAGAACTCCAGCCTGCACAGGACGAGGGGATGAAAGAACTCCATTTAGGGCCACACGTTGACTGCGACAGGAGAGGACGTCTGCGAGCCATGAGTGGAGATGGCCTTGAATACCATGGGAAGAGAGTTTGGTGAGTAGAGCAGGGTGCCAGACTGTGTCAAAAGCACGTGATATGTCCAGGGATACGGCTCGGATTTCCTGTCTGGCATTGAGGACCTCCATCCATTGATGGGAGAGCAGAAGCAGCATATCCAGGGTAGAGTGACCTGGTCTGAAACCAAATTGATGATCGGAAATCAAGCCATTGGAGAAGAGGAAGGATTTCATGTCTGAAGCGATGATGGATTCCATAACCTTGCTGATGATTGGGAGAAGGCTGATTGGTCTGTAGTTGCAAGGATCTGTTTTTGCACCTTTTTTATGCAGGGCAGTGATGTTAGCAGATTTGCAAGCAGATGGCAGATGACCTTGGGCAAATGAGAAGGTGAATAGAACAGAGAGAGGGTGAGCAAGAGCAGAAGAGCAGGCTTTGAGGACACGTGGGCTGATGCCGTCTGGACCAGTTGCAGAATCTGAGTCGAGGTTAGAAAGCAAGCTCTCCACCTTGTCAGGAGAAAAGGACACAGAGTCCAGGGACAGTTGGGTGCGACTGGGTAAGGTGGGTAGAGAAAGTGATGGGTTTAGGACACAAGATTTTGATGCAAACACCGAGTTTAGGCATTCAGCCTTTTCACGTGCGGTGTCAGCAGTGCAGTCATTTGAGGGAAGGGAGGGGATGGAGGGGGAACATACACCAGAAACAGATTTGATTAAACGCCACCAGGATTTTGAGGAGGGAGAGAGGTTTGAGAGTTCAGACTTGAGATGAGAAAGATGTTGTTTTCTGGCTCTCCTGAGGGTAGATACACACTTGTTCCGAGCTTTGTGGAAAGAACTGAGATTGCCCTCAGTTGGGTTTGCTTTCCATGAGGCAAAGGCAAGTTGTTTCAGGACAACTGCCTCGCCACAAGCTTCAGTAAACCAAGGGCAGGAGGAAGGGTAGGACAACTGAACACGAGAGGGGATAAATCTGTGCATGAGGGAGAGCAAGTTCTTTGAAAGAATTCCCAGGATGAGTTGATGTTTGAGAAAGTAGTGATAGGAGACCAGTCTGTAAGTTTGATGGCTGCTCGGAGACCCTGCCAGTCGGCTTGAGTGAAATGCCAGACTCGACGGCGGTGAGGTGGTTCTCTGATAACAGCCAGAGAGATGTCCACTTTGACAAGGATGTGGTCAGAAGAACCGATTGGAGCGGATGAAGAGCAGCAGATAATGTCAGGGAAATTTGTCAAAATCAGATCCAGAAGAGATGGAGTACCATTGGTTGAGATCCAGGTCGGGAAGTTGACCGATTGAGTCAGTCCTAATGAGTCGCAGAAAGCTTTTGCTGAGGTGCCATGACAGGTGAGAGAGGTACCCACACCTAGGCAACTGGCGTGATGACAATTGAAGTCACCACATAAGAGGAAGAGAAAGTTTGGATGAAAAGATAGAAGTTGGTCCATGTTTTCGGATAGTGAGGTGTAGATGGAGTCATCACTGTTCGGTGGACGGTACAGTACACATATAAACATGAGGTGGGAGTGGAGGGGAAGCCTTAGCCAGAGGTATTCCTGGGGGTGTGGGGGAGTGAGAGCAGTGCATGGAGAGTGAGGAATAGAGTCTTTGATTAAGAGAGCAACACCTCCACCAGGACGAGGCTCAGGTCTGTCATACCGGAGGAGGGAGTAACCGGGGAGAGATACTTGGGAGTCAGACACGTCTTGGGAGAGGAAAGTTTCTGTTAGGCAGACTATGTCTGGTTTGTCAGTGGCAACCTGTATGGAAAGGTTTGAGCGAAGGCCCGGATATTTGAGGTCCACACTTTTAATGAAGAGGTAGGGGAGGAGGCTGTGGGTGCAGGGGATGGAGGGGGAGGGGGAGGGTAGGAGAAGGGACAAGGGGGGGAGGTAAGGAGGGTTGTTGAAAGAGTGTGGGGTATTGCAGAATAGCTCGGGGAGGGGCCGAATGAGGAGGAGAATAGGCTCTGTGGTGCTGGGGGAGAGGGGGGAGAAGAGACAAGGAAGAAGGAAGTTGAGGATTTGAGGAGGTATAGTGAAGAGATGGAGGTGAGAGGGCAGTGGAGGGAGGCAGCTTGGTGGATGAGAGGGGGGGCAACTTTGAGAAGGATGAGTGAGGGGATGACAGGTGGGAGAAAGGTGAGGGGGGAATTTTTGAGAGAGGTGAGAGGGAGGCTTGGAGGGAGAAGAGTGGGATGGTTGCTTTGAGAGTGAGAGTGAGGGGTGAGGGGGTGAGTTGGCACTGAAGTTGGAAAAAAAAGAATGGTTGATGGAAAGCGAACATTCGTAGCAAACTGTGGTTTTTAAAAGTTTTAGGTCAGAGATGCGATTTAACACAATTCTTGATGGATGCAATTAAGGCGAATTCAGAGAATGGAGAGAAGAAGCGCTGTAATAGTTGGAATTTTTAGGCAAGGAATGAAGGAGAGCTTGAAATGAGAGCAGTCTGTTAAAATTGCAGAAGAGTAGTGCATTATGAAACAGTAAAGAGTACCACATGTGTGAGAGAGGAAGATGAAGCATTATAAGATCGTTTTTGTTGTTAATATTAATGTTTGAGAGAGTTTTCAACAGATTAGGTCATGGAAGTGCAGAAAAAAAAAAAATCGAGGAAGAAGACGAGGAGGAAGATAAGAGGAAGAAGAAGAAGCAGAATCGGGAGAAGGTCAGCGTGTTGTTGTTGTTGGGTTTTTTTTTGAGATAAGAAAGAGATTAGTTGGGAGAATGGGGGATGTTGAAAATTGAAGGTAATGGGGAGGATAGAAATTGAAGGTAATGGGGAGAAAAAACAAAAAAACAAACAAAACAAAAAAAACGATTGAACACCGAGTGGAACCGGTACGCCTCACGCCTAGGCCTCAAACACCCGGTAAGAACGTCGACAAAAATACTCACAAAATAGCACGATTTTTGAAACAAAACCGAACTAGGAACACACAGTAACATGTAGATGAGAAAATTAAACAGTTAAAGCGGGACAGATAACGACCGGAAACTTAACTTTGAGAACGTCAGCAGAGAGCCCCGAAGGAGACTTCTCATCGCTCCAAACCCGGAACCGGAAGTCGAGAGGGGATAAATCTACCTCTAATTCGTCCAAGTCGCCCTCTATTTTGTCCCTCAACTCCACTGTTGGAGTTCCCTCCCCCCCACCTCACTTTGTACTGTCCCTTTTGTTCAATCACGTCCTGATCCGTTCTATGTTCTAACTCTTTCACGAGCTTGACTTTGTCAACAAAAAATAAAATAAAATAAAAACCTAGACTAAGCCATGAGTGGGAGCTGAAGGAAAATATGATCTTACACATTAGAAAGGAGGGGATTATGAGGGGATTTGATTGAGATGCGTAAAATAATGAAGAGTACAGACAGTAAGTGCAGAAGAGTAATGCATGGAATGGTCTCCCTCAAAAGGTAGTGGTGGTAGAAACAATGGATAAGTTTAAATTGGAATTAGATCGGTACCCAGAAGCATTGGGGATAGAGGGGTATAGGGATATTGTCAGGACTTGTAGGTAGCTTGCGTCTGGATGGGTCATTGTATACATGTGTAGTGACTGTGATGTCTGGAAGAGGGTCTCATCAAAAAAGGGAAGATGTGGTTGGTGTTTGTGCACTCAGCTCACAACCACCCACGTGCCTCCTGCCCACCCCTAATACGTATAATAATAAAACAAAATTTCATTTAAATATTAATTTTATTTGCGTACATAACACCTCACCCTCTGCCCAGTGGAATTAAGTATATTGCCTGACAGATATTTTAATCTGGTGTTGGTCTAGCGCAAAGCCTGGTGTTGGCTTCATGGTGAGGGTGGCGGCTTGGGATCCTAGGGTCCTGAGTTCAAGCCCCGTTGGCCGCTGAATTAATACACCAGGAGGTTGACTCAGCCTGTCATCCTTCCGAGGTCGGCAAAATGAGTACGTGTACTGGTAAGGGGGACACTGCATCAGCGGCATAGCTGCGTCCCAACCAATGATGCAACCAGCAGCCATAGGCTGCACTCGAAAGAGAGAGTCTAGCGCAGACATGATTGGCCGAATATATTTTTTAATTAATAAATATATAAAAGCACCCGTGTCTGAAGGAGGAGGTGCAGGTTGGCATTTCCTTCTTGTGACGGTAGGTGGTTAGAGCTCCCCTTGTGTCAATTCAGCGTCTGCGACCGCTTGACAGATGATTTTGACAGATGGACATTCCAAATATTGAAACGGCTACACCGCTTAAAAAGCAAAGAAAAGTGTGGAGGGGCTGATACACGTAAATATTTAATTATCGGGGGTGTTGTGCTGCCTGCTTTCCCTGCAATCATGTGGCTGCTAACATCCAAGAATAGGCCTCTTGGCTGGTACAATGGCCACATAAATCCTGACGGTAAGTGAACACAGAGAGGTCAAATTCAGTTAATAAATGAAGGTAAACAGAGATGGCAGTATAAAATACCTAAGCCATCCCTATAGTTACTCACCTTTTCATGAGTAAAATACCTGTTTTCTATGGACTTAATCCCATTTTTACCTTTGTACTCTCCCCTATGTCCCCGTGACCCCTCTTGATTCTCCGTACCTGCGTCTTTTGACACATAATGTTGATTCCAAAATGCTCCAAGTGTTCAGACAGCTTGGGGTCGATGACAATCTCATCTTTCTCAAACGAAAACACATCTGCAGAAGATTGGTGCAGATAAATATGCAACCAGTTACAACATGGATATTCGCAGAACAGAAGCTTGGGCGTGCAAAAAGGTGAATAAAGCACCAATTGAAGACAAGCCCAACATTGGCATGGAACTCACTGAGTGAAGAGGAAATTCAAGCATAAAAACACAAACAAGATGACAATAAGTATATGCAATAAAACAAGCAAGGTGCCAATCGGCCCATCATGCCTGTGTTTCATCCATGTCCCATTTCGTTAATCTATTTACTCATCTTTGATGTATTTTTACCATTAACATGATAACTACATTGCCTTATGATTAACTTGCACAGCTCATTTAATCTCTACAAAGGAGAATAAATGTGGACGGTGCAGCCAACTTTTATCCTACTCTGAAAGAGGGTGCACTCCAAGATGCAGCAGCACCACATGAGGATGGTAGTTTTAGTTTGATTCAAATCCAAAGAAGAACAAATCTATGACCACAGATTACAGGAAAGTACACGACCAATTGAGTTATCGCAACAACATCCAGTCTCCCTGAGAAGTATGTATATATATATATATATATATATATATATATATATATATATATATATATATATATATATATATATATATATATATATTCTTTTAAATCAGATTTAAAAGCAAATTACAGAAAATCAAGAAAAAACAGACAGGGAGGGACACATACCGGCACCGTCAGGACTTATGGATGCCATGCGGACAGCAAGGGAATGCCCAGTTTCAACGAAGTGCAGCAGCGCATGTCCATTCCCCTCTGTACCGTCCACGTACTTCCGGCCACAACGAATCTCTCCATCAGAGAGATTCAGCCACAGGTTCTTCTTGACGTCACAGCATGCACAGCGCCATCCACTGTGCCCCGTACACACTGCAATTAGTAAGACTACGTGTACATAGAACCAGTTTGTGATGTAAGCAAAAATGAAAAAAAAAATATTAAAAAATTGCATTCAAATTGTACATTGTTGCTCAAACTAATTCCAAAAGGAACTGCAAAAGTAACAGTAACATTTGACAGACCTGGGTGGAATACAAACACCGTTGTCCAGTTGCTGCAGATTTTCAGCTTGGTGTGAGATTTGTCTGAACTCGCTGTCCCAGGGTTCAGCTCCATGGCAAGGGTAGGGATCAGCACGCAGCACAGCATCACATGCAATCGAGACCTGCACCCAAGGCCTCATTCAGTTATTCAACGGCCCAGATCAGACTCACGATTTGTAATTCTCGTATACTGTGTAAATGTTTACACTTCTGAATAAATGCATCAGCACTTCCAGATAAACCAGCCCTCTTCCTTTGAAAAAGCACAGTAACGTTTGTGAATGTCAGCGAGGACCGTCTGCCCATATTGTTCACTCCCAAAGTCCAGTTTTGTAATAAAAATGAGTGAAGGTGAGAATTTCTTTTTAATTTTTTTTAAATCATGCAAGGTGTGTCACAATTATACGAGTCACACACAAACCCATTCGACTCACCACGAGGTATTCACATACGTAGGAGGAGGAAACGAAATACCAGGACCAGAACAAAAATGAACCATTACAATTAGACTCGGCATTGGGATTACTGCACACTCGTACAGTAGCATCCATGTAATGTTTTCAGGGACGAGAAATGACATCGCTTGGATGAACCAAGGAAACCACTTGAATGGGAAAACAGTACGATATTGACCGTCCCTCCGAAACAACATTGATACATTAACAAAAAGATTTTCTGAGTCTGAAGTAATGCACATCTGACTATCTATCAAGCAAAATTGATTTGACCGTGTATGCCGATATGCACACGCTCACGGATGCACCACAAACCCTGCACATCCATCATTCATACCATGGCTGGCAACTCCTCAATGTTGGGCAAACGTATTTCAATCTGTTCTGGAAAGACCACCAGCCAAGCTTCGCGCACCCACTCCAGCCCTTTCTCTTTGAAATTCTCATCTTCATTTTCCTCCTCCACTTCTTCAGCTGTGATGGGAAAGTAAAGGTTCAAAACAAAAGCCTTCTCCATGCCAGTTCGATTATTTTTAATAGCCGGCATTGCACTACATTTTACTTTCAAGTGTCCACTTTAAAATTACCATGAGCAGGCGTACTCAAGAAAAATGTAACACACACACACACACACACACACACACACACACACACACACACACACACACACACACACACACACACACACACACACACACACACACACACACACACACACACACAAATTCCAACTTCTGATATTTCTATATCTACAATGGAGCAAATGCGTATATGGTAATGCATCCATAAAAACAGTATTTTATATATATATATATATATATATATATATATATATATATATATAGATATATATATATATATATATATATATATATATATATATATATACAGTATAGGCCTGGTATTGGCTTAACGGTTAAGGTGGCTCGCTTAAGATCCTCAGTTCTTGAGTTCAAGATTTTAGTTCAAGTTCAAGACTTGAGTTCAAGTCCCTATCAGGCTATTTAAATGAAACCAAGTGGGTTGACTCAGCCTGTCATCCTTCCAAGGTCAGTAAAATGAGTACCAGCTTACTGGGGTAATAACCATTCGAGGTTACCTGCGTTGGAGTGCCAATCCGTTATCGACTGTCCTTGCCAATGAAACTGCTTCAGCAGCCCTATGCATCTTACAGTATGAAAGGAATCCATCCCATCCATTGGGACCACACTCTGTGCATAGCCTTGGTGCTGCCAAAGCAATCTCCTTTGCTATTGTGCAGAGCACTGGACGGGTCGCCACTCCGACACAGGATACCAGCAAGCTGGCACTCATTTTGCCGACCTCGGAAGGAGGACAGGCAGAGTCAACCCCACCTGGTATTAATTCAACAGCTAAATGGGATTTGAACTCAGGATCTTGGATCCCAAGCCCACCATCCTAACCATTAAGCCAACACCAGCCACATGAAAGGAATGGTGGATGTGTGTGTGTGTGTGTGTGTGTGTGTGTGTGTGTGTGTGTGTGTGTGTGTGTGTGTGTGTGTGTGTGTGTGTGTGTGTGTGTGTGTGTGTGTGTGTATATATTGTTGCGGATTCGCACCCGCCGGCGTGCGAACGGCCACGTAACTCGAATCGCGGCACGTCGCCCACCGGACGGACAATCCCGTCGTGACCCTCTCGGACTAACGCCGGGAACTAGTCACGGGTGGGCCTTTCGGCCTCACCACGATCGTGCCAATCGGCACCCGCGTGGGATAGGGTTGCTCGCCAAATTCGACCTACCTAAGTACCCATACGGAAGGTAGACCGGGCGATCGCACCTCGGCGCAGGTCGACTTCGGACACGGGCCACTTTAAGCGACCCGTTCGGTACTATCGGGATAACCGAGCGGTGTTATCGTCAACCTGGACGGTTCGATTAATTATCGGGCGTTTTAGCCCACGACCAACCCTTTACGTGAAGTAAGATGGAGATTCAATAAAGGAAAAGACGAAGCGAAACGGGAAAACAGTTCAACATAAAGCACATTTATTTCGCGATGAACGGAAAGCACACATATACAATTACACCAAAAGCAAATGTAAAAGAAGAAGAAACACACAATAATACACAAAAAGCAAATGTAAAAGCAAAACACAATGCAGAGCAAACCGACTACCGAGCACACGGCAACACTTATACAGTTTTACTTCACAGACGGCGCCGACAACACATATACTCAAAGCAAAAGAAAAGGACCACCCTCAAGGATGAGGGGGGCAGGCGGGCCTGGGGCCGAGACCGCGTCGGGCCTACCCGTCTGGTGATGAGCCGCAAAATGGCGCTGGCGCCCCGACTCCGCGGGCCTCGCTGGGACTGCCTAGTATGGGGTGGGAACGGGGCCCCCTTCTCGCACTATCTCAGCGCGGGGGGAAACAGTAGGGGGTTGTTGATGCTCGGGGGAAGGAGGATATCTCCCTGTCTCGGGTCCCGCGACGAGCGTCTCCACCACGACCTTGGTCGCGTTGCCGGCCTCTCCCCTCCGCAGCTCCCCAACTCTGACACGAGCACCCCCTCGACCGCCTTCGCCGCCGCCAACTCTCCACAGCTCCGTCCAACCGCCTTCTCAGACTCCTCTCTTGACTGGCTCTTCCCAACTCAACTCTGAACTGATCTTGACTGACTACTACTGCTTCTTCTTCCCAACTCAACTCCGAACTCCACTTAACTGACGAACGCGGCCCTTTATATCCCCCGTGGCCTCGCTCCTTCACCTTCGACCCTTTACCTCTGACCCTTCACCTCCGGCTGGCTCCCCATTGGACAGAGGAAAAGTGGGCGTGAATGCTTTTTGATCCATGAATTTGCATATAGCGACCACACTCCAACGCACCTGGAGGCGGGGCCAAATCGCCCCACGCTCGCCGATAGGACGGAACAGAAGTGGGCGTGAGTCGTTTTTGATCCGTTTTCTTCGGAAAGGCTGTGATGTTTCTGCACACGCTGCTCGGTGCGCGCCCTGCACGAGTCCAGTATCAGTGCCCACAAGCGGCGTGGAAATGGCGGAGATGCGATGGTTGCGAGGGCGAGTTGTGACGGTAAAGGTCATGGCTGTTGGCGTTGTTGTTGTTGTGTGATGGCTGTTGAGACGTGGTTGGTGGTGGTTGTGATGGTAGTAATGGCGGCTGGTCCAAAATAAAGATAGTAAAAGAAAA
>NC_140970.1:88222991-88287991 GCF_056783735.1 Eptatretus burgeri | reverse complement strand
GCAGGTATGTGCAGACTATTAACACGTTACATTTCTATTACCTTCCACAGGACCAACTTGTGAGACCATTTTTAAAAGAAGAAATGTATTCCATATTGGGAGGTCAAATAGGTTCAATGCATCATGACGCTTCAGTTTTTATAATAATACATTCAAACTAGAAAATAGAAATCAATGCAAATGCGTTGATGGATATCCGGAGTCTGCATTAAATGTGAACCCACTGTTATGTTTGATCTTAATTAAAGGTCCCGCTGTAAGAGGATTTCTGGAAAAAGAAAAAAAGAAAACAAAATTCCCAACTTACCGTCCCTCTTTCTTTTGTGGCTTTTACCCAAAAACAGACAACTCTTCTTTCTGGAATTTATTTATTTTTGTCCTGAGGAAAGTGTTTTTCTGTCATACAGCAAGTCAGACCCTCAACTAGAAATATTCATTTCACAGGTTGTGAGATGCTAAAGAATGCCAGTTCTGTTGGACATGCTACATGCATGCAATTCACAGCAATGACTGATCATGTGATAATTTTTTTTTTCATGCGGTCCGTGCGCTATGCCAGAACGAGTATGAGGGCCGCTGCGGTGGCGCTGAAGCTTTGGGCGCGGGCCCGTGTGGAACCGCCATGGGTGCAGATATTGGTGGTAGTAGAAAATATTCAAATGAAAGACAATTTGTATCCCACTGATAGGCCGGATCTGCATCCAGACCATAACCAAACTCTAATCGGCTGGTTCTTGTCACCTACCCAACTCATCCACCATGTTTTATCATGATCCGTCCATAACATAACCCCACCTTCCCCCACCCCACGCCAATCCCTCCTCCTTCCAAATTTCCAGTTTTCCCTCCTGAGAGTTTCCTTCTGTATCCATCTTGTCTACCCCATGCATCCTCTCCTCCCCACCGTCCTCCCCACACCCATTGTTTGTCCAAGTCTCACTCTATCTTGGCTTTCACCCCTGCTGTTCATATATATCTCTATCTCTCTCTGTCTCTCTCTGTCTCTGTCTCTCTCTCTCTCCACTGTGGCTGTTTTGTCCTGTTGTGTCCTGATCTGTTCAGCACCAGAGCTCTTCCAAGAGCATCGACTTTGTAAACAATTGTTTCTTTGAGATGTCATGCTATATATTGTTTTTTTGGCCCCATCTCTCAATGGTGCAGAATCGGTTTAAAAATTCTCGGATCCGGATCCAGATCTTCACCAAAATCTTATCAATTCATCCTTGTCACACACCCAACCTGTCCACCAAATTTCGTCCAAATCTGACCATAACTTTTTGAGACATAGTGCTCACAGACAAAGAAAGAGACAAGCAAGCCGGTAGGCGACATGGGTGGTCGCTAGACTAAGGCGAATTTGAAATATGTAGATAAGAGAACACATCAGATGGCATTTTTGCTGTTCGTTGTTCCATATAGGAACATGACGAGCAACTGTTCATTCATCATTTGTGTTCGATACCCTAACCCTACGTTAGGGAATCCCAACACGAACGTTGGGGTAAAAGCATATAGTAATATAATTGCATACTAGTCATACAGTTTTTGACGGATCAGGCTGAAAATTTTTGACAAAGAGCTTGATTATAGTGCACATAAAAGCCTGGAAGCCTATTTTTGATTTTCGAAAAAATAATTTTTTAAAGATTTTTCAAAAATTTCAAAGTCCCGTTGCTAGGCAACGGTGGTATCCATAGCAACGGTGCTCAAAAGCATAGAACTAGATCCTGGTATGAACCTACCTGTCAAGTTTCATCAAAATCGGTTGACTCCTCTGGCCTCCAGAGCTGTCCATTGCATGCAAACATGCAAACATACAAACAGACGGAAAAAGTGAAAATAAGGGTACTCAAGCGACCACCCAACATACATACAGACAGACGGAAAACCTGAGACTAAGGGTAGTCTCGCGACCACCCAACATACAGGGGTGAAAACATAATCTCCATTCACCTTCGCTGGCAAGTTAATTACAAAAGTGGAGAAGTTGAATGAAAAGGACAAAGTTTTCATCTCCATTAAATGAATAAGCGTAACTGACCATATAGCCATCATTATAACTGTCATAAGCAGCAAGCTCAAAATACGGCTCTCATGACAAACATCATGAGAAGCATGCTGAATTTAAAGCCGGTACGTATGTGATGTATGTGAAATGTACATTTTGAAAATAGAAGAGGAGTCGATAATTGGGCCATCACTCTGGGCATGATAATCAGACAAGTCAACTTCATAGATGTCGCTACAGGTGTTATAAAGAGGAAAGACCAACCTTAAAGCTATCATACAGAGCATACTGACTGTACCACTGTCATAATTAATCACACATTCACACCAATTACAATTGTAAAGTTCTGTTAAAATAGGGTACAGCACTTTGTATCAGATAGAGCACACCGACTGCATGACCACCAGAGCAACGATGGCGGACATGCCAACTGTACTGTCAGATGCAGCTGGCAGAAAACATAAGACTATCGGGCATACAAGATAGCTCAATGGCAGTGAGACAGGTGCAATAACTACAGTAGAGATTGAGAGAGCGGGTAGCAAGTGATAGCGAACAACACAGCAGCTGCATGATCAAATCACTTTTCTGACGTCCATTTGAAATAACTCAAACCACTCAGCCCTTCTTTGTCTGTCTGTTTATCTACCTCCTCTTCTTTATTTATAAAACTTTTTTTTTTTAGATCATATCTGTCCTCCAGACACATTACACAAGGAATTTTGACGCAGGAGGAGGACATTTGGCCCAGCAAGCCTGCGCTATATCAACAACGCATTATATATGGTACACATACAATATATGTATATGTATATGTATATGCTTAATTATAAAACAATTGTTTTTTTGAAGGGTGGGGTTGAACACAGTTGTAGGGTGAGGAATGAACAAACACAGACAGCATATTCACCTCTTGACGAGAGATACCACCTTCACGACAAAGGAATCTAATCATGCATCCATACGTATGCTACTGACTATTCCTGCCATTATCCATGGACCATCCATCCATCCATCCATCGGGACCATACTTTGTGCAGAGCGTTGGTGCTGCCAAAGCAGTCTCCTTGGCTATTGGGCACAATCCTGGACGGGTCGCCACTCCGACATAGGATACCGGCAAGCGAGTACCCATTTTGCCGACCTCAGAAGGATGACAGGCAGAGTCAACCACACCTGCTATTAATTCAACAACTGAGTGCGATTCGAACTCAGGATCCTGGGATCCTCACCCTACCACCCGAACCATTCAGCGAACACCAGGCATATCCTCTATCCCCAATGCTTCTGAGTACCTATCCAACTCAAATTTAAACCTTTCTCCTGTTTCTGCTACCACTACCTTTTGAGAGAGACCATTTCATGCCTTAACAACTCTGAATAAAAGACCTTTTGCCTCACTACCATCCCAACTCTCTTCTTTACTCCAAAGCTGTAGACCCTGGTATTCTCATGGTCCATTCTGCTAAAAAACCTCTTCTGTATTTATTTTGTTTCAACCCTTCATTTTCTTAAACATCTCTTCGGACATCTATGTGGTGTTGCTTTTCCATGGCCGTGACTGAGGTTCTCTGCCATTGTGCCCTCCTTCCTTTACCAAATTAAAATGCTCTGGAATATAAAAGGATCAGAGCTCTCATCTATGTATCCCATTGTATGTGTTAACAACTGTATTACATGAAAGATAATCGTCGTCTGTGAACGCACAGACAGGATGGTGTGTAGCAGACACATCTTGTTGGTGAGGATCCATGCGGAAATAGGCGGTGTGCCACAGGGTTCCTGGTACCCTAAAAGTGAGGGAGCGATGCGGTGAGTTGTATTTTAAGTGCCGCATGCGTGTATGTTATTCTTACCCGGGTCTTCATCTGCAATTTCTTCATTACCTCCACCACAAGCACCCTGCGGTTTCTGACAGCATAGTGATAAGAATAACATTGTGAGTTCCATTTTGTGAAGAGGATTGGGAAAAGTATACATGACAACAATGGCAAGCCGAAAGAAAAAGTTGTCAGACATTCTATAACGGCATGCAACATCGTGGTGATTAAACCAGCTCCAAAATCATTGGCCACCAGCTGCTTGAGAATAAGTTATCAAAAAGCTCATATCCTGGAATTGGAATACTTGGAACCAATGTGGGGAGATAATAAAAACTTTAAAACGTAAAAAAAAACAAAAAGAACAATCACAGGAAATTCTCTGAGCATCCTACAACTCCCTTTTAAGTTTCTCCAAAGTAAAACTAGTCCCAAATGCCTGTGATCGAAGCCCAAGTTTATTCCTGGCCGAGTTGAGGGCTATATTTGAGCAGTGAGTAATTCTGGATGTCAAGCACACTTCGCTTCGGACGTCATGGCACAACGAAGGGGCAGGATTGCGGGATCATGGAATGCAAGTGTCCTCAATAAAACGGAATACATGAAACACTCGCTCGATAAGCCTGCAATTCCCCCAATTTGATGCTTACAAAACGTGTCTCAATGTGTTCATGCATTTTGACAAGAATAACACTGTGGTGGAGCTGACAGGATGGCCTAGACCCTAGAGGTATGTACACTCGTCTCGAAGTCTAGTCGAGGTTCAAATCCCGACCCAGGTATAAACTGTCATTCACAGTGATGTGTGTGTGCCTTCCCTCGGATGGACATTAAACTGGACATCTCACTGCCATCATTGGTTGGTGGATGTTGAAGATCCCACGGTGTCCTTCACGAAGAGCAAGCGAGCTATCGCTGGCACAATGAACACATTCCAAATTCCTGCCCTGACTGGTGCTGGGAAGGCAATGGCAAACCACTCAGTATAACCCTTGCTAAAGGTGCTGTCACACCTTGACGATTTAGCCAGCAATGGCAATGTATAAAAATGTATTTAAAACGTTGGCGTACGCTGAAATTTTGATTTAAAAAAAAAAAGTTTTTGGCGTATTCATAACGAGTTGGTCGTATGCATAACGTATTAGTAACGTACACAGAACGTTTCGTTGTCTTATAGATAACTTTTACCAACGAATGATTAGCGTGTTGACGGCGTTCACAAGCCAGCGTATGCCGATCTCTGAAAAATGTGTCTAAAATGCTGGCACAAGTCTAATACGTTATGGGTAAGTTTGGTTTACGTGAAGAGCATGCTGAAAAATGATGAAGTACGCTGTCATACGTCATAGTAAGTCTAGTACGTCGTGAAATTTCAAGCATGCTGAAAGTTTTACGACGTACTCGCCGTATGGCTCACACGTTCCACTATGCTGGGAATAAGTTGTAGGCACGATATGCGATCGTTGACACAAGTTCATTGTAAGTTAATCATAAGTCGAAACACGTCGAGGTAATGTTTAGCATACCCGAAACTTAATTTCTCCGTGAAGGCACTTTTTCTTTTTTTCTCCTTGGCTCCGTGAAGGCACATGAAGAAATATCTGAAGTTGTTTTTTTTTTAGTCTATCACGAATTTTAAAATATATTCGGACATTTGCTTTTAAGTTTCGACGTCGATGTGACAATATCCTCAAACAGAAATTATTCACAGAGGAGGAACTAAGAATAAGACATGAGCAAACTGAAGAGGCAATCGGACGTGACGAAATATCGGAAGTTATTGTTTGTTTTTTTTAACGCTGCCAATACGCCATTATACGGTAGCTGTAAATTAGAAACACGTTCAGCAAGTTCTGTGGTCGTCCGGAAGACGTCAATCAAATTCATCTACATACGCCAATATGCGTTGGAGGTACGTTACACATAGGTTCAAAGCACGTTACTCATAGGTTAGAAATAAGTTTTGGGTACACTAAACATTACCTCGACGTATGAGTAACTTCCAAGTAACGTGCCTCGACGTGTGTCAACGATCGCATAACGTGCCTCGACGTGTGTCAACGATCGTGTAATGTGCCTACAACACGTTACTCATAGGTTATAAATAAGTTTCGGGTACACTAATCATTACCTCGACGTGTTTCGACTTATGAGTAACTTACAAGTAAAGCGTGCCAACGATCGCATAACGTGCCTACAACTTATGGCCAGCTTAGCGGAACGAGTGAGTCATACGCTGGCATACGTCGTAAAATTTCAAGCATGCTAAAATTTGAGGACAACCGCAAAGTACAACGATGAAAGCCAGCGTACTACGACGTATGGCAGTGTTTTTCAGCGTGCTCTTAATGTTATCAAAACTTACCCATAATGTATTCGACGTGTGCCAGCGTTTTAGACAAATTTTTCATAAGTCGGCATACGCTGGCTAAATCGTCAAGGTGTGACAGTGCCTTTAGAAACTGCTTAAGCAGTACTGGACCTGCCTTTTGGTAGAACACCAGAATACGAATATGAACACTGTGGTGACATACGTATGAAGGACTTGGTTTTGAATAGAATAACACAGTGGTGACATATGATAGGCCTATTGGAAAGCATAATAGTGTTCTGAAACTTCTATGATTAACTTTTAAAGGCAATATACATTTTCCGTATGCAACAATTTCAGAAAAAGACCGCACGTCCGCACACACTACATTTAAACCAGTCTAAATAACCCCCAGCATGTGACTTGTTCACTTTGGGACTACAATTTGTCTCATGTCGTCTCTACAATTTGCTGCGAGCAAAGTGAAAATGGCTTTTTGATCATTCAAGCCCAATCTTTCTGCAGAATTATGATTGTTTGTGACAATAAGTGTTTTTATACATCTCATTAATCATTTTGTCCCAGTCTTTTGTTTCAGGCTTCACAAGCTATATATTGGCAAGTTGCCCTAATTACAACCTTCATTCTGGCTTAATCAACTACAATACTACATATCCTTAAACGTTGGTATGTATACATAAGGCAATGAATGCTGCAATGGAGGTTTCATACCGAATAAATAAAATTATTTGTCTTGTCAGATGACTGTTGATTTATAATAAAACGTTTATCCTTATTATACTCTTAAAATTGTTAAAATGCAACAGCTTTTAAAAAATAGCAACTTTCCAAACTGTTAAACTGGAATGAACAATAAATAGATGTCGACGATTACAATTTGTGCACATACCTCCCCGCACCAGCAAGCAACAGCCCAAACTCTCCACACTTTCCATGTGTATGCTACATCCTAAATCATGAATACGTACATCCTAAGGGACTTTCAGTTGTGATGACGAGAAAGCTACGGATGTTACGTCATTTGGTTTTCGAGATGTAATGGGATGAGCCTGCACAAACCTCCCGAAGCGTTCGCTGCACGTGCAGATAGACGCTCTGTCCTGTCTTGCGGTAGTGCTTCTCGACGTACTCTGGGCCAAAACCCAGGAAAGTGTTCATGCAGACGTAGACACCACCTTTTGATTCCTGCTCTCCACAACGCCCCACAAAAACATTGGCAAATGGGAAATATACGATCAATGTCCTTGTAATTCAAAGAAAAGTAAGGCCTGCTGTTGGCTTAACAGTTAGGATTGCTGGCTTAAGATTCTAGGGACTTGAGTTCAAGCCCCTGTTTTTAACCGTTGAATTAACACCAGGTGGGTTGACTCAGCCCGTCATCCTTCCGAGGTTGCCAAAATACCAACTTACTGGTAACAGGAAGCACTACATCAGCAGGACAGCGGTGGCCCTAGAAAATGATGCAGCCTTAGGCTGCACATGAATGAATGAATAAATAAATAAATAAATAAGTAAATGAAAAGCACACTGATGTCTCATAATACACTTGTCCTACATGTAGTAGGTGTACAAGCTCCTCCATTAACCTTATAATTGCTACAGAGAAGAAAGTTTAAAAGGAACTTTAAATGTTATGCCCAATCCAAGCAGATCCTCTTATACGACACGACATCATCTTGTGATTTGGGAGGTTAAGCACCATGATTGTTTTGATACAGAAATATTAAAATTTACCATCGCGTATCGAGAACACATTGACGAAACACTATTCGAGTCATTATTTGTCTATAAACTAGTAACATGCGTCCACAACCATCATCCTTTACCATGTTATCGAATGTCAGCTGAGGCCCTCATTTTTCCACCTTTATTCACTTTTACATTTGTTTTCTCTGCAAACGCTTTTGACACGAAACTTTCAACATAGGAGCACCTACCCATCGATAAATTTTTTAACAACGTTACATGATTATTGGATGGAAAAATGCAGCCAGAATTCCAAAAAGTCTGTTTTATGGAGGCATGGGTTGTGAAGCGTTTCATGTATCAGGAATAACTTCAAAATGTTTTCTCATTGCCAATAAGAAGAAGAAAAAAATAACAGAACAAAAACATTTGGATGTTTAGAATTCTTTAAAATCCAGGCATAATATCGTGATCGTACCAAATGAGTGAAAACATAATCTACTGAACCAGGTGGGAACGCATCTCACATTTCATCACGATTGATGGGAATGAAAAGAAGAAGCGGAGATTATGAGTAATTTCCACGCAATGTGAATCGCATGGTCGAGTTGTCTCATGCACCGTGTACATGTTTAATCCATCCACCTGTTACAGGGTGGAAAAAAAAAACCACCTGCTTGTTGTCATGCCAAAAAGGTCTCTGGTAAACAGCATGATGTTTTTTTGTAAATGGAATCGTTGCCGTCGAGACGTCTTGGCCATTCATTCCATCCAAATAAGCATCCGAGTAATATTTCCTTTGAAGCATGAATTCGTTTCATTTCACCATTTTATAACTTCAATACATGCGTAACGGGATAGGTCAGAGGTAGTGAACTCATCTTTGAACAATTATTGTCCGTGTTTGATTCCCAGCACAACTGCAATGTCCGTATTTGATTCCCAGCACAACTGCAAACTGCCATCATGGTTATTCACAGGAAGGATTATGTATCAATGAGTTTGGGCGTTTCCTTGTGCTTTCCTTGATGCACGACATGCTCTGAGATGCATCACTAGGATGACACCTAAACCGAAATGGCATTTTTTTAGTCAAATCTGATCTGTCATCGTCGTGAAGGTCAGTTGTGAGCATGTGACCAAATAAGAACTTGGAGTTACTGTTTTGCATCTTGTTCCTCAAGACGAACTTTTCCGATCAACATTTACAATTGTAAGAAACCCATGAGCAGATTATTCAGCAATTTTTCAGACATTGACACACATATATTTTCCTCTTCAACCTCCTATTCCATCCCTACATATCAATTCTTAAACGACCCCTTTACTGCGTCAGACAAGCAGAGCCACATCTCTGTGAACTCAACACAACACCCGATTTAACCCGTTAAAAATAACCCACAGTCTCCAAGCCCCAGACGTCGCATCCCATCCCTCGCCTGATCTCTCTCTCCCAGGTTGGGGGGGATTTCTCAACCAAATCGATTTCACAAACAGGCACCCATGACAGATCTGCACTCACTCTAGGTAGATCTCTAACGATTAATGTAAATCAACATAAGCAAGTTCCGAAACCAAATATATTGGTCAAAGTTGTACGACAGCCTGAACAAGGTATTCATTGTGAAACTAACTAATTATATGAAAGTCCAGAAAACCTTAGAAACATGTTCTGAGTTCATCTTTGGGATTGGGTTTGTAACACCTGGATCTTTTTGAATTTTTTTTATTTTAAAGAACCCCTATTGGAAAAAAAAAAGTACAAGGAAATGCCTTATGTGGAAAGGAAGTGTCAGTTGCTGTTTAGTAACAATGAAGTATTTTAATAAAAAGTAATCTTATAACACCAATCACCATACACTCCGTAGATGTGACGAGTTGTTTATAAAACAGTTGCTCATTTACCAGATAGTTCATTGAAAGGTCTTCACACATGCCATGTCAACAAAAATATTGGAGCAGTAAGGGACTGCCAAAACGCCAAATAGTTGTCACCGTCACCAACACTATGTACCAAACACTAGTACATAATCAGACATGTATAAATAACTCACCATTCCTTCTTCTAGGCCAGGCACCCACGAGGAGAAAGGTGGCTACAGAATGGGTTTCATCCCAAAATCCCAAAGCTCGAGGGACTCACTTTTCTTTCCATGATTTTGAAAGTTTGAACCATACCACATCTTATGTTAAAGGTTCTCATCGGGAAACGCACCAGTTTTCTTGTGAGAGGCGAAACAAGAAATATTTCTGCAAACTATTTGCGACGGAGTCCAATTGCAGAGGTTGGTTGGGTTCAGAAGAATATATTTTTCTTGGAGACGAGAGAGAATTTTTTGACAAATGACTACGCGTTGGAATTGCCATTAAGTCGACTTTAATGTGTGGTTATTGATCATAAAATATTTGTCGTACTTTTCGTTGAGAATGGGGGATGTGACGTCATAATTTGCACTCCGTAAAAAACAAAAACAATTCCATGTGATTTCACAAGCACAAGAAAGGAGATAAATATATTTACCTTTGCCATTGAAGGTCGATGGAGGCTATGTTTTCACTCCTGTTTGTTTCTCTGTTTGTGAGCAGGATATCTGAAAAAGTTATGGACGGATTCAAAGAAAACTTAATGGACACGTCGGGTGTGTGACAAGGACGAATTGATGAGACTTTGTTGAAGATCCGGATCCGGACATTGGAATTCATTAATTTTTCAAGTGATTCTTCACCATTGAGAGATGGAGCCAAAAACAATATATTGCATAATATTTCAAAAAGTTATGCAAGAGTTATGACAAAACTTGGGGCAAGAGTTGGGGAGGTGACAAGAACAAGCCGAATAAAGTTGGTTAAGTTCCAGGTGCAGATCCGGCCTATCAATGGGATACAAAACGCAAACTGTTCAGCCTGGTGGAGGTAAGTGCTCTACTGAGTGCCGTTCTAGTTCGCAATTGAAATGGAAATCAGAGGAAAGAAGGAAAAGGATAGAATGCAAGATTTCAATTGGGCCCTCTCAAAGGTGTTTTGGACAATTAGTATTGGACCTAGGGTTTCTTTACTCTGTCCAGACCGTTTGTCATTTGCTTTCAGATCTTGTTCCTAAACCTGATGATGATTGATGTCAATTAAAATGTATAAACGTTCGGCTACGGACAATTTGGACATACTGAAAGGAAACGCACGTATCAACTACATATCTAAACTTTAAATGGTGAAATAAAAATGAAAGTTTAATGAGGAATAAAAGAGAAATTAGGTTGTATTTTATCAAAACAAAAACAAACAAACAAACAAATAAACCAATGTCACCCTTAGGGTGACCCGTATCTTGCCAAAAGGTGACCACATGTGACTTCTTTAAGGTCACACTGAGGTGAACAGAGCTGCTATCCACCAGGAGCGACTCCTTGAGGAATATCTGCCTACGAGAGATTCCGACGAGAATCGTTCTACAGAGTAACCATGAAAAATATGTGTTTGCCTCATAACGTCACCAAATGACGTCATAATGTCTCAAGCTTGACATATCTAGAAAGCACTCATCGAGGTGTTAAATTTGAGGTACTATACGATATGGTTCCTAAAACTTGAAAATTTGACCTTGGGGTCGAATATGTTTGACCTGAGGTGCTAACCATGAAGGTCAAGGTCAATTGCCACCAAAAATTAATCAGCTGAGCGCCAGACCATGAACTATATTCCCATGAAGTTTGAAGACGATCCGATCAAAATTACTCAAAAAATAAGGGTTTCGTCGACTCCCCTGATTTGCGACAAAGTGACCTTGACCTTTGACCCTGACCTTCAAAATTTTATGCGCTGAAAGGGACCTCTATCGGCATCTGATATGCGAAGTTACAAAAATTTCCAATGATAACTGTGCTCTGCAGAATTTTTTCTACGTGATTACAAATAAAAAATAAAAAAACATACAAGCTGACTAACATATCTTGCAAAAACTTCGTTTTGGCAAGATAAAAAAAACCGATGTCATTTTAATTGCTTGACAGTCAAAAATTGGTAATAGGAGATATGGAAGACTTGAATATTAACCGTAACAGCTAATTAAAAAAAAGATATTCCAGTACTTTCAAGGGCTTTAAAAGAAAAACATTGAAAACATTTAAGTAAGTTGTCCACCATGACACACCACTTTAAAAGAAATCGATAAGAACATCCTAAGATCAAACATGAGAGGAACAAATTATTATATTTTCGGCAAGAGGAGATAAATGCGATCTTTTATGTTAACTTTCATCTCACTGTGAATTTAAATAAATACGTTTGATTTTGACGTACACGTTATAAAAATTAATAATTTATTTTTAAAATGCAGTAAACTTCACAAAGACAATAGCCACTCCAGATTGTCAGGAGCATATTTGAAAAATATTCTGACTGTATTTAGACGTTTTGGCATAATCTGACCATATTTTGAAGGAAACTGATTGTGACCATATTTCGAAGATTCGGTAACTTATATAATCCGTAAATTGTGTTTAAAATCGTGAATTTTGCTCCTTCTTTATGCTCCAATTCGTTTATTTTTTGTCATACAGGAACATCAGGCCACTTTCTGAACTCGTATCAATCCCCTTCGCACTGTGATATGACTTGTTATAAAAGTGGAATTACATAACCCTAACAAAAATAAAAGTTTCCATCAATGTCATTGAATTTCAATTGCTATTGAATTTCAAATCTTTCTAAAAATTTTATGAACCCTAACCCTAATTTATAAATTAATGTTTATCGGGTATGTACGTACATTCCGAACCCTAACCTAACCCGAACACCTAAAGGAACCCTATATCTCACGTAAAATAAAGAAAATATTATGTATACATTTGAGAAATCAAAAAAGCTGAATATAAATTCATATATACACCGGCCACTGTTTTTCACTCTTTGCACGTTCACCATGTATGATCGCATGAACTCTTTGACCCAGCATCCTTGGGACTTTTCTTCTTGGTACTATAAATGGCATTCCCTGTAATTTAGAAAACGTATTTGGAAGATATTTTCATGTCTTTTTAGCCAAGCAGTTATCTAGCTACCATGTGCAGCCTGCAGCTGCTAGTTGCATCATTTTCTAGGGGTGTGGTTGATGCAGTTCCCTCTATTATGAGTACACTGGTACTCATTTCACCAACCTCGGAAGGATGACAGACTGAGTCAACCCAACCTGGTGTTAATTCAACAGCCCGACAGGAGCTCAAACTCAGGACCCAAAGATCTTAAGCCAGCCACTTTAATCATGAAGCCAACACCAGGCTTATCTCTTTTGCTAATTTAATATGAGGTATCGTGTTAAAGGTTAGAGTACAATATGGAAAAGATGGTCCAAATGACCTTCATACTTTATTATTTCTTCTGTATACCGAGTTATACTTCTGTATACTGTATACTAACCACGTGTGCTGCTCTTCCACATGGGCCACATGGACTCTTGGCACTGCTAAGGAAATTCAAATTTAAAGACAGATTACATAGGGGAAACCTACAAAACACAGAAGTGGGGAAATGATAGCTGAGACTCAAACATTTTGAGCTGGAAGTTGAGGAGCTCGCTAAACAAAATTCGACACTGATTCCTCAAATACATTTAATACAAACGCTTATGCTGACATTTACTATGAAATAACTATTTTATAATTTATTCCCAATTAATCCCGAAACCATATCTGTTACAATATATGAAGTTTGCCTACACAGCAAGTTGCAATGTGGGGATCCAATCTAAACTTAGGCTTCCGGTTCCAGTTCTGGGTTTGGAGCATCGGCAGGTTCTCTCAGGGGTCTCTGCCGACTTTCTCAAAGTTAAGTTTCCGGTCAATTTTTTGTCCTGTTTAACTGTTTATTTTCTCACCTACATGTTACTGTGTGTTCCTAGTTCGGTTTTGTATCAAACATCATGCTGTTTTGTGAGGTTTTGTCGACCTTGTCTTACCAGGTTTCTTGAGGCCTACCCATCCTTCCTCTCTAGGTGTACAATCGTTTTTATTTGTAGTCTCTCCTTATTACCTGCAATTGCTATTTTCCCCACTTTCCCAACACCCCCATCCCTCCCAATTAAACACTCTGTTTCTTGTCTTAAATTTAAAGGGGGAAACCCCCCCCCCCAAAAAAACTACCTTCCTCCCTGCATATCCACGAATCGCGATCCCTCTTTTCTTCCTCTTCTTCTTCCGGCACACCATCTTTCTTCTATTTGAGCTGACCCACTCTCTCCATTACCCTCACAATTTCTTCCAACAACCTTCCATTCCCGAATCTTACCTAACCTTCAAAAACCCATTTTAAATTAATAATTTTCCTTGTATCCTTTTGATCAAAACACCTCCTGTAACCACGTGTCTCTCTCCACCCCCTTCCTGATACTTTTCATCGACCCAGCAGCTTCACTCTGCGTTTACAGTTCCAAATTCACTATACTTCAACCTTCCCTTTTCTGAATGTTATGCAATCCTTATTTAAAATAAATCAATAAATCCACTTTTGACGATACACCTCCCATAGCCACGTGCTTCTCCCGTAACCATGTGATCTGTTTCCACCCTGTGCATTTACCGATCCAAATTCACCAATCACTTCACGTTTTTTCTACAACCTTTCCATTACCTAATCTGATGAAAACTCTCTCAAAAAATAATAATAAAAACGATCTTGTCATGCTTCATCTTTCTCTTTCACCCATGTGGTTCTCTTTACTGTATCATAATGCACTACTCTTCTTCTATTTCAACTGACTGTTCTCAATTCGACCTCTCCTTCATACCAAGCCTAAAAAAATACAACTGTTACAATGTTTCTTCTCTCCATTCTCTTAAGTCACCTTCATTGCATCCATCAAGAAATGTCTTTAATCACTTTTCTGACCGAACTTTCCATCAATCATTCTTTTTTTCCAACTTCAGCGCCAACTCACCCCTCTCAAAGCAACCATCACACTCTTCTCCCTCCAAGCCTCCCTCTCACCTTTCTCAAAAACTACCCCCTCACCATTCTCCCACCATTCACCCCCCTCACTCACCATTTTCAAAGTTTCCCCCCCTCACATCCACAAAGCTGCCTCAGTCCACTGCCCTCTCACCTCCATCTCATCACTCCACCTCCTCAAATCCTCAACTGCCTTCTGCCCCCTCTCTTGCCCCCCTCTCCCCCAGCACCACAGAGCCTTTTCTCCTCCTCATCCAGCCCCTCCCCTCTTCTGCAATCCCCCACACTCTTTCAACAACTCTCCTTACCCCCCCTCCTCCCTTGTCCTACCCTCCCCTCCCCTCCCATCCCCTGCACCCAAAGCCTCCTACCCTGCTTCATTAACAGTGTGGACCTCAAATATCCAGGGTCTTCGCTCAAACCTTACAGATCTTTCCATGCAGGTTGCCAATTACAAAGCAGACATAATCTTCCTTACAGACTTTCCTCCCTCAAGACGTCTCTGACTGGCAAGTAACTCTTCCTGAGCCTCGTCCTGGTGGAGGAGTTGCTCTCTTCATCAAAGACCCTCACTCTCCATGCACTTCCTCACTACTCCACACCCCCAGGAATACCTCTGGCTACAGCTTCCCCTCCACTCCCATCTCATGTTTATATGTGGACTGTACCGTCCACCAAACAGTGACGACTCCATTTTACACCTCACTGTCCAAAAACATGGACCAACTTCTATCTTCTCATCTGAACTCTCTCTTCCTCATATGTAGTGACCTCAATTATCATCATGCAAGTTGGCTTGGTGTAGGTACTTCTCTCACCTGTCATGGCACTTCAGCAAAAGACTTCTGTGACTCATTGGGACTGACTCAACTTCCCGACCCGGATCTCAACCAATGGTACTCCATCTCTTCTGGATCTGATTTTGACAAATTTCCCTGAAAATATCTGCTGTTCTTCCTCCACTCCAATCGGTTCTTCTGATCACGTCCTTGTCAAAGTAGACATCTCTCTGGCTATTATCAGAGAACCAGCTCAGCGCCGTCGAGTCTGGCATTTCACTCAGGCTGACTGGCAGGGTCTCCAAGCAACCATCAAACTTCCAGACTGGTCTCCCATCGCTACTTCCTCCGATGTAGGTCTCCCATTCCCATCAACTTCTCCTGGGAATTCTTCCAAAGAAACTTGCTCTCCCTCATGCACAGATTTATCCCCTCTCGTCTTCAGTTGTCCTACCCTTTCTCCCGCCCATGGTTCACTGAAGCTTGTGGCAAGGCAGTTGTCCTGAAACAACTTGCCTTTGCCTCATGGAAAGCAAACCCAACTGAGGGTAATCTAAGTTCCTTCCATAAAGCTCGGAATAAGTGTGCATCTACCCTCAGGAGAGCCAGAAAACAACATCTTTATAAGTTCAAGTCTGAACTCTCAAACCTCTCTCCCTCCTCCAAATCCTGGTGGTGTCTAATCAAATCTGTTTCTGGTGTATGTTCCCCCTCCATCCCTCCCTTCCCTCAAATGACTGCACTGCTGACACCTCACGTGAAAAGGCTGAATGCCTAAACTCGGTGTTTGCATCAAAATCTTGTGTCCGAAACCCATCGCTTTCTGTCCCCACCTTAGCCAGTCGCACCCAACTGTCCATGGACTCTGTGTCCTTTTCTTCTGACAAAGTGGAGAGTTTGCTGTCAAACCTCGACTCAGATTCTGCAACTGGTCCAGACGGCATCAGCCCACGTGTCCTAAAAACCTGCTCTTCTATGCTTGCTCACCCTCTCTCTGTTCCAATCACCCTCTCATTTGTTCAAGGTCATCTGCCATCTGCTTGGAAATCAGCAAGCATTACTGCTCTGGATAAAAAGGTGCAAAAACAGATCCCTGCAACTACAGACCAATCAGCTTTCTCCCCATCATCAGCAAGGTTATGGAATCCATCATCGCTTCAGACATTAAATCCTTCCTCTTCTCCAATGGCTTGATTTCTGATCATCTATTTGGTTTCAGATCAGGTCACTCTACACTGGATATGCTGCTTCTGCCCTCCCAACAATGGATGGAGGTCCTCAATGCCGGACATGAAGTCAGAGCCATATCCCTAAACACATCGCGTGCTTTTGACACGTCCTTGGATACCATAGGAAGAGAGTTTGGTGAGCAGGGCAGGGTGCCAGACCATCTCCACTCATGGCTTGCAAACTTCTCTCCTGTCACAGTCAACATGTGGCCCTAAATGGAGTTCTTTCATCCCCTCTTCCTGTCCAGGCTGGAGTTCCTCAAGGCAGCGTTCTGGACCTTGTTCTTTTTCTGGTTTTCATCAATGATCTCTCCGACTCTCTGGAAAATCCTCTTTTTCTCTTTGCTGATGACTCCACCCTCTGCCGTACCATCTGTCATCCCTCAGATCAGCAAACAGTAGTCTCAGACCCGCAAGAAGCAGCTTCTTCGCTCTCTACAGATCTGGGTAAAATCACAAACCGTTCCAACATGTGGAACATGTCTTTCAATCCTGACAAATCTCACACTCTCACTATGTCTCTCCGAAAGGACCATTTGCCCCCCCCCACCCCCTTTTAATTTCTCAACAATCCTCTGGAAGAAGTCCTTTCTTTCAAACTTCTGGGTCTCACTTTCTGCCATGATATTTCCTGGGAAAGCCACATTTCCAACCTGGCCTCCAAAGCCAGTCTCCGACTAGGAATCCTCCGTCATGCAAAGTCCTTCCTCGGCCCACCTGAGCTCCTGACCACATACAAAGCTTTCGTCCACAGCCTGATGGAGTACTGCTCTCTGTGGTGGAGTCTGCGGGCCTGCGGGGAAGGGCATGGTGGTGTGGGAGTGGTCGGAGTGGTCATCGTATCTGCAAGGGATATAAGGTGTGCGCGCCGCCTGAGGCGTCGTAGGAATGCAGTAGTCGAACGCGGCTTGTGCGTGTGCATACGTAATAAAGGAGAGCCGCCGGGCAGAGTACGCCCGCGCTCGCGCTTGTGCAACACAGCCCGGCTCGACTGTTCCTCCGCTCGTGTCTGCCTGCTAAGCATCTTCCATTCAGTACATTACAGTTGGCTGACAAGGATCTTCGGATCGGCGTGTGCAGGGCGGCAAGTAACCCGGGCGGTTCCAAGCTACGGAGCCAAGGGTCTCGCCAGCACGAGCATGGCAGATGGTCGGGGCACGGCGCACGGACGCGTACCCGTGTTCGGGGGAGATGAGTTCGAGTTGTTTTCTGAACAGTTGGGTTGCTATTTTCGTGCGAATGATGTAGAGGATGAAGAGAAACGCAAGGCGATCTTGCTCGCCTCGCTATCAATGGAGCACTACCGGCTGCTGAGTGATTTGGTGGCTCCAAATAGGCCCAGTGATGACGTGCTATCCTTTCAGGACATCGTGGCGAAAATGAAGACCCACTTGGCGCCAGAGAAGTCGTTACATCTCGCGCGGTTCCAGTTCGATCATCTCGCTAAGGGTAGCGAGGAGCGCGTTGCGGACTTCATAGCACGGGTGAAGCATTCGGCTGTGCCGTGCAAATTCACGACAGAGGAGCGTCCGGCACGGCTCAGAGATCGTTTTATTCCTGGTCTGCGAGACGCAAAGATGGTAGCAGCCATCCTGCGGTTGACCGACATCACATTCGACTCAGCGGTCGCGACTGCTTCGTCTGTCGAGCAGACACTCACGGATGTCCGCACCATTGCTGGCCAGGACGTAATGAGTAGCTCCAGCTGGGGCATGTCGGCTAATCCCGAGGTCCACGCGGTGACCGCACAAGTGCCGCAGGTCGCGCAGCCCGGAGTCCGCGCGATGGCTCAAGTGCCGCAGGTTGCACGCGCGCCGAGCGGTGCGGGACGAGGGCGCGCACCGCAGCACGGTCGCACCGGGAGCGAAGGGGCTTTCCGGGGGTGCTGGGGGTGTGGGGGTCCGCACCTGCGACAAATGTGCCCGTATAAGAACACCGTGTGTTTGCATTGTCACAAGGTGGGACATTTGAAGCATGTGTCGGATGGCGGGGGCCTCCGTTGGGGTCTTGGATGACGAGGTGCGGGAGGACCCAGCGACCTGGAGATCGGCCTGCAACCGGGGCATGACGATGCCGGCGAGCCGGAGCAGGAAATGCAACCACGGTTGAGTCGGTTTTCCGTTGGTTCGGAGATGACGATGCCTTTCACGGTGGAGGTCGAAATGAATGGCCAACCGACTGTGTTTTGCGTGGATACCGGGGCTGCGGTGTCGGTCATGGGTGAGCAGGCGGCTCGTGGTCTTCGCGGTATTCACCTGGTCAAGACGGCCTTGTCGTTATACACGTACACCGGTGAAGCGATTGCACCGCTTGCGAGGGCCGACGTCTCAGTGCGCTACCGAGATCGACGCGCCCGGCTCTCGGTGTTCATTGTACGAGGGGAGGGGCCCGCCCTTTTGGGTTGGGACTGGCTGGCGCACCTCGAACTGGATCTCCGGTTCGTACCTCCAGATGTGCCAGTGCTCTCTTCGAGACCTTCGTCGAGTACCGAGGGCGAGGCTCTGGCGGCGGGGGCCGCATCGATGCAGCGGGAGCGACCGTTCGTTGCTGTCTGCGGCGGTGATGTGCGGTTCGGGAGCAGCGAGAGCCGTATCAGCTCTCGTGATAAGTTCCCGCGCTTCGCTCGCGATGAGTTCCCGCGCTTCGCCAGCGTTCGTGAGGCAATGCGCGTCGTTCGTGAGGCAATGCGCGTCGGTGTTGTTCAGGCAGCTTCAACAGGTGGCGGTGAGCCCGTGGCGTTAAAGGGAGTCGCGAGTCACAACATCGAGTCGACAACCAAGAAACGGACTCGTGATGGGGGTTGTGGGTTGTTGTTCATGGCATATGTGTTTTTCCTTGCTCTAGTGATGCAGTTTAACGTTGTTGAAATAAATGCCAGCAGTTCTCGTGTGAAAGTGGATTTGGCGGAGATCAGTCAATGGGGTTGGTATTATGATCAATGTGATGTGGGGGCTTTGGGAGCAGTGGTGGCGAATAAAAAGGTTGGGTTGGCCTTCCATTGTCCCGGGCCGCAGGTAGTTGCTTTGTCATGTGCTGGGAGTTTATCAAAAGGCCGCGCTGTACGGAAAAATGAGTTTGCAATGCTTCGAGTGATGTTCGTAGTAATTTATAACGAGCCTATGATTGAAGTGTGGTTTAAATGGAATTGCGACCGTCTAGCTGCCGTGTGGGTCTCGGAGATCGACTCGGAACCAAGACTGGTGCACTGGTCGGCGTTACCCCCACCTCTGGTTGCGAGCGCAGCTCTCTGTGTTCGCTCAAGGCCGTTTAGACGGGCGTTGGCGTCTCAACTGATTGTGGTGCGTGGGTTGTTTTGGAGCATTAAGTGCATACAGCCAGCGGCGCTGTTCAGCGCCCCCGGCCAAGGTCGATCAAGGCTGCCGCTGGTGCCACGGCTTCCAGACAGCGGGCTTCCGGCCTCGGAATGTTTATCTACGTCGGGTCTGCCTGGGGGGAGTGGGCCGGAGGCGTTTGATGGTGCCGGGGGAGGTTGGCTCGAAAGATCGCCACGACCTCGGCGAGGGCCATGTCAGCATGAGCCGCCTGGGGGCGTTTCCACTGGGTAGGGCTGCTGTGTTTTTCGCCTTGCTGCTTCATATCGGTAACGCGGCCAGAGTTTGGGAGGTGCTGTGTCTTCGGAATCTGGTCGGGGCAGCTCCATTAACCCGATTTCACGCATTATATGATGTGGTGTGCTGTTATACTTCGCTGTTTTCATTTTATTTTCATGGTTATTATACCGAAGTCCTTCGTGTTGTTTATGCTTCTTATAATGGTGATCATTTAATAATCATAGTTTTAGGGGGGAGGAGTGTGGTGGAGTCTGCGGGCCTGTGGGGAAGGGCATGGTGGTGTGGGAGTGGTCGGAGTGGTCATCGTATCTGCAAGGGATATAAGGTGTGCGCGCCGCCTGAGGTGTCGTAGGAATGCAGTAGTCGAACGCGGCTTGTGCGTGTGCATACGTAATAAAGGAGAGCCGCCGGGCAGAGTACGCTCGCGCTCGCGCTTGTGCAACACAGCCCGGCTCGACTGTTCCTCCGCTCGTGTCTGCCTGCTAAGCATCTTCCATTCAGTACATTACACTCTCCCCCCTTTGGAATAGTGCTCCTGCCTCTCAACTATCTCGGCTTCACGCTGTGGCAACCAAGGCATTTCGGATCAATGGCATCTCCCGTGGTGGGACTGAGTCTTTGGGCCTCTCACTGCAAGCAGGTCGGTGGTCTTTCTGTCTTCGACCGTCTCTTCTCCGATCTCACCCCCCCCCTGCTCTTTCTGCGATATGTCCCCACCATATTTCTGCAGAGTGCTCAAGGTCCACCAACAACCCCCTTCTGGAAAAACTACCAAAATCACTGCTCACCTTCACTCATTCATTCCTCTTTTTTCCTGCCTTTGGAATAAACTGCCACACTCTCTTTAATCCCATTCTTCCCTCCAGGCCTTCAAAACAGCTGTTCACCACCACCTCTTATCTATCTCCATCCAAAACCACAATCTTTTCTACCCCTGATAATCCACCCCAAACATACCTCCTTCAAATTCCCTGCTTTCCTTCCTGAAAGTTCCTTGTTGTGTACGGTCCTGAAAGTCCCTGTGGTGTCCATCTTGTTTACCCCGTATTCCCCGCCCCATCCCTCTCCCGTCACAGATCTTCTAATGTCTCTGTTCCCCACTGTTTCATCCTTCCCTCTCCAACCCCTCTTGTCTCATGCCCCCCTTGCTGTGCGTTGTGTGTTAGCTCTCATCCGAGCCTTGACAAGGCATACAAAAAAAATATATATAATACCTTACAACCTCCAGGACCTTTATCCATCTCAATGGAGAATATCTCTTCCATTGCCCCCCATTCCCAAGCACTATTCCTCTCCCCCCCATCCCAACCCTCTCCCACCAAGGAATTTGTGCCTCTGCACCACATCTGGGGAGATCCAAAGCTATAAACATCATTGATATTCGCCACAAAGAAGTATAGGCACAGGGCTTAAGCTTTTTGGTCTTTTTTTGTATACATTGCCAAAGCTCGTATGAGAGCTACCACACAATGCACAAGGGGAGGGGGGCAGGAGACAAGAGGGCCAGGAGAGGGTGTGTCTGCAAAGCTGTCTGCAAAGCTGCTCTCTCATTGCAGACAGTTTATTTTTATGTACGTAAATAAAAAAAAAAGATATTTTCATGTTAGATTGAGTGAGAGGTTAAAAGTCAACGTACCGACAGTGGGGCAGTGGGACAATAGTTGAACAAAGTGAGCAAGGAAATGAACAAACAAGAAAAGAAGAGAGGCAGAGAGGAGAGGAGGAAACACAGGATCCTACAATAAGAGGGTTAGGTTAGGGTGGATAAATAAGGATGGGGATGACATGAGATGATAATGCGCAGCATGATTAAAGTCCTAGTGTGAAGAATGTGATTGAACAATCTCTGGAAGGCATTTCCACAACCAAGAGAGGAAATGAACCAAAGAGTGGTGGTTTGCAGTTAACCAAAATTTTAAGAGCTTTATCAAGCAGGGCTTAAGTGAAAGAACTCGTTTGTCCTGGGGAAGGTGGGAAGGATTGCAGACATGAAAGAGCAAGCAGAGGAAGTTAGATCAGAGGGGTGGTTTAAAAAAACAAACAAACAAACAAAAATAATAAAAAGACATCACTAACCTGTCTGACGAGAAAAAGCAGACCCTGTGCTTCAGTTTCATAGGTGACGTCAAGAAGAGTTTTAGATTCCACAGGTTGGTAGAATCTTTTTTTTTTTAAACCACCTCTTCCTCTGCTCTATCAGTCCTCTGATCCTCCATAGTCCCTCCAGGGATGCAGGTGTTCCAGAAATTTCTTGTAAAATTTCCAAAATCCAGCTGCACTGCTTACTTCTCCTCCTTTATTCCTCTTTTCTTCTGATTTTCCTCTAAGAGTCTAGGGCTTCAAATTGGCAGGATGTCAATATCTCATTTCACCCTTCATGCTTAGCAATTAACTTAAATTTTTTGAATACAGGATCTGAGGCTCATAACACACGCACGCGCACGCACGCACACATCCCATCGAACCTGAACACAGAAAACAAAGCATTGCGACTGAATATAGTACTTAGGTATAAAAAAGAAAAGACGTCATTGCTATTTGACGTGTCAGTTCCCAGCTATTTTGGCCTAAACAACCCAGAAATCAAGAAAATGACCAAATACTAAGCTCTCAAAGATGAAGTGAAAAGATCCTGGAATCTGAAGTGCATCAAAATTGTACCAGTGATGATTGAAGAATCTTACAGAGATCTTAAAAACCTTCCCTGGGAACAATAACACAACCAACTGCAGTAGAAATCTGTCCATGGCTCAGTGACAATCCTGAAAAAGACCCCTTGGAACAAAACTTTGAGAACAACAAGCCTTCACAGCTTGGTCCATGAATCCTGACCACCGTCTCCTTACCAACACTGAGGTGGATACTTTGAGACTGAGGAGGACTCTGTTACACCTTCTGAACCCCACATATGGAGATAACACACACACACACACACACACACACACACACACACACACACACACACACACACACACACACACACACACACACACACACACACACACCTTTGGGGAGGTGCTGTCACAAACTGGGGCACACTGTGTATCTGCAACACCACAACAATGGCATCGCCTTTCTCACTGCACTCAGTGAAACATTTCCAAAGGAGGAATTCCCTCCCCCCCCCCCCCCCCCCATGGATGCCAGCCTATGGGGATTGTCCATGCTCTATCCTTTTTAATGTCGAGCATCAAGCAAGGAAGCAGCACATCCAATTTTAAAGTCTTTAGGATGACTCAGCTAGGGTTTGAACTGCTGACCTCCCAGACTCTGAGCGGACACTCCAACCATTACACCACCGAGTCTGGTCCCAATTTTCTCACCCCATTCACCCTCTCCAAATCCACCTCTCCTATGAGAAGGTCACTCTCTGCTTTGCTCAGCTTCCCTCTTCCTGTTCATTCATTCCCTTGTTTGCCATGTCAGCCTGCTGTCACAAGACCCTACCCGAACTATGTCCTCTTCACAATAAACATGACATTGCTCTTTCTTGAGCTTAGATTTTGTGCGCAAGATAGTTAATATTTAGAATCGTTTCATTTTCAGTAACTTCAGCAGATCAACGTTCTGTAACAGAGGATGGTACATCAGATTGGATCGGAAAATGACAACAACAAAAAAATTGACCTCTTTCTACATGAAGGATATTGTTATTCTTCCTCGGACTGTAATAACAAATGTCAGTGTGTGTCCGTCCGTCAGTCAGTCTCCCCCATTACTGCAAAACCACGAAACCTAGCGGCCTGAAACTCTACATGCATATTACAAGAAATCCAAGGAAGTGCATGAATGAAAATTGGGTGTTTGGGTTAATTAAAACACTCCTTTTGAAGATAATTAATGGCCTTATATAATTATATCCTTTATCACGGCGCATCCTCAGACACCACACTCTCGCTCTCTGGGGTTTTCATTCGCCATTTTGCTTGGCCTGTTCAACAATGCCTCGAGTTGGAAAAGGCCGTAACAGTTTATTAATTATAAAGCGCTCAAAATATTTTTTCCCTTTCCTCACTGATATCATCGAATGCCTGATCTACATATCTACGGATATCTATATACATCGCTTTTGGAAGTGCTGTAGTTTTCAAATTAGGAGCTTGGAGCGATTTCATGCATTATATTATGCAATTTTCCACTATCTACTCTCACGGACAAATTAAAGTATGTCATTGAAATATCATTTGAGTTTGGAAGATCGGATCACATGGACTAAATAACTCAAAATCTGAAGTGAAATCTGAAAATGTTAAGAAATCGGCAGTTTCGTTTTTTGCGGGTACGTGCCATTACCATTCAGCTTGGTATTGCTTACCAAGCCAGCCCTTTCTTATCAACCATTTCATTGGAGTGCTTGCTTGAGTGCTTAAGCCACTTGTCAAGTGCCCTACGCAACTACAGTCGATAGCGGTGCAGTTTGTGTCCCGATCCGGATGCTCACTACAGTCGGCAGTTGCTACAAGGTAGAGGTATGTCTGGGTAGAATTGGAACTGTAATGGGACTCTCCGTGGGCGTTTGGGCATGCCTGGTCTCGGTCTCGGTCTCGGTCTCGGTCTCGGTCTCGGTCTCGCTCTCGGTCTCGCTCTCGGTCTCGGTCTCGGTCTCGCTCTCGCTCTCGCTCTCGCTCTCGCTCTCGCTCTCGCTCTCACTCTCGCTCTCGCTCTCACTCTCACTCTCACTCTCACTCTCAACCCTCTGTCCCTCACCCTTCTCTCACTCCCTCTCCACCTCTCTGGATGTAACCGGAGGGAAGTTATCTCCAGACATATCCGGCCAGTGGTTATATTCAGATGGTGGTCATCTCCATATGTGTCTGGATGGTGGTTATGTGCAGACAGTGGTTACATCAGATATGTCCGGATGGCGGTTTTGGATGGACGGAACCTCCCCTCACACTGCCTTCCCTCCCCCCCTCCCCTCACTGCCTTACCTTGCTCTCTCCCCCATGCTGCCTTCCCTTACCCCACCCATCCTCACTCTCCAACCCCTCCTTGCCCCCCCTTCCTCCTTTCTCTCTCCCCCCTTTTTCTCCCTCCTCCCCTTAATATTCCCATCAACGAAGCGACGGGTTGCATTTGCTCGTATAAAATACAAGAAACATCGTGTATGCATTGCTGACTTTTGACCTCACAGGGGCCATCAATTCATTGTTTGCAGGGAGAAGAAATTTGGGGATGTTTGCTCAGGCGTAAACTTTCATAATTGCAGGGTATGCTCTTGCAGTATGGTATTAAATTGTGGAGACTTTCCAAGGTGTACTTCATACAGCGAGGGTTAGGATGCATTGGTATGTATATGGTGCAGAGAGGGTGGGGTCAAAATTCCCACTTTATACAAGGACAGGTTTTTTGCTAGTAAGAAGTAGTAAAATACAGATACTTCATAAGAATGATGCGAAGACAGACCCTTTTCAAAATAGACCAGTCAAGCCTTTCCCCCCATCATAAGCAAGGTGATGGAATTGATAATTACAGCAGACCTCAAGACTTTCGTGTTTTCTCCAACCCTCTGATTTTTGACCATTCATTCAGCTGGCCTCGCCCATGTCATTCCATATTGAACAAGATGCTTCTTATCCTGGGCAGCAATGGATAGATGTCCTCAATTTCTTCTCCCACCCCCACTCCCCCTCCCCCCCAACCATGTATTTGATTCTACCGGTTGCCCCACTTTGATTTTCCGAACTATCAGATAATGGCATCCAGAGGTTTACTCCAAGACTGGAGTTCAGATGTTCTGTCTGCTCACAAGCAGTTGGTTGCTTTGCCTGCTCTACACCGAGAGACCTATGACCTGTGTCCTTATGATATTTTGGGGGGGATTTATCAGACTGCTCTTGATATCCATCAATGACAGGTCTTCATCAATGGAAATTCAATTGTTCCACTTATTGCAGATGACTCCACTATGTGCAGGATAGTTCCGCACCCCTGCGTCAGGCAGGCTGTGGAATAGCATCCCTCTCTGCATGCCTGGTGTTGGCTTAATGGTTAGGGTGGTGGGCTTGTGATCTTAGGATCCTGAGTTCAAATCCCACTTGGCTGTTGAATTAATACCAGTTGGGGTTGACTCTGCCTGTCATCCTTCTGAGGTCGGCAAAATGAGTGCCAGCTTGCTACTATCCTGTGTCGGAATGGCGATCCGTCCAGGATTGTGTCCAAGAGCCAAGGAGACTGCTCAGGCAGCACCAACACTCTGCACAGAGTATGGTCCCAATGGATGGATGGATCCCTCTCTGCTGATCTGGAGAAAATAAGAAACTGGTCATGTACTTGTAGCATGTCTTTTAGTGCAAGACACATTCTCACCCTCCTCCCTCCACAGGGAAGAGCAAGCAATCTCCAAATCTATTTGGTCAGCCAACAGGAAAGCTAATCACCAGAGCTCCTGGGCCTCACTATCAGTTGCATCGTATTGTTGCGGACCCGGGGGTCGGGGGCGAGAAGACCACGAGGGGGGAAGCTACCTTGGGTTCCCACTAGACTCTCCGGAATCGCAGGCCATCGCACATGAATAACTTTGTGATATGGCAGGTCACTAATCGACTGTTAATGCCAACAACTCAACCACGTGACTTAGGGTCCTCTGTCTAATGAATATGGTTTACCTAATGGACTCATGTTCTACTTACCGGGGGACACGCTCTCGGTACGCCTTGTTCAAACCGGATCAAATGCAGCTGGCTAGAAAAACAGATCATTGGGGAATAACGTCCCGGCTAGGCTTAAATATGAACCATGCTGGACCAATGAAGGAAAAGATGAAAACGAGCTGGGAACATTTCTATACAAGCATTTATTTCCACTCAAGCGAGGAAAGGTATGTGGCACAGTAAATTTGGTTTATTGGGATGCAGGGATTGCAAGGAATTTGTGGGGTGCGACAAAAGGCAAACAATGTTGCAAAAGCAGACACAGAGCAGACTTATCCCATTATCACTTCTACAATCTTAACTTAAGCTACGACAGGTGCCATATATCTCTATCTCTATCTCTATCACACTCACACTCACACTCACACTCACACTCACACTCACACTCACACTCACACTCACACTCACACTCACACTCACACTCACACTCACACTCACACTCACACTCACACTCACACTCACACTCACACTCACACTCACACTCACACTCACACTCACACTCACACTCACACTCACACTCACACTCACACTCACACTCACACTCACACACACACTCACACTCACACACACACACACGATTAGAGAGCCAGAAAGAAAAAGAGCAGATGAGGATAAACAGCCTTGCAATATCTGGCGCGGTCGGCCAACCAACGCAACCCAGTGCGCTGGGGGTGGGGAGAGGAAATACAGGTGTCTAAGGTGTGGGAGTGGGAGATGTGGCGTCGTGCAATATGGGGGGTGCGGTGTCATGCCAGAGGAAAATGGGATTGCGAGTCAGTGAGGATGCCCTTTTGTGCCTCCAAAGGGGATGAGATAGAGGGGTGGAAAGAGGGAGAGGAGAGAAGATGCGTGAGGCGACAGATCCCTAATCGTCGCGCATGGGTCTGCTGGTGTAGCATGTACCTCCATGGAACACTCCGCTTGAGCATTCCCACCTCAAGAGTTGGCACGTTATCTCCGGCTTAGTCACTTTGCCAGGGCTCGTGGCAACGTACGCTCCACACTGGTCCTCCAGAATAAGCACGTCTCAGTCGCACACCAACCGCGAGTGAACAGTCATCGAAGGCAGAGGCAGCGAGGAGCAGCCAACACAGAGCCAAGAGGAGCAGAGAAGGAGGTTGCGAAGAGGAGAAGTGAAGAAGAGGTCGAGCAGCTCCGCGCTCCTCCTTTTATGAGCCCCGGGCAAAGGGTGGGGTGATGACACGAAGCAACGTGCTGTGACCCAAATCCCGCTTCTGCATTGAGCCACAGCGGCCTCAGCCATGCCCTGCTAGGCTCCTGGGGCCGGAAGCGGTCTCATTCGCACATCCGGCGTTACACGGCCCAGAGCTCATGACTCAGCATCGTGTATAAGCAGGCAACCTGGCCCCGAATGTGCTCCAAGTGCAGTCTGAATGCCGAATAGCAATGCACACCCGCTGCCCACGCCCCCCACCCTCTCATGAGCCAAAATTCACATCCAGGCCCTGTACCAAACTCTTGGATCACCCTTCCCGCGATCCCTCCTCGCCACCCATCTTGCCGAGTTCTGGCGACTGGACAAAGGTCGTATTAATCCCGCGTGCTCACCCGAGACATTCTCGGTGAGATGCGGTTGGTGCTGTTACCGTCCGTTGCTCGTCCCCGCATCACGTGGTTCAAGTACAGCCCGAGCAGTGCAGCACGACTCTGTTTATTCACTAATTGTAGCAATGCAGAGGTACGAGGGGTGTGGGAATATTTTTCCCATCCGTGGGAGGTGTTGGTGTTCGAAGTGGCGATTTTTTTTGGTGAGCAAGGTGAGAAGCCGTTGGGAATTGGCACGCAGACTTGAATGAAATGGCACGCCATGCACGTGCTGTACAGGGTGTTTGTTCTTATGTTGATTCTCAGCCACGAGTGGCTGCATAGTGTGTTTGCTATTCACATCATGGTGTGTTTGCTTGATTTGTACAATGGCTAAAAGGAAAGGGTTGGAATAGAAATCAGAATAGAAGATAGAGATATAGTTAATAAACTTAGCTATTAGACCCACGCAAACACACTTCATCCCGTTAACCCACTAGACATGAGGGACAGGTCTAACTGCATGAAGAATAACGAAATAACTGCCTGGGGATCACTGTCGGTTGGGTGCCATTGCCTTGGAGGCATGCAGTTTCGTAGATCCGCAACAGTATTTTCGGAAGATCATATCTCCAAGCTAGACCTCAAAGCCAGCCATCACCACCACAAAATTTTTCACAGGGCCAAGTACTTCCTCTGCCATTTTCAAATTTTAACACTGTACAAATACTTCTGTTTGTCATCTGTTTCTTAAGACTACAGCAAAACCTTTGATTGTGCATCACGCAGCCTCCTATGGAGAAAATGTCGACAGAAATGGGAATCCCCACACACATCAACTGGCTCATAAATAAAAGCTCGATGAAGGACAGAAAATGCTGTGTCAGAACTTAAGGAAGAAATTTCAACTGGCATGAGACAAGGACGCATCCTATACCCTACTTTGTTTAACATCTATCCTGAATACATCATGAGACTTTAACGGCACTCGGTAGAGCTCATACCTCCGCCAGGCTGAACAGTTCATGTTTTGTGTCCGACTGATAGGCTAGATCTGCATCCGGACCTTAACCAAAATCGAATCAGCTTATACTAGTCACGTACCCAAATCATCCACCAAGTTTTGTCATAATCTGTCCACAACTTTTTGAAATATTGTGCTATATATCGTTTTTGCCCCCATCTCTCAACAGGGGAAAAAAAAAACAAAATCACATTAAAAAAAAGTGTATAAAAATTATTGTGTCTGGATCCAGATCCAGGTCTTCACCAAAATCGAATCAATGCATCCTTGTCACACACACAACCTGTCCACCAAGTTTTGTCTGAATCCATCCACAACTTTTTGAGATATCCTGCTCACAGACAGACGTGAAAACTTCACCTTCGTCCACCGTAGGTGGTGGAGGTAACGAGCCCTCGAGAACGAGACTGGCAGCATTGCAGTCAGTGGTAGAAAGATTAATATCAGATATGTGGACGACACAACTCTTCACAGATTCCAATTAACGTTCTGCCAAAGCAAAAGAGAATTAACGTCTTAAATATAAGATTCTTCTTGTTTCCCATGGCGGTTAGCACACCTCAATTAACGTCCTGTTGATTCCATCCATTGCATTACCTGTCCGCTGATGCAGATCAACACTAGCCTTCACCAGCAAGATGAGTTCTTCATTCTACATGATGCCACTGAGTCTGGTGACTATCATTCACCATCCTTTCCACAATTTTTATCACCCCCATGAACCAAATCTCTTTACTTGCAGGTTACCATGTTTCATCCCGTACCCCCGGCCCCCTTCCTGTTCGTCAATTCCGTTTGTGTTTACTTGTTTCTTCAATGTCACACTGTCAGTTCATCGCCTCTTTTTGACCCTCCATAACCTTGCTCTTTCACGAACCAAACAGTGATGCCATCACGCACAATATGTTGTATTATAATATAGTCATACAATGGCTAATTTCATTCAATTTTGTATGAAGATGGTGAAAGGTACAAATACCTCAACTATGCTGAGACTGCCATGTGAATGAACTCAACTCCTGGGTCGATTCAGAGGATGCTTTGCACAATCCGTGTACAAATAAATAAATAAAAGTTTGTACCTTTACAAACTATAACAAGAGCGCAAGTGAGCACAATATACGCTCGAAAAAAATCTCTGTGACACACACACACACACACAATTATATATTCAAACATGTCAATTTATGAAGAACAAGAAGGTATATACAGAATTGTGCTGCTACATGGAAAACAGCATCCTGGTGGCCATGGCAACCACTTTAGATGATGAATGTATGTCGCGACACACCGTCTCCACAGTCTGTACCTATGTACCAAATATGAAACGTGAAAGTTGAAAACTTTGGGAGTTAGAGGACAGTAACGGACGGGCGGACAGACAGACGGACGACCGGTATCACATAATACGCCCCAATATATATATATATATATAAATATATAATCGGGCAGATAGAAATGTGATGTCTGAGCTCTGTGTGGGCCGATATCCGGTGTGCATCATTTTGGAACTCTGTTCGGGCCAGTTTCATCATCAGGTCCGGTGCACGTCGTTTCGGAGATCTGTTTGGGCCAGTTTCATCATCAGGTCCGGTGCGCGTCGTTTCGGAGATCTGTTCAGGCCGGTTTCATCATCAGGTCTGGCGCTCGTCGTTTCGGAGATCTGTTTGGGCCGGTTTCATCGTCAGGTCCAGTGCGTGTCTCAGAGCTCTGTTTGCGCCGGTTTCATCATCAGGTCTGGCGCTCGTTGTTTCGGAGATCTGTTCAGGCCGGTTTCATCGTCAGGACCAGTGCGCATCGTTTCGGAAATATGTTCTGGTCGGTTTCATCGTCAGGTCTGGTGCGTGTCTCATAGCCCTGTTTGGGCCGGTTTTATCATCAGGTCTGGCGCTCATTTTTTCGGAGATCTGTTTGGGCCGGTTTCATAGCCAGGTCAGGTGCGCGTCGTTTCGGAGATCGGTTCGGGCCGGTTTCATCGTCAGGTCCAGTGCGAGTCATTTCGGAGATCTGTTTGGGCCGGTTTCATCGTCAGGTCCGGTGCGCGCCGTTTCGGAGATCTGTTCGGGCCGGTTTCATCGTCAGGTCCGGTACGTGCCATTTCGGAGATCTGTTTGGGCCGGTTTCATCGTCAGGTCCGGTGCGCGCCGTTTCGGAGATCTGTTCGGACCGGTTTCATCGTCAGGTCCGGTGCACGTCGTTTCGGAGATCTGTTCGGGCCGGTTTCATCGTCAGGTCCGGTGCGCGCCGTTTCGGAGATCTGTTCGGGCCGGTTTCATCGTCAGGTCCGGTGCGCGTCGTTTTGAAGATCTTTTCGGGCCGGTTTCATCGTCAGGTCCGGTGCACATCGTTTCCGAGATCTGTTCAGGCCGGTTTCATCGTCAGGTCTGGTGCGCGCTGTTTCCTAGATCTGTTCGGACCAGTTTCATCGTCAGGTCTGGTGCGCACCGTTTCAGAGATCTGTTTTAGGCCAGTTTCATCATCAGGTCTGGTGTCGTCTTTTCGGAGATCTGTTTGGGCCGGTTTCTTTGTCAGGTCCGGTGCGCGTCGTTTCGGAGATCTGTTCGGGCCGGTTTCATAGTCAGGTCCGGTGCGCGTCGTTTCGGAGATCTGTTCGGGCCGGTTTCTTCGTCAGGTCCGGTGCGCGTCGTTTCGGAGATCTGTTTGGGCCGGTTTCATCGTCAGGTCCGGTGGGCGTCGTTTCGGAGATCTGTTTGGGCCGGTTTCATCGTCAGGTCCGGTGGTTGTTGTCTCGGAGATCTGTTCGGGCCGGTTTCATAGTCAGGTCCGGTGCGCGTCGTTTCGGAGATCTGTTTGGGCCGGTTTCATCGTCAGGTCCAGTGGGCGTCGTTTCGGAGATCTGTTTGGGCCGGTTTCATCGTCAGGTCTGGTGGTTGTCGTCTCGGAGATCTGTTTGGGCCGGTTTCATCGTCAGGTCTGGTGGTTGTCGTCTCGGAGATCTGTTCGGGCCGGTTTCATAGTCAGGTCCGGTGCGCGTCGTTTCGGAGATCTGTTCGGGCCGGTTTCATCGTCAGGTCTGGTGGTTGTCGTCTATGAGATATGTTCGGGCCGGTTTCATAGTCAGGTCCGGTGCGCGTCGTTTCGGAGATCTGTTCGGGCTGGTTTCATCGTCAGGTCCGGTGCGCGTCGTCTCGGAGATCTGTTCGGGCCGGTTTCATAGTCAGGTCCGGTGCGCGTCGTTTCAGAGATCTGTTCGGGCCGGTTTCATCGTCAGGTCCGGTGGGTGTCGTTTCGGAGATCTGTTTGGGCCGGTTTCATCGTCAGGTCTGGTGGTTGTCGTCTCGGAGATCTGTTTGGGCCGATTTCATTGTCAGCTCCGGTGCGCGTCGTTTCGGAGATCTGTTTGGGCCGGTTTCATCGTCAGGTCCGGTGGTTGTTGTCTCGGAGATCTGTTCGGGCCGGTTTCATCGTCAGGTCCGGTGGGCGTCGTTTCGGAGATCTGTTTGGGCCGATTTCATTGTCAGCTCCGGTGCGTGCTGTTTCGTGCACCGTTTCTATAAATACACTCGTTCGAAGTGCGTTTATCAGTGGAAACGATAAAAGAACAGCTTTTCACCTCACACGAGGACATTGCTGGACGTGGAGGATTGGGGAGGGAGAGAGAGAGGGGGGGAAAGCGCGAAGAGGTACGAGAAAGATTCAGTACCTGTAAATGTATACAGGTATCTCCCGCACGTTTCCCGACGACACGGGGAGCGTGTGAAACTCGTATTCGATCTGAAGTGAAGTTTTTAATCTCGACAAGATGTAACGACTTTGTGTTTAAAACTCAGGTCACATCTCACATCAGACTCTGCTTGCGCTCATTTTGATGATTATTTTTAACAGTGCGAAATAACACGTGTATGTGCAGGTACCTACCGGCGTGGCGAATGAGTACGCGCATTCATCCCTGTGAACACGCTCTCCAGATGGTGGGACGCGGATGGTGGGCAT
The DNA here is from genome assembly GCF_056783735.1 of Eptatretus burgeri. Taxonomy (NCBI): domain Eukaryota; kingdom Metazoa; phylum Chordata; class Myxini; order Myxiniformes; family Myxinidae; genus Eptatretus; species Eptatretus burgeri. Next base: position 88,254,450 of record NC_140970.1, on the reverse strand, counting down.
GTATGGCACCAAGAGCTCCCAGATGTCGGCCATGGCGGCGTTCGCAGCAGCCTGAGGATCCGATCCGTCCTGCCCGCCGGCTCCGGGATACCCAAAGCGATGCGAGAGCAAGACTCACGCACAAACACCACAACAGCCGAGCCCCTCCTCCCTCCGCTACTCACTCTCCCCTCCTACCACAAACTCCTTTCCCTTATACAGCAATAACAGTGAGAACCCCACCTGTAAGGTGTCAGTCAAATATAACGTTCACGCTATCGTTTTCAAATGATAATTAATTAAAGGGCATGATGCATGACAACCCAAACAAGTTATATGACACACAATACACACAATACAAGTTACTTATGCTTATTACACTGCCTACAAGGATGGTGGACATGGAACGTGGCTGCTTCCAAAGGACTGGAGATGTCTTTTTTTTGGTGGAGTTGCTAAAACACAGAAACCTTGTTCTCTAATGATTGCTAAAACTGCACTCAAAAATGGAAATCATTCTTCTGTATCACCAACAAGAAGTTCCCACAGATGATTGGAGGGGAAGGAGTTACAATGTATGTGTATACATTTAATACACCTGTATTACAGTATACATAATGTATACACAGTACCAGCAGTTACCTGCAGAAACTCCACATAATATGTACACCGTACGATAAAAATGTAACTTCAACAATATGATGCAGAGAATCGTCACTTGATTAAATCAACCCAACACTCACTCCACCCCAAGTCCTCAACCTCCCCACTCCAACCCAAGTACTCAGCTCCCTCCCACCCCCCTCTCCCAACTCTAGCACCCCTCCCCCCCTACAACCTCAACTCTCTCCTCTCCATTCCCCTCCCCCTTTCTTCAAAGCAAGATGGCTAACGACATCAAGAGGTTAAAATGTAATCAAATGGTGAAATTAAATTAAGAGGTTAAAATTAAATAATGACGAAACACCGTTAAATTCACAATCTCACGAGATGACGGAATTGGCAATATGTGATGGAGTTGACAGATAAACTGACAAGTGCATTATACAGATACTCGTATAAAAGCCCCTCAATAATGACGGGTTGTAGTTATTTTATTAAAAATATTCAAGGACACTGGAAGATGTGATGTTTCGTCGCAAGAAGAAGCGTTATTTTAAAACACTACACGCACAAATGTGATCATTTTTTCATTATCTTCTGGGATGTTTCGTTTCGACGGTAGAGCCTCGGAAGCGTGCCAAAATCTGAAGCCTCGGCCTAGCGTCAGGTGTACTCTTATCTTCTTTATTAGAAATCCAACGGACGTAAATGAACACTCGTTTTACTCTGCGTGCTTTACACATTACGTGCAGCAAATTTCACCTCCATACGCCTTGTATTTATTGTTATTTTAAAATGCTTCTGCACACCGCCTTTGAGTTCCGGTTTGCAAGTCACCGTCAACAATTCCAATAGAAGAGGTGTCATTACTCTTTTATGAAAAATGTTTTCACTTATTTTTAATACTGAAAAATAGACTGTAGTGAACACACAATCATGTTAAACACTGTTTTATATAGGTAGACTCGTGGGAGCACCTGTGGGAAACCCATAGGCATAGGATGTGTATGACATTGGACTGTCCCTCTTCATATATGATGCTTCACTCACGAGAGAGGGAGGGGGAGAGAGGATCGTGCATGGGGGAGAGGAGGGAGGTGTAGGAGGTGAGAGGTGGGAGAAGATGTGGAGTGACTTACATCTGCCTTGACTTGATTGACTTGACTTGAGAAGGGTGGGGAACCTACCTTGATTGACTTACATTGAATACACTTCACTTCACAAATTAAAAATTCCTTAAAACCAAACGTTATTAATAAATATTGTATTCCATTGTTCGTCCACGTATTCAATTTATTACGTACAAAGTTTTTCGAAGTGTTGTTTAATTATATAGTTTGAAAAGAGTGATCACTCACCTGAAATAAACTCTTCATATATACTCCGGGAACAAGAAAAAAATATAATAACAACATTTCGATCCCTAACTTTAGTTCTCCTGAACAGGGAACTCTACCCTTCCTCTTCCACTCCCCCGGATCCCTCCTCCCCCCACCTCCATCCTCTGGGCTCCTTAATCCTCCCCCCACCTCCATCCTTACGCCTCCCCCCACCTCCCTCCGCCCCCTCCTTACTCCTCCCCCCCCTCCCTCCCCTCCCCCCCTACCCCTCCCCCACCTCCATCCTCTCCCTCCTTACTCCTCCCACCTCCATCCTCTCCCCGCATCGCGTCCAACCATACACATTCAAAACGGCTATTATAACTAATTCCCGAGCAGGTAACCCTACACTCGCTCTTCTACTTCCCCTCCCTCGTCTCCTCTACCCCACTCACGCCTCCCCATATTGCGTCTGACCAGATACATTCAAAACGGCTGTTTGAATGCATTTTGGAATTCCAGATAAGGTATTGTCATCGTGCACCGCCCGTCCATCTGTCTCATATTTAAACTTCTCCGGCCAAACCGCTGTTCCGATCCGGCTGAAATTTGGCAGCAATGTTCCATTCCTGACTGGTAACAGGGATTGTAAAGCTCGTTCCAGTCACATGACTTTAAATATGTCAAAATGACAGACTTAGTAAATTCCTCCAAAAATCTTCTCCAGACCCACCAGTCAGACTACCACCAAATTTGGGTTGCAACATTATGACAGAGTCCTGATGTTAAATTTCAGACGTCATGCCAATCAGGTGACCGGAAGTGTGACAAAATGGTGGTCTCGTAAATTCCTCCAAAAATATTCTTCTCTCGACCCCCCCAGTCAGAATGCTACCAAATTTGGGTGACATTAGGCCAGGGTAGGGATGTTAAATTGCAGAGGTCATGCCAATCAAGTGACCAGAAACATGTCAAAATGGCTGTCTCAGTCAATTGTCCAGAAAAAATAAAAAATTGCATAAATTCCTTCAAAAAAAATCTTCTTCTCCAGACCCACCAGTCAGAATGCTACCAAATTTGGGAAACAGCATTAGGCCAGGGCACAGATAAGCTACAGGTCCAGTGGTCCTATTTTTATCTAAACACACCAATGTTCATCCTATTTTCTCAGCTTTTGCTGCAACCTTAACATAAGCCATCTTAGCGACTACAAAAATGAAATCAGATGGCGAATTTGAGTTAAGGTAAAGTCATGAGGGACTCTGAACAGACATATATTACAGGCCTTAATTTCACTTAAAATGCATTTTTGTCTATAAACGCCAATTTATTCCCGTTTTGTGAAACTGAGTCTTAAACCATCTTAGCGTCCATGAAAAATGACATCAGATATTGAATTAGAGTTAATATAAAGCAGTGAGAGTGTAAGAAATTGCGAGCCTGACAAAAGACGCAAAACCGAGTGAACAAAATGGCGGTGATTTGATTTTGAAGCTCCTCCCTGAACGGACAGACACACTGGAGGAGAGTATCATTGTGTAGATAGATATACACATATACAACATAAATATATGTATTTAAATTGATTATTACCGATTAAAATATTTGTCGTCTGATAGAACATAAAAACAACCAATAAATACGTTTCTCCTTTAAGGAATGGTACTATACCTATTTTAAATCGATTTGGCACCAATGACGTCACAGTATGACATAATCGGTACTTCCATTTTTATTCAGGATTACCAAGTGTATTTTAGCTTGTAAACTGCCTAGCTACTCATATTAACTGACTTACTACATCTCTTTAAACGTGGAATTGTGATGGTCTGATTAAGTTACAGTGGGCTTCTATTTTGGGTCTTGGCCACAGTTGACGTCACTGCCTGTAAACAAAATATTTTCATGGGTTTCTTATTTACCATGGAGTCCAATTTCAAAAACTAGTTTCCAAAACCATTTTCTTTGTATTTAAGTAAATGAAACAGTTGATAAGTCAGGGTTATATACCTACATCACAAGTTTGACAGTACATGCATTACTGTATATACACGAACCCTTTATGATTATATCATATCACCCACCTTGTTACTCCGATTCATTAACCACCACCATTGTGCCACTCTAAGACCCTCCACTACTCTAAGACCTTCAGATCTCAGTTTTCTTCAGTCATTGAATGCAAATGGCATTTTGACTTTGTAGTAGAATGGGGAAATCAAACTACCTCATTACATTCAACCACACCAAGACCCCAATCCCATCTCCTCTCAAATCAAATCAAGTCAAAACCAATGTTCCATCTCTTTTCATGTCTAGCACCTCCTTCACACAGACTTCCACCCTAAGGATTCTGAGAATGAAATTCCCTCAGATCTCTCCTGGAAGCCCCATGTAACTATTGCCAGGGGATAGCAGGATAGCTTCGGGTTAGGCCTTAGAGGGATATGCACTCTCCTCTGGCTATGAGCGTCTAACCTGGGTTTGAATCTAGACCCAGCTATAAACTGTCACCCTGGTGTTTCACAAGCCAGGGCAATATGTCACTGTGTGCACCATCCAAGAGATGGACATGACATGAGACTGGGTGTCCCCTCTGCTATTATTAGATGGTGGATGTTCAAGATCCCACGGCCGCACGGCGTCCTTTGTGAAGAGTACATGACTTCTCACCGGAACCTTGAACAAATTCAAAATTCCTGTCTGGACTGTGGGTAGAAAATGATCTACTTTTTTGGAAGCTCCTTGATACGAGGTTACACCGCTTGCAATCTCAGTGTACAGCTTCTGCACTACAAACAAATACACGACTTCGCATGAATGGTAACGAGGCCTTTTGCGTATGTGCTGTGCATGTGGTTTCAGTGACCCGTTTCTACTGGTCCAAGCACTTTAACCTGTTAAAGCTGTAAGTGAAGTCTTTTCAACATTTAGACAAAAGAGTGGCAATTTCAAATTGGTTAACTATAATTGTTGTGTTCCTGGATGCAAATCAGACTCATGAGAATATAGCAATACAATAAATATCCGTGACTAAACAGAGGTGTTAAATACTTTCATTTCCTGGTACTACAAGCAAGTGGCCTCAGCAGATAGACAGATTATATACAGGGTGTCCCAAAAGTCACCGAGGGATTTAGAAAATAAATAACATTTCTGTTTTTTAATAATTTATGATTATTTTTATTCCAAAAGAAAATTTACAAAATAGAGATAAATTTGCTTTATTTATGAAAAATGATGCAGCTTAGATGTCCTCCATTTTCGGCTTCACAGAGACGGGCTCTTTCGACAGCATTTTCCACAACAGCGGACAATAACTCTGGCTGCAGACCTCAAATTTCTGCACAGATGTTGTCCTTGAGCTGCTGAATTGTATGGGGCTTATTTATGGATACACGCTCCTTTAGGTAACCCCAAAGAAAATAATCGGGAGGCATCAAATCAGGAGAACGTGATGGCCAATAAATTTCTGAATTTCGCAAAATTATTCGGAGTCTATGCTCTTTGGGTGAGAATAATTGATCGATGAAATTTAAAATAAAATTCCACGATTTTGGTTCTTTGTTCAGTTGTGAAAGTTTCCATGCGTAATTTCCAAATGTTAATCTAAATTCTGAAAAGAAAAGAAAAACAAATGATTAAAAAATAGAAATGTTATTTGATTCCTAAATCCCGAGGTGACTTTTGGGACACCCCGTGTCGAGATATATATATATATATATATATATATATATATATATATATATATATATATATATATATATATATATATATATATATATATATATATATTTACGGATTTTAGAATCCAGACTGATGAATGCATCCACACATCCAGGTCCTCAGACAGTTATTTCCTTAAATGCATGTTCAGATTAGCCCCATCACAATGTCTAATGAGATCTTAAATGTGATGCATTGAGAAGGGTAAAGGATAGATCCCCTCTCTTATGGGAAGCTTTTTTCTTTACGACAGACACGTTCACACACATTTCTTTCACGAGCTCTGAAGCCCAAACTAATTTTTCCTCAGCAACATTCTTTTGCGAGCTCGGACGCCCGCCTTTTTTGAGAGCGCATGGGTCGTCATGGTAACCGTGCCCCAGTGGGGCAGGGTGAGCTTGGGGCGGACGGCACCCCGCGGAGACGGCCCGGGGATATAAAAACGAGCGAGAGAAAGCGTGAGGTACATTCTGTGGGGAGAGACGTTCTGAGATATAGTGGGGCAACTTAGCATAACAATTGTGCATTTTGTGAGGAAAGCACCAAATTTGGCACGCTAGTAGCCTAACATATTATGAACAGATTTGGATATTGGAACATCTCAAATTCAGCTGCTAATGGCTGTGGCAGCCATTTTCCACTGCCATCAAAAATTTTGAGATGGCCCAATATCCAAATCTGTTCATAATATGTTAGGCTACTAGTGTGCCAAATTTGGTGCTTTCCTCACAAAGATGCACAATTGTTATGCTATATTTAGCTAAGTTTCCCCACTAATATAACAAAGTGAGGAAAAAGCGAAAGAGATACATTCTGAAGAGAAAGAGATACGGAAGAGGAAAAGCGAAAGGAGAGAGGAAAAAGCAAAGTGCGAGAGAAGCGACCAAGAAGCGGGTGTCTAACCAGCGCTGAAGAGACAATTCGCCCTTCCAGTGCTTCGGCAAGCGAGCGTGTGGTGCGCGTGTGGGTGTGAGCAGCGCCGCCAAGTGAGGGACGGGTCGATCACCAACAACACCAGGATCTAAACCCGAGACGGACGATCTCGGTGCTCTCCAGACTTCGACTGGCGTTCAAGGCTGCCCCGCGAGAGGGTGCACGGCAAAGCTAGGTGCTGGCGATGGAAGTGACACGCACGCACGTATTTTCAGGACGTTTTCGCTTCACGGACGACTTTCTTGTGAGCGAAACGATTCTCCCCCCCCCCCCTCCACTGAATGATCTGCTGGGTACCCTTGTCTGTGTTTAGCTGTAAGTAAGTTAACCTCCGATAAGCATCTGCTCTTTGTCTCTTTCCTTTGTCTCTTTTGCTCTTTGTCTCTTTATTATTAATAAATTGTCGATTTCCAACCTGTCCATGTTTGTCCTTTCCTTCTATTGGTCTAGCATTGTTCGAACCAAGATAGACTGGGAGGTAATTACCACAGATTTGACCAAAAAATCGTTGGCACGCACCGGCGGTTAAAACGCTCAGCCACCCTAATTAAAATCTAATCAGATAATATTGGTGCTTTGCCGAGGGCGTGCTCCCCGCTCAGGTAACCACGTGACCTCTAGTTAAACAGAATAATTAGACAGCGGACACTGGAACTCGTGGTTGACTGGGTGGAGTTCGTGGTTTTAAAACAACCCACCGTACCATAACGTTAATTGTGAGCGGTGGCCCCAGGTCCGGCTCTACCGAGGACAACCGGGGATTAATCCCCGAGTGACAAGCTGGTGTCTCGGTATCCGTGGCCGCTACAATATATATATATATATATATATATATATATATATATATATATATATATATATATATATATACATATACATATACACACACATATATATATATATATATATATATATATATATATATATATATATATATATATATATATACATATATATACATATATATATACATATATACAAATATATACATATATATATATATACACACACACATATAAAATCCTCCTAATACATCCAGCTCCCACATAAATATAGCTGGCAAAACCTTCGGGTATTTTCCTGTCGCGAAGATGTCCTTTGTCAAAGAGTATGTTTCCATTACTTGCTAATGACGCACAGTATCGTATTTCCAATTGCAGACGTCCATTAACTAAATTGCCAAGCCTGCCATGTTCACAGTTCATTCACTGGTAGTGATCTGTCGGGGGTTTATGGAGCACATGTCCGTCCACACGTGCCTTGCACTGGCTCACATGGTCGGGAGTTTGCAATATGAGCAGCTGCCCATTCGGCGACCTAAGAAAGTTCTCAAAGTCTTTCGTTGTGCAGACCCACAGCCCTCTCAGTTACTTTTCCAAGTATTTTTGGCTTCTTTTCGAAGCTTTGACAGCCATTTTTGGTAACAATTCTCATCTCGCACGCACGCACAATATACTTATGGTGCTATGAACACCGTCTTTTCTCGAGCTTTCTGCGCATGCATACCGAGTGTTCTGGGGCAGATTACGTCATTTCAAAAGTCGTGTATTGACAGGTAGTTCACATGATTCACAAGTCTTCTTCAGATACAAAGGGTACCCATTCTTATTATTAGCAAAAAGGCTTCACAGAAATTGGGATTTCCTTTCTAAGCCAAAAAAAGTTATTTCTTAATTGTTGACTCTTTATAAACCTCAAGTTTGCCCCATGATGGAATACTGCTCAAACATTTAGGAGAGAGCTCCTCCACATTATCTGTGTATATTTGATAGCATAATGTTCAAGGCAATTCCACTTGGAGCTGACAGCTCAACCACAGTCAGCTTTCTGCCCACAACACACCAGGGTCATTTTCTATCTATCCCTTTTCCACCGTTACTATCAAAGCCATTGCTCGACACAATTCAAATTATTAACTATCGTTCCTTCATCAACAATACATCCTCATTTCACTTACCCTCAGATAGGCATCCTTAAGCTATTTAAATGCAGAACCAATACATATGTACAGTATCCTTTCATTCCTCACCACAAAACAGTGGAATGAACTACCTTTCTGCTTTCCCAACTACATGCAATCTTAAACAGTTAAAGGCCCAGATTTATATCTGATCTTGCCTTTACCCTTCCTTTACCTTCGGTTTTTGTTGGAGAAGATAATCCTGAATGACAATGGGTGTTGCCCTTCAAAAACTAACTTGATTAAAATCATCACTCGGCACTTAATTATAATACTCTTGGACCCTGCTATTCACGGATTCGCAATCTATGGACCCTGCCTATTCATGGTTGACAACACTGGGCAACAAAAAAAAAGAAACAAAAAAACTTTTCATCAGCGACCAAGGGAAATGCAGGTGTTCTTAGCTAAATCTGGGCCCCCAATTTCAAATTTGTAGTCAGAATTTAGCCAGCATGTCAGGTTTTCAAAATATGTGTACGTATTAATGATACCCAACATTAGATACTTTATTATTGTAGATCGCCACATTGTACATCTAATATCAGTGCTTAGTAATTACTTTCACAGCATATTAAGATAACAATGATTGATCTCTGTGTGTAATGTGTGTGTAGTATACAAACCAAGAGCATAAACAAGTTGCATTAAAAAAAAGTTAATAAAACATTGGAACATGGTAATCTCAGGAAGGGTGTAAACTTGAAAGGGAAATCTGCTCCATTGTGAGTGTTTCAGAAACAACATTTCAAGTTTACTCTCTTCCTTTCAATATAGTCAGAGTAGGCACTGTTCAGAAGTGTGTGAGACACTTGCTCTTGCGCTTGTGTGTGGAATTGATCTCCCGTTGTAGGAACCAGCAATAATCACCCATGATGTTTGGGTTGAACCGGCCTTGATACCTGGTTTCCATGAACGAAATGTCTTGGTGGAACCTTTCGCCATGCTCATCGCTTACCTCACCCAGATTAGGTGGGAAGAAATCAAGATGAGAATGCAAGAAGTGCATTTTAAGAGACATCCTACAGCCCATTCGCCGATAAGCCTTTAGCATGTTGTCCACCAATTCCACATACTGTTCAACTCTATGGTTCCCAAGAAAGTTCTGCAAAACCAACACAAATGCTTCCCATGCTGTAAATGTGAGTGGGTTCAGTTTATTTTTGAACTCGGGATCACACATCAGTTCTCGGATCTGGGGCCCAACGAAAATTCCTGCTTTGAGTTTAGCATCAGTTTTCTCTGTGCCAAACTTCTCTCTGAGATATTGGAAGCCGTTACCGTCATGATAATCAAGTTTATCACAGGATTTTTGATTTTCCCTTATGAATCATTAACCGCCAGGAACCTATCACCATTTTTCCCATTGAAACAATTCCCCGACATTCACGGTATTTTCCAGGAACATATCCCCCATGAATAGTGGGGTCTAACAGTAATATGAAAGACACAAAGATCCACAAATTTCATAAATATCATCTAAACTACTAAATATATTCTTAATTCGTACCTACATTTTCCTTCATATTTTGTGTCATGTCTCCTTGTGAAACATGTGACAGCTAATCATGGCGAAGGAGGGAGAAAGATAATGGGTGACAATAAACAGATCAAGACTGTTCCTTGTGAAAGAGAATGAGTAGGGGGGGGGTGGGGGGGAATGGTGGGGAGAATAACCACAGAAGCATTACCAAGAGTGACAAAATAATACTGTACCTCATGTAAAAGAATCACACACATCCTACATGCTCACTATTTCTCACCATGCAGCGATTTCCTTTCATTCTCCAGGTACAAATCTAAATTACTTTTTTTTAATCTGTTCACGTTTCACAAGCACTCCTCTATCTGGCAGGTTGTTCCGCATTCCAACAATTCTCTCAACAAAGGAAAAAAACAAAAAATCCCTGTCTTGTGCTCTGGCTGCTTTCTATATTCTTATGTCATGGCCACGGTGTCCTTCGTGAAGAGTAGGGGAGTTTATCACCAGTACCCTGAAAACCAAATTCCTCCCCTGACTGACTGCTGGGAAGGGAACAGAAAACCACCCAGCACAACCCATGCCAAGTAAAGAGAGTGCTTCAAAAGCAATGATGCTCTGTAAAGAGTCGAGTACATTGATAACGAATATCAATTTTATCAATCATGAATACTTCCACATTTTTTTGGAAAGAAACCTTTGGGTTTGTGTGTTAGTATTCACATATGAACTGTTGTCTCATGATGTTGTGAATCTGGCTTCAATCCCAAGTTTGTTGATAGCCTCCTCAGCCTTGCAATTCATGCAAATACACGATGTCAACCACCTTCTTTGTCCCGAATGTGATGTGTGTGTGTGTGTGTGTGTGTGTGTGTGTGTGTGTGTGTGTGTGTGTGTGTGTGTGTGTGTGTGTGTGTGTGTGTGTGTGTGTGTGTGTGTGTGTGTGTGTGTGTGTGTGTGTGTGTATATATATATATATATATATATATATATATATATATATATATATATATATATATATATATATATATATATATATATATATATATATATATATATATATATATCCTACATGCTCCTCCACAAGCTTTAGATTGTTGCTAAAACCAAACCAAAAATTATTTATGTCCTACTAAAACCAAATCAAAAATTCCTTATATCCAACTAAAACCAAATCAAAAAAATTCTTTAAACCCTACGACATTAAATAAGGCTAAAAAAAAACAAAAAAAAACAAATCAAAAATTCTTTATATCCGACTACTTTAAGGACCTGAAAGACCCTGTAGTGTCCATCTTGTTTACTCCTTGTAGCCTGCCCCATCCCTTTTCCCTCCACAAATCTCCTGGTGTCTCTTTTCCCCCCTATTTTGTGCTTCCCTCTCCTGCCCCTCATCTCCTGCTCCCCTTGTTATATGTTCTGTGTATTAGCTCTTAGATGAGCCTCGACATTGTATGTATAAAATAAAAAAGGCAATTCTGTGTGTATCTATATTGGAAAACCATAGAAAAGAATAGAATTAAAAAAAAAAAAACAGGGCTGTGCCGATCGCCACCAAATTTTACATCCGTGTTGGTAGTACCCAGGGTCAGGTAATGGGCACAACCCACCCCCCCTTCATGCGAGTGGTGGTGGGAGGGGGGGGGAGACTTACGGTTTTCACCTGTACACTTGCCACAATACAAGTGGTTTACTGACTGATCCCAGCTGCAGACAGGAGGGGGATTATTATCCACAACACAAAATGCATTTGCCCCACCTCTGCCACTATCCCCCCCCCCCACTCTGAGGCTGCTCCCAAAGTGAGTGGGCATTTCTAGTTCTTTAAATATGCTTGATCAACACAGAACCATCAACAAAGCTTTAGTCAAATGCTGCTGCAAAACAATGACATTTGGGACAATTTATTATTGTACAAATCCAATACTTTCTACTGAATGGCAGAAAAAGTCAAAATAAAGCAGGTAAGAAGGGAAGTAATAAGACCAAAGCAAAAGTTGCAGCAAAAATAAGAATTTTGATGAAGGAAGGGGTTGGTGGGGGGGGGAGGGGTGGGAGGGGGAACAGTTTAATGGAAAATAGCATTGAAAGGTGTGACAAGCAATGACATTAGGCAATCTCAACTGTCTGGTGTAGCCTTTGGTCTAGTATCAACAAGGCTCTTGTCTGCTGTGGACACAGAATACCAGGGACCATCACCACGAGTACGCATCAGTGTCTGAACCTGAAGGTTCTGCTCCCTGATGAGAAAAAAAAGAGAAGACGTAAAACATTAATGGTTATGACTTAGAAACAACATAAATAAGAGGATATAAAACAACACTAAATTCTGGGAGAAAAAAAAAAAAAAAAAAAAAAAGGACATTCCAGCTCGAATTTTGGTGCAAATTCAGTCCTAACAAAGTGACTAATGCAGAGCCTCACCAGAGAAAATACAGGGTGATCCATAATTAAGTCGCCATTTTAAATATAGAAATACTCTGTTGTTATTGGAGGTAGAGCATTAAAAAAAATTCTTTGAAAGCTTGTTCATTGCCATTAATATAATTATTATTTTTTGCTTTCAGATGAATCCATTATGACTAAGAGATTAACTGTTGCTCAAAGAGCACGAATTGCTGCACAGTACGAGGTTTGGCAATCTGTAATTGCCGCTCAAAGATGGTGACAAGAAATGGGAACACATGCCACGTTTGATCCAAAAACAGTTAAAAGCTGTCACCAAAGGCTTATAACAAACAACTGGTTCAGTCAAAGGATATAAGAAGATTAGGAAGCGAGATCACCAGAAAACACTGACCAGGTACGAGACATGGTCACAAGGAGCCCAAAGAAGTCGATCAGACAAGCAGTGAGTGAGAGTGGAATAAGTTATCGTGCAATTCAGGCACTTTTGAAGGACGACTCAAGATGGTAATGACACAAACATCATTATGTTCAGCAATTGTTGCCAGATGATTATGACAAGAGAATGGAGTTTTGTGAATATTTCCTTCAGTGGATTGATGACTGTCCAGGTGATATCTGGTCTGACGAGGCTGTTTTTTCCATGTTTGTGGCTTGGTCAACAGGCATAACTGCCATTACTGGTCATGAAATGATCCAGAAATGACAGGCAAATGCGGTCAAACCTGCTTGTTTGGTGTGGAATGACTTCACCCAACTCATTGGACCTTACATCGTCCACAATACAATGAATGGACAGAGATGATTGAAAATGCTTCAAAACTTTCTTCCACCAAAAATTCAGCAATGGGCCAACACAGATGAAACTAGAATGGCACTCAGTAGAGTGTATACCTCCGCCAGGCTGAACAGTTTACGTTTTGTATCCACCTGATAGGTGGGATCTACATCCAGACCTTAACCAAAAACTAAGGCTTGTTATGGTCACCGAACCAACTCATCCAAGTTTTGTTATAATCTGTCCTTAACATTTTGAAATATCACATTGTATATCATTTTGGCCCTATCTCTCAATGGTGGAGAATCACTTAACAATTATCGTATCCGGTTTCAGAATCAGATCACCAAAATCTAATCAATTCATCCTTGTCACACATGCAACATGTACACCAAATTTTGGCCGAATCCATCCAAACCTTTTGAGATGTACTGCTCACAGACAGACAGACAAACAGACAGGTGAAAACATAACCTCCATCCAGCTTCAGTGACTGAAGCAAGTAAAGGGTGGGGCATTTATATCTGACACATTTGCAAACTTTATAGCCGGAAGCAGTCTTGGCACAACTAATTATTGTTTTCTTTGTTTTACAGATAATACTTGAAAGTTTTTAATGATGGAGCACTTCAAATGCAATGAGCATTTTTTTTTTAAATGCAATGAGCATGCCAATTTCACAAACAAGGTCATTATGACAGATGAGGCACACTTTGATTTGGCAGATTGAACTCCACCAGATGTCTTCCCATGGGGATTTCTAAAGGGCAAAGTTTATAAGGAACATCCAACATCAATCGGTGAATTGAAGGAAAACATCATTTCAACCATCCGCTCTATTGATCAAGAGACATTGCTTGCGGTAATGAACAATATGATGATCCGCTGCTGTGAATTCACGAATTTGAAAGGGGCCCATTTGTCTGATGTAATTTTTAAGAAATAAAGAATCAAAATTGATTTAAAAAACTTGAGGTAATTGCCTATGTCGTATAGAAATATAATTTTATTTGGTTTGGAAACAAAAAAGTTATAAGGATAATAAAATCGTCAGATATAAATGCCCCACCCTGTATTTTTATGGAAGATGGTGCCCCTCTGTACTTCTCGATTAAAGTTTGAAATTGGTTCGATTCAGAGTAGCCACTTTCGACATATATGGATCGGGTGATGAGGACAGATAGTGGCCAACCAGGAATCCAGATTTAATCCCATGCAACATTAAAAAAAAATTTGGGGGGGGGGGGAAGGACTAAAGAAAAAGTGTACGACAGAAAACCAGATAATTTGGATGAATTAGAAATTTCTATCCACAATTTTTTGCCAATTTGCCAGAGGACTTTATCGTTCAGTGAAAATGTTGCTGAACGATTGAAAAAGTGTGCCAAGAACGCAGGAGCTTATATGTTGAAATTTGATGTTTATAAATTAAAATGGCAATAAATGGCCTTTCAACAAGAAAACAACAAGGAAATCCAACACAGGTGGAGGCCATTCAGCCCATCATGCCTGCACAAACACCACACAAAGCCGAGATACTAGAAATAAAATGTAAAAAAAAAATGTTTTTAATTAATAAAAGAAAAAAAAAGTTTCTATTCTTTTTTGTAGTTTTTTTTTTTTCTATTTTTCTTTTGTTGTAAAAAAAAAAAAATTCTTCCCCTCGGAGAGGGGGGAATGGGCTTGGTTAAAAACACACATCAACTACACAACCCCCCCTTAACAAGACCCCCACCAACAGCACTCCGTACACAATCACCCATCAATACTCAAACGACCTAAAAGTCTTAACAACATCCCCATACCCCTCCATCTCCATAACTTCCAGGTACCTATCACATTCTAATTTATACTTATCTACTTTTTCTTCTGCCACTACCTTTCCAGGGAGACCATCCCATGCATCAACTACTCTCTGAGTGAAAGTCCCCTGCCTTACTACCGTCTTAACTCTCCTCTTCTTTACTCTCAGGCTATGGCCCCGAGTCATATCACTGTCCACTCTGTTGAGTAATTCATCTACACTTATTTTAGCGATACCTTTCATTATCTTAAACATCTCTATCATATCTCCTCGCAACCGCCTCCTTTCTGGTGTAGAAAGCCCGTCTCCTTCAGCCGCTAATCATAGCTGAATCTAGCTAGGCCCAGAATCAATCTCGGAGCCCTGCGCTGAACCTTCTCTCTGGCATATATGTCCTTCCGGAACAGTGGTGACCAAAACTCCACACAATATTCGAGATATGGCCTCACTAAATTCCTGTACAATGTTAACACCACCTCTTTTGATTTAGAATTTATCCCCCTCCTTATACAGCCTCAAACCCTATTTGCTTTACCTATAGCTGCCTGGCATTGTGCTGCATGCTGACCTCCCGTATCTCTTACCACCCCCAGATCCTTCTCCTGTGTGACACGCTCCAAAATTACCCCTTGCATGCTGTAATCTCTATTTTCATTGTCCTTTCCCATCCCCAACACCTTACACTTGCTCAGGTTAAATTCCATCTGCCAGTCTTTTGCCCAATCTATACAAGTTTTAATACTCTCTTGTATCTGTTCAACACCCCCTCTGCTATCCACCTTACCTCCAAGCTTTGTGTCATCCGCAAATTTGGAAAGCTTACTCTTTACCCCATTATCCAAATCGTTGATGTAAATATTGAATAGTAATGGTCCGAGTACTGATCCCTGAGGTACCATCATGCCCGATGTCAAAACAAATCTGGTGGTGGGCAGGTACAGGCACACATACAGACACGGAATAAATGTGCACATTTAAACTTGTTTGTGTAAATACAAGTGCAAATGACAAACATACAAGATAAAATAATTCCCCAAATAAATTACTACGCTCCACCCCCCCCCATCCGCAAACAAGTATTCAATAAAAGTTTAAACAGACACAATGCCTTTATAATGAAACTCAAAGTGTGTAAATTGCCATCGTAAGACTTGGGTGCAGGAACAAACCTGAACTTCATTCTGTCCATCTCCTCGGAGAGCAGGTGCAAGGCCTTCTCGTGATGTTTCTCTTCTGGATCAACTATGTACTTCACGATCCACCGTGTGATGGGGTGCTGCCATGGAGAGGTAAACAATCACATGAATGGTGATGATGCGCAAAGCAGATATAAAGATGCAAAAGGACACTACTGGCAAACAAATTTGTAGAAAACAAAGGCAATGAGGAGGGGGGAGAGAATAAAATAAACAAACCTTATAATACTCCCAATTATAGGGCTCGTAGTTCTCGGCGATTTCCGTCAGCTCTGCTTCCCCTGAAACACATGCAGTCAGTTCCCTCTCAGTAATACAAGGAATATTAAATTTGCATCTTGGATCAAACCTGGACTTCTAGTTTACCCGAATAGCATTCAGATTAAGTCTTCAGTCTCATCGTTAGACTCTCCATCTCAATTCCTCACTCTGTGAAAAAATAGGCTGACGAACTTGCTTCCAATTACAAGCAAAATTAGAGCGAAGTCGATGGCGTGCCATTGCAAATAAATCCCCACACTTCTCATCGAAAGCAACGTTGAAAGATGGCAAAAAGTTCCAACAAGAATAACCCAACATAAAATTGAGTTAAATTTTGTTTTCGTTTTGACCCCTATGACCTCAAGTCCTCAATCCCTGTGGTATTAACAGGGGGTCAAATCCAATAAATCGTGACATATTTCATGCATCCCCCAAAGTTGATTACATATACAAAGTTTTATTTTTAAACACATTTAAAAATGCACCCACAATATCTGGAAACAAGCCCCACTAGTAAAACAAGGAGAAAGAGACATAAAATGTCATAGCCACCATGGTGTTATTGATTTTGCTGAAAGGAGTTAAAGGGCTAGCACATATTTACAAGATTTATGTGAATGCGCAACTGACTTGAGTGGTCATGTGACATGGAAGATTGTGTATAATTGTGCATGTAACAAAATGGCCACCGGTTGGTGGCCATTTTTGTTGAATCTGATCTCAAAAAAAAAAATGACGTGCATATGTATGCCATTATTCATGATCTGTGTACCAAGTTTGAACACAATCGATAAATGCATGTCCGATAAATGATTGAAGGTGTGTTCAACATCAATATTTTTTTCCAACTAAAATAGCCACCAGTCGACTACCTTTGATTGAATTGTGGAACAAAACGATGTGCCTATGTACACCATCATGCATTGTCGTTGTGCCAAGTTTGAACAAAATCGGTCCATACATAACCGAGATATGGCTGCGGAGGGACGAGACCCAAACCATCGGCCCCCCAAATACACACACGTATGTGTATATATATATATATATATATATATATATATATATATATATATATATATATATATATATATATATTTGTGGATTTCTGCCCGCCAGGCGTGCGGGTGACCGCCTTTAGCTAAATTGCGCCCACGCGCGTCCAGCGAACGAGCAATCTCGTCGCAGCTTTTCGGATCAAACACCAAAACCCAGCTACGAGTGTTGTTAACCACATCATGAACCAGCCAACTCTTCTGTCCGCGCTCCAGGGTCGATCGCCGAATTGTCGATGTACCTAATTATGCGCGCAGACAGAAATGCCGGGGATTTACACCTCAATGGAGACTGCACGAAAACGAGCCGCTTTAAGCAGCTTGTTCCGTTTGTGATTGCCGAGCAGTTTTATATCGCCAAGCCCAGTCGGACCAGATGTACGTTTTATCGGCTATTAATCAGCCAGCTAATTATTCCGAACGCAATTATGGCAGTCAATAGCAGGAAAAGACGCAACGAGCCGGTGACATTCAACAATGGGGACATGTATTTTTACACGCAAGCAATGCAATGAATGGGGATAGGGGACATGACACGAGCAAAAACCTACAGCCGATATCTATTTATTACGTACATGCACTTACAACAATTCTACTTACGGACAAGGCGCCAGACTTTCATGCTAAAAACCCCAGAAAAGAAAGGTAGAACTGGGCTCGTAAGCCTTTAATGTTCCTCGGAGCTGGGATGACCGAAGGAGCTCCGCGAGGCCGGGCAGGTTACCTTTGTCGCCCTTGAGGCGACTTGATGGGTCTTTTGGTCGGCGACCCTCCGTATCTCTCGTTGTCAACGCGGCAGCTGTTGTAACGGCGGCTTGGTTGGTCCAGGGCCTTGCAGCTCGCCTGACTTTCCGACGAGCTGCCCTCCAACCGCCAACAGACTCTCTGATGCGCCTTCCTCTCTCTCGTCTCCAGACCCGAACTCCACCAACTCTGCACTCGACTGGACTCACCAACTTGACTCCACTCACCCACTCCCCTTTTGGCATTCCAAAACGGCCCTTTTATCGGGTCCGGGGCGTCCGCCCTCCCTTCTCGGCGCGCGGGGGAAAAATCCTAGGAGTGATGGAGTTGTTTTTCTTCGGAGCATACTTTTTGTAACCGTCACTCTTGTTTACCCATTCTGAGGGACCCGCCCCAACCGTCAATCCTGTTTTCGTCCCAGAATATCGGGAAGGGAGTTGTTGAGTTGTTCTTGTTTGTTTGTAGAGATGCCACGGTTGTAAACTTTGTGGCGTTATGGTGGAAGTGGAGTTTGTTGGCGTTTTGGTGGAGGTGGCGAGGAGAAGTTGGTGGTTGTGGAGAAGGTGGTGAGGAGATGTTGGCGGTTGTGGAGAAGGTGGTGAGGAGATGATTGTTTAAAATAAAGAAAGAAAAGAATAATACTACCTCAAGATTCACAGCCCGGCACACGAATAAATCCCGTTATACATCGGTGGGGAAATCTAACCTGGACACACACTTATCGACATAACTGATCTTCGGGGAACCTGAATGGTGATCTGTGAATTTCCACAACCGTAACAATATATATTGTTGCGGCTGTGGAAATTCGCATTACACCATCAAGGGTCCTCAGGTGAGATATATCGGTAAGTTCATGTGTAGTTAGCTCAAACCCGTTGTATAGAGGGAATATATGTGATCCATTCGGGCTGCGATGCTTCAGTTAGCCGGTTTTCTTTGGCTATTGTTAATTTGGTGCATGAACAACAACAAACATCGCCACAACCAACATCTCAACGATCACGCCATTCACTACACGACGCCACCTTCCACAACTACGCTACCACATCTTCGCCACTCGCCATTCAACGAGCACCGTGCGGTCACGATCTCCGCGGGACGGATGGGAGGGGCAGAGTGGCAGCGGCGGCCGGGGTGTGAATGGGCATCTCCCACCCGAGTCTTTCTTCCCTCGTCGTACGGCGCGTGCAAGAACAAAAACCAACAATGCCTGTGGGATTTTCCCTTCTGCTTTTCCCGCGCTTTGGCATGGGGGAGGGGCGATTTGAGCTGGAGGTCAAAGGTGAAAAAGGTGGGGGCCTGATTTTGAGGGAATAATTCCCTGGCCCCGAGCCAAGACTGACCTTCCTCACCCCCCCCGCACGGCGCGGGGAGAGGGAACGCGAGGGCACGCCCCTTTTTGGGAAGCTTCCAGAAGGGAGGTGGAGACAGAAATGGGGCAGGGCAAAGGGGCGGAGCCGGCCCCTACAAAAGGCGTGGGTGTGGAGAGTTGGAGGCTGGAGGCTATTGGTTCGTTCAAGCGATTGACAAAAGGCGTGGGCGTGAAGGTCGACGAGAACGTCGTTCCCTTGTCCCTGAAGGGGAATTGTGGAGAGTTGTGGTGATCGTTCCTGGTCGGAGGTTCTGTTCGTTCGTCCGAGCTGTCAGGCGGACGACACGTGCAGGTGCGCGGCACGAGCCAGTGGACGACGCCGGAGGGTCTCGGAGTTACAGTCGCCAAGGACTCGACGCGCTCAGGGAAGTCGCGACTTCCATTTCTTTTGGGTTTTGTGTAAACGTGTGCGTGTAGCGCCAGACTGGAAAAGTAGAACGGTTAAGTGTTGCCATGCAAGTCATATTCGGTTGTAGATCTGCGTTGGTTCTTTGCTTGTGTTTTTCTTTACATAAACGTATACGTGTATTGCTTTTGTCCTTTGTTTTATTGTAATATACGTGCCTTCTGTGAATAAATGTGCTTGTCCGATTGTTCCCCATTTTTCTTCGTCTTTTCCTTTTATTGAATCTCCATCTTGCATCACGTAAGGGATTGGTAGTGGGTTTAAAACACCCGGTAACTAATCTGAACCGTCAAGGTCGACGATAACTCTGCTCGGTTATCCCTGTAGTACGGAACGAGCCGCTTAAGCGGTTCGTGTCCGGAGTCGACCTATGGCGTGGTACAACTCCTCGGTACGCTATCCGCGCGAGTACTTAGGTAAATCGACCATTCGGCGATCGGACCCCATCTTGCGCGGGTAGAATGTGGACCGAGTTGTGGTGAGGTTAAACCTCACCCGTGACTGGCTCCTGGCGGTAGTTCCCGGAGGGTCACGACTGAATTGTCCGTTCCAGTGGGCGAGGTGGCTGCTTTTAGAGTTACGCGGCGGCTCGTACGCCAGGCGGGCCAGAATTTGCAAATATATATATATATATATATATATATATATATATATATATATATATATATATATATATATATATATATATATATATATATATATATATATATATATATATATATTGTTGCGGATTCGCGCCCGCCGGCGTGCTGACGGCCACGTAACTCGAATCGCGGCACGTCGCCCACCGGACGGACAATCCAGTCGTGACCCTCTCGGACTAACGCCGGGAACCAGTCACGGGTGGACCTTTCGGTCTCACCGTGATCGAGCCAATCAGCCCCCGCGTGGGATAGGGTTGCTCGCCAAATTCGACCTACCTAAGTACCCACGCGGAGGGTAGACCGGGCGATCGCACCTCGCCGCAGGTCGACTTCGGACACGGGCCACTTAAGCGACCCGTTCCGTACTATCGGGATAACCGAGCGGTGTTATCGTCGACCTCGACGGTTCGATTAATTATCGGGCGTATTCAGCCCACTGCCAACCCTTTACGTGAAGCAAGATGAGGATTCAATGAAGGAAATGACGAAGCGAAGCGGGAAACAGTTCAACACAAAGCACATTTATTCGCGACGAACGGAAAGCACACATATTCAATTCCACCAAAAGCACACAGAAAAGAAAAACACAATTCAATTTACACAAAAAGCAAATGCGACAATGCAGATCTAATACCGATTACACGAGCACACGGCAACACTTATACAATTTTACTTCACAGACGGCGCCGACAACACATACCCAAAACCAAGGAAAGAATACCCTCAAGGATGAGGCGGGCCTGAGGCAGAGACCGGGTCGGGCCTACCCGTCTGGTGATGAGACGCGGAGCGGCGATGGTGCCTCAACTCCGCGGGCCTCGCGGGCAGTGTCTGGTAGGGGGGTGGGAAAGGGGCCCCCTTGGTCGCACTATCTCAGCGCGGGGGGAAACAGGAGGGGGTTGCTGATGCTCGGGGTATAGAGGATTTTTATTGTCCCGCGACGAGCGTCTCCACCTCGGCCAGGTCGCGCTGTCGGCCTCCCTGGGGTGCAGCTCCCTGCACGACGCGAGCACCCCCTCGTCTGCCCTCGTCTGCCCTCGCCGCCTCTCCACAGCTCCGTCCCCTCCGTTCCGACTCCAACGCACACGACGACCAGCTCCTTCTTGCCAACTCCACCGCCCGCGAAGTCTTGACTCTCTGTTCCCTCTCGACTCTCCTACTCACTGGACTGACGAACACGGTCGCTTTATCAGCCCCGTGGCTTCGCCCTCTCATCTTTGACCCCCTCCCTTCGACCTTTCACCTCGCTCCCCATTGGCCCGAGAAAAAGTGGGCGTGAATGCTTTTTGATCCATAAATTTGCATATATCGATCGCCCTCCAACGCCCTGGGGCGGGGCCAGTCGCCCCTCGCTCACCGATTGGACGGCAAAAAGTGGGCGTGTGTCGTTTTTGATCCGTTTTTGAAGCACAAAATCCGTGATTTTGTACACGCTGTTCGGCGCGCGCCCTGCACGAGTCCAACACCGGTACCCACAGGCGGCGCAAGAACGGTGGCGATGCGACGGTTGCGAGGTGTGACGTGAAGGTCGTGGCGGTTGTGGTGAAGCGGTGGTTGGTGGTGGTAACAATGGCGGTTGGTCCAAATTAAAGATAGTAAAAGAAAAACGGCTATCCTGAAGAGTCGCAGCACGCATAAATGACATGTATTCCCACTAGACAACGGGTTTGGGCCTAACTACACATGTACTTACCGAGATATCTCACCTAAGGGACCTGACTGGTGGTTTGCGAATTTGGTAACCACAACACTACCCCCTCCCCTTTTTACAGACTCGTCCCGAGTCGTCAAATTTTCGTGTGCCATCATGTGTAGTTTTCCCCTAGTACATTTTACCTACGGATCCCTGAGTGCGACATTCATGGTATTCGTGTCCCCAAAATAAATAACCTGAGGGCTGCGTAACTATCTAAACAAACTCACTCACACGGACGACTTAAATAAAATTGCCGGCGCTAGACAGACATGCCGGGGGGCGCACTCGTATTTACAGTACATCTTAACCTTAACTTACAAATTTTACACTAAACCATGGCCCAGGATCACTGAACTCTGCAAAAGAAAAGCAGTTAGCAGGGAGCCAGGCTGCCCGCATGCAGTCTCTGGCTCAAAACAATGCAGGTGACAGGGAACGTGGCTGGCTGCTCACACGCAGTCCAAGGCCTTCCCTTTTGAACTGAACGCAGTGAACCACAACGGTGCACGGGCTGCACAAACATAGTCTCTGTGCCAGCTCAAGTGGCACACGCAATGAGCACAACGAATGGATGGATGGACACAAACACGGTGCACGGGCCGCCACTGCAGGCCCGTGTTGTCGCTGCCAACAGGGCAGTTCTTGCAGCTTGCAAACTGTTGCTTTTACGATCCTGGCGCACATGGCAATGAACAGGGGGGGGGGGGCAAAGCAAAATTGAACGGGGCTGGTGAACATGGGCAGTGGGCATGGCATGGCAAAGGTGAGCAGGCAAACACAGCCCGCAGAAGAAGGCCGCTGCAGGCAAACATAGCGGGCAGATGAACTGGCCGGCACAGGCCTTGAAGAAAAACAGCCAGCAGATGAACTGGCCGGCACAGGCCTTGCAGCACAGCAGCTGCAGACGATCCAGCCGGCACAGGCCTTGCAGCACAGCAGCTGCAGACGAAGTTGGCCGGCCTCCGCCTTGAAGCAAAACACGGCCAGCCGATGAAGTTGGCCAGCTCTTGCCGTTCAGTGGAGGTTGGTGGAGGGAGTGCGGTGGTGCTGGCCACTTGGAAGGCGGGCTCGGACCTACCTACCTGTCTCCCTCCCACCTATCACCTTTGCCTGTCACTGTACATACCCACTCCCTTAATTTGTCAAACCCCAATGTAGCCCCAACTTATTTTTTTGTTGTTTTTATTTTTACTTCCCCACTATAAATCGTCCCCTAACCCCCTTTATCGTCCTTGTTCGGCTAACCTATCCTGTCACCTAGCCTACTCCCAACCCCTACGTTCCCTTCCCGGAGGGGAATAAGGGAGAGCTAACGTCCTGTGTCGAGGCCCAACGAAGCCTCAGAATGGCCTCCCCAGAGTTCAGCGATCTGAACACCAAGTGGGTCCAGCGGCCCACAACGACAGCGAGGGGATGGATGGTGCGGAGGGGTACATCTCAGAATCTAACCTAACCATTTAACTGTTAAACTACCCCGGGGCTTTCAACAAGCGCCTCTCGCTTAAACTATTGGTTCCAACAACCCAGATTCCCGTCGCCTGTGTTGGTGTCCTCACAATTTCGGGCCTCGCCCCCCAATTTTCTCTCCGTGCCCTCACACGGTCTCCTGGCTGGGACACGTGGCTCCCTTTGGCAGGCACGACCCTCTGCCGATTCTCCCGCTATGGCACCCCCGGGCACTACACTGCCTCCGAGCCTACCAGCTCCCTAACACCGGGAGTGCCCCCATGGCACCTCCCCTGAAACGCACACGTGGCAAGCCGGCCTCCCGGGCCCCTTTCCGAGGGTCACCCGTGCCCACAACACTGCCCACGCGGCTAATGGCGCCCCGGGCCCCCGCACCAAGCAGGCGCACCCGTGCCCACTACTCTATCCCGGCCCCCCATGGGCCCATGGCCTACCGCGGCCGACTAGCCTGGTGCCCGGGGTACCCACTCAGCGATACTCACCTTTCGCAGCCACGCTCCGAAGCCCGTCAACAGGGCTCCTGCACCCCTCCAAATGGGTCTCGAGCATACTTTCCCACCAACAACAAAACGACCTCCATTTTTCAATTTGACTAACCCAGCTAACTCAATCTACACTGACCCCGGGGTCCCTTGGGCGGGAGTCACTCCTCCCCCCAATCACTCATCGCACCATGCATTCCCCATTCACTCCATACACACAGACCCGCTGGCCTCACTCACTCGCCAAGTACTCACCTCACAACTCACCAACTCTTCAACACACACACCGCTGAACTCTGCCATCCTCCTGACTACTTCCCCTAACTAACTCGTGCTCCCACGTCGTCCCTTAAACTACAGCACGTTCCTTTTAACCTACGTAGCTAAACTACGTCCCCTCTACACACTCACCAGTCTGTCTGTCTCCTAACTTAAAAATTCATTTTATTTCCCAACCTAAATCTGGCTACAATCCCTCTAACTAATCCATTCCACGGACTCCATGAGGACTTACCCCTGCCCCATGAAGTCGGTCTAACTAAGCTAACCCTTCCCCCTAACTAGTTTCCATCCTGTGCCCAGGTAAGGGGGTCTTCCACCCCTTGCCCAGGAATCCTTTGCACCCGAAAGTGAGGCTTGTTCTTTTTTTTTTTTTTTTTCTTTACATGCGCAGCGCCAGCGCGGCAACTCGCGCACTTTGCACCTGCCCGTGACGTCATGCAGCTGCATGTTTTCCTCGTCCCTCCTTGGACGGTACCATCCGGCAGAGATACCCCTCCTGCCGGATTCCAACCCCACGTGCAGCCATGGCGTCACCGTGCGCATATAAAAAAAAAAAAACACAAGCCCCACGTCTCGAGGGGTTCCCCACGCGAACACATGTGCTTTGCCCGTTGGAGCTTAACACACACGATCGCGTGGAGAACCCGTCCGGTCCAAATCCATTTACCTGCCTAAACTTTGTCCGTCCACGGGATCGGCAAATCCACCGCGTGCGTTTCCGGACCGGGACTTCACTCTCGCAAGCGAGCACGTGGTGGTCTCGTGCGTTGCACAGCACGAACCGCGTGCTCACTGCTGGGTGAACCCGGCACGGTCCCCGAAACAACCACAGCCGCTACTCGGCTCTCTCCTCTGTCGCTGTCTCCGTCTCCATTCCACACACGCATACCTGCGTGTTACGACGCACACAGTCCACTCCATCACATTCACACCGGGAGATGCGGCTGCGTGCTCCCGCATGCCAACCGACATCTCCCTCTCATACTGCTCTCTCACACACACGGTCTCCCTTGCACACAGCGACCTTGCACACGGCCGTTCACTCACGCGTGCGGGGGCACTCACACGCGGTGCCTCACTCGCACTCCGTGCCTCATCCACACACGCGGGGGCACTCAACCGCGGTGCCTCATCCACACTCCGTTCCTCATCCACACACGGCGTGCTGGGAAGCACGTACTCTGGCACAATCGCCACCACACCACTCACACACGGGGTCGCTTCCACACACGGGGACGCACTCACACCTTGCACCACACACACAGGGACAACCACACTGGGGATTCGTGTCCCCACAAGGGTCTCCGGGGCCTCTATACCCCCAAAGCTCTCCAAGCACCCGTTCGCAGCACTCCTCCCCTCAACCTCGCAAAGCACGACCGAACTCACCTGGTCGTGACTCGCCTCAAGGGGGCATACTCCCTCCCCTCGTTCCTGGAGGAGGCCATCCAGGTGCTCGCACTGGGTCTCTACCCAGTCCGCCAGCTCACCCCCATTATCCTCCACTACCTCCGTGTGTGTGTGCGTCACTTACCCCGTCTTCATCGTGTAGTCTTCCCTCTATCGTTCCCATCTCCCGTGTCTCTGCCAACTCTTCACCCTTTACCTCTCTTGTCTCAACTATTATTTCCGTTGTCGTCATTTCGTGTCTCGTCTCACACGTTTTGGTCTCCCCATTTAATTTTTCCCTTTTGGTCACCGTCGATTCCTCTGTCACGACCCTCGCCCAACACGCCCCCTGAATTATTTTTTCACCCGCCTCCACCGCGGGCCTGTCAGCCGTTGCACCCCCTTCCAGCTCGTTTGCTTCTACACGTGGAGTCGCCATTTTGAGTTCCCTGCTGACGGCCTTCATGCCCGCCTGCAGGCATCGGCCCATGTTCTGCGTCTCCCCCCGGAGCTTTTTCGTTTCTTCCTTCATGTTTGTTTCCATTCCGTTCATTTGTTGTGTATTCGCATCCAATTTTTGTGTATTCGCATCCATCTTTTCGTTCATTTGTTGTGTATTCGTATCCATTCTCGCTGTCATTGCCGCCAGCATGGCGCATAGCTGGGCCATGTCGGGTACGCTTGGGTGAGCCGTTTCGGCAGGGGTTGGGGAAGGGTTTTGGTGGAGAGGGGGGGGGAAGGTGTCATACACTGCGGCCGCTGCCGCACCCATTTCGGGCTCTGGGTTCAGTTGGGCGAGTCCGTGTTCCTGCACAATCAACATTTCCTGCATGGGAATTCCATCCTGGACCATGGATCCTACACATTCTACATCCATTTCTAATACCCCCGGCTCCCGCTCGCCTTGAGACGCCATCTTGCTTCTCTTAAAGGGTTAATTTCGCTCGCTCGTAATTTGGAGGGAATCGGGGGTCGCTTCTCTCACCCCTGGACCGATTCCCGTGAATTTAGCCGGAGACAGGAGAGCCCGTTTTCCTGTTCTCCGATACCAGTGCCGCGAGGAGGGCGATGAATTTGTATCGCACGACCTGACACCAGTGTTGCGGATTCGCGCCCGCCGGCGTGCTGACGGCCACGTAACTCGAATCGCGGCACGTCGCCCACCGGACGGACAATCCAGTCGTGACCCTCTCGGACTAACGCCGGGAACCAGTCACAGGTGGACCTTTCGGTCTCACCGCGATCGAGCCAATCAGCCCCCGCGTGGGATAGGGTTGTTCGCCAAATTCGACCTACCTAAGTACCCACGCGGAGGGTAGACCGGGCGATCGCACCTCGCCGCAGGTCGACTTCGGACACGGGCCACTTAAGCGACCCGTTCCGTACTATCGGGATAACCGAGCGGTGTTATCGTCGACCTCGACGGTTCGATTAATTATCGGGCGTATTCAGCCCACTGCCAACCCTTTACGTGAAGCAAGATGAGGATTCAATGAAGGAAATGACGAAGCGAAGCGGGAAACAGTTCAACACAAAGCACATTTATTCGCGACGAACGGAAAGCACACATATTCAATTCCACCAAAAGCACACAGAAAAGAAAAACACAATTCAATTTACACAAAAAGCAAATGCGACAATGCAGATCTAATACCGATTACACGAGCACACGGCAACACTTATACAATTTTACTTCACAGACGGCGCCGACAACACATACCCAAAACCAAGGAAAGAATACCCTCAAGGATGAGGCGGGCCTGAGGCCGAGACCGGGTCGGGCCTACCCGTCTGGTGATGAGACGCGGAGCGGCGATGGTGCCTCAACTCCGCGGGCCTCGCGGGCAGTGTCTGGTAGGGGGTGGGAAAGGGGCCCCCTTGGTCGCACTATCTCAGCGCGGGGGGAAACAGGAGGGGGTTGCTGATGCTCGGGGTATAGAGGATTTTTATTGTCCCGCGACGAGCGTCTCCACCTCGGCCAGGTCGCGCTGTCGGCCTCCCTGGGGTGCAGCTCCCTGCACGACGCGAGCACCCCCTCGTCTGCCCTCGTCTGCCCTCGCCGCCTCTCCACAGCTCCGTCCCCTCCGTTCCGACTCCAACGCACACGACGACCAGCTCCTTCTTGCCAACTCCACCGCCCGCGAAGTCTTGACTCTCTGTTCCCTCTCGACTCTCCTACTCACTGGACTGACGAACACGGTCGCTTTTTATCAGCCCCGTGGCTTCGCCCTCTCATCTTTGACCCCCTCCCTTCGACCTTTCACCTCGCTCCCCATTGGCCCGAGAAAAAGTGGGCGTGAATGCTTTTTGATCCATAAATTTGCATATATCGATCGCCCTCCAACGCCCTGGGGCGGGGCCAGTCGCCCCTCGCTCACCGATTGGACGGCAAAAAGTGGGCGTGTGTCGTTTTTGATCCGTTTTTGAAGCACAAAATCCGTGATTTTGTACACGCTGTTCGGCGCGCGCCCTGCACGAGTCCAACACCGGTACCCACAGGCGGCGCAAGAACGGTGGCGATGCGACGGTTGCGAGGTGTGACGTGAAGGTCGTGGCGGTTGTGGTGAAGCGGTGGTTGGTGGTGGTAACAATGGCGGTTGGTCCAAATTAAAGATAGTAAAAGAAAAACGGCTATCCTGAAGAGTCGCAGCACGCATAAATGACATGTATTCCCACTAGACAACGGGTTTGGGCCTAACTACACATGTACTTACCGAGATATCTCACCTAAGGGACCTGACTGGTGGTTTGCGAATTTGGTAACCACAACAATATATATATATATATATATATATATATATATATATATATATATATATATATATATATATATATTGTTGCGAATTCGCGCCCGCCAGCGGCCACGTAACTCGAATCGCGGCACGTCGCCCACCGGACGGACAATCCCGTCGTGACCCTCTCGGACTAACGCCGGGAACGAATCACGGGTGGGCCTTTCGGCCTCACCACGATCGTGCCAATCGGCCCCCCGCGTGGGATAGGGTTGTTCGCCAAATTCGACCTACCTAAGTACCCACACGGAGGGTAGACCGGGCGATCGCACCTCACCGCAGGTCGACTCCGGACTCGGGCCACTTTAAGCGACCCGTTCCGTACTATCGGGATAACCGAGCGGTGTTATCGTCAACCTCGACGGTTCCGATTAATTATCGGGCGTATTTAGCCCACTACCAACCCTTTACGTGAAGTAAGATGGAGATTCAATTAAAGAAAAGATGAAGCGAAACGCGAAAAACAATTCAACATAAGGCACATTTATTCCGCGGCACACGGAGAGCACACATATACAATTATGCACCAAAAGCAATTGCAAAAGAAACACAACAATGCAGATCTACTACCAACTACGCGAGCACACGGCAACACTTACACAGTTTTACTTTACAGATGGCGCCGACAACACATACACTCAAAAGCAAAAGAAAAGGGCCACCCTCAACGACAAGGGGGCAGACGGGGTCTGTGGGCGCGAGACCGGGCGGAGCCTACCAGTCTTGTGATGAGCCGCAAATGTCATGGCGGTGCCCCGACTCCGCGCTCCTCCACGGGTTTCGTTGGCACTGATTGGAATGGGGGTGGGAACGGGGCCCCCTTTCCGCACTATCTCAGCGTGGGGGGGGGGAAAGGGGGGAATTGTTGATGCTCTGGGGAAAGAGGATAGCTGGCTTGCTTGGGTCCCACGACGAGCGACTCCACTGCGACCTCGACCGCGCTCCCGGCTTCACCTCTCTGCAGTTCCCCGACAGACTGACTCTCCTCCAGACCTGTCTTGACTGCTGCTGCCACACTTCGCCGCCGCCACACCTCTCCAACTCGCCCGAGCCCAAAACTCTAAACTGACTGAATTCGCCCTGCGCTCGGCGCTTTATGGTACGGCAGGAGAACCCATATGCAAATTTCCGGATCAGGATGAGCTCGGGGGCGGAGCCACGCTCGCCTATTGGACGGAGGAAAAGTGGGCGTGAACCTCCCCTGATCCTCGAATTTGCATATATCGATTCTACTCCGACGCGCCTGGAGGCGGGGCCAAATCGCCCCGCGCTTGCTGATAGGACGGAACAGAATTGGGAGTGTATCATTCCTGATCCGACTTCCCCTCGGAAAGGCCGCTCTTTGTACCCGCGGCTCAGCGTGCTCCCTGTACGAGGCCAGGACAGCCTGACGCTCGGCGTTCACAAGTGGTGCGGGAATGGCGGCAGAAGGAGAAGAGGTGAAGGTGGTGGAGGGTTTATTGTGGTGGTTTATGGCCATGGCGATGCTTGGAATGGTGGTGATGCGATGTTTGCGAGAACGAGTTGTGAAGGTAAAGGTCGTGGCTGTTGGCGTTGTTGTTGTTGTGAAGCGGCGTTGCGGTTGGTGGTTGTTGTGTGATGGAGGTTGAGACGTGGTTGGTTCAAAATAAAGACAGAACAGAAAAACGGCTATCTTAAAGGGTCGCAGCCCGAATGAATCACATTTATTCCCTCTAAACAACGGGTTTGGGGCTAACTACACATGTACTTACAGAGATATCTCACCTAAGGGACCTGAATGGTGGTTTGCGAATTTCCTCAACCACAACAATATATATATATATATATATATATATATATATATATATATATAT
Source organism: Eptatretus burgeri (assembly GCF_056783735.1). Lineage (NCBI taxonomy): Eukaryota > Metazoa > Chordata > Myxini > Myxiniformes > Myxinidae > Eptatretus > Eptatretus burgeri. The sequence goes on along the minus strand of NC_140970.1, from coordinate 88,223,841 downwards.
ATATATATATATATATATATATATATATATATATATATATATATATTGTTTCGAATTTGGAATTTGATTGCACACAACATACAGGTTCCTTTAGTCAGCTATGTCGATAAGTGCTTGTTCCCTAGATAGCTCACCTTCCATTGTTGAAATGTTCAGAAATCGATTAGATGCGCTGCGGATCGATTTAATAGTTAGGGAACGAAACAATGGAGATGTCCCTCCCCCTCTTCTGTGAAGAGGAAGAAGAACCATGCCGTCCCGTGATTCATGATGTCAACAACTCTCTCCCACCCGTGGTTGAGCGGAGGGATGGATCACGAGGGTATGAGTCACGCCGGGCGTGGGGGAGGGGGGCGGAGAAGGATAAGGACGAGATCCTTTCTTTGTTCTTGAGTAGTCAGCTTTTTTCTTCGGCAGAGAGTAGTCGTTCAGCAGACCTTCGGGTCCTGCTTGGCTTAGGTTAGGGTTGAGGCCTTTGGAAGCTTTTTGCTTCGGCTGGCTCAGTGATCTTCGGCTGAGGCCTGGCTCGGGAAGAGGCTTTTTGCTTTGGTGGTTGTGAGCTTCGGCTTCTGCTTGGCTCGGGAGAGCTTTTTGTTTCGAGCTGCTTTGTTTTGGAAGAAAGTTGAGCTTTTTGTTCGGCTCGAGCTGCGAATGGTGGCTTCTTCTTCTTGGTTCGTGGAGCTCTTTGTTCTCCGTTTGGTTCCCGGCTTGGTGCGACTCATCGGCCTCTTCTTGGAGGTGGTTCCTCGGGGAAGCGACGCATCGACGGGAAGGATCGGCGCCTCGTCTCACCAGCACATGTTGAGAAGCGCGGGACGATTCGCAGGAGCTCGGGAAGGATCGCGGCTCA